>NW_006284618.1:4873313-4877732 GCF_000327345.1 Myotis davidii | reverse complement strand
GGCCAGGCCGCCGCCATCTGCAGAGTCGGTGGGTGAAAGTCCGCGCGGTGCCAAGCCTGCGGGCTCCTGGGGACCATCCGGGGAAGCCGGAGGACAGCCCACAGGATGGAGAGGCAGAGCCAAGCCCTGCGTGACCCCTGGGCTGACCTAATTCCCTCCTGGCACCGCGAGCCTTTCTAGAAAGGCTGGGCATTTACACCGCCCGGCTGTGGCGCTGACTCGCTGGGACAGGACCTAGCTCCATCAGAGCCCCATCCCGGGCCGGGAAAGGGGAGCGCGCTCCGTGCTTATACCTTGGAGGGAAGATGGTTGAAAACCAGCAAAGATGTTCCAGGTTTTGGAGTCGCTGTGTCCATGTCCAGTCTGCCCTTGACCTCAGGTCCCCCTTGATCCCGGGTGCCTGAAGGTGGGTCAGCTTCTACCTCTGCAAAACAGAGACTCCTGTGTGTGTGTGTGTGTGTGTGTGTGTGTGTGTAAAACCAGTGCGTTGAGGGGCGGGCACCTGCGTGGCCAGGTGTGGGCAGAGCTCTGTGGGAGAGCAGGGGTGGGCTTCGGGCTCCCTGAGCACAGGCTCTAAGCTTTCAGGGAGCAGACGGCCCTGCGGGGACAGGCAGGCCCAAGAGGAGGGGTCCGCTGGCTCCCAGTGAGCAGGGCATGCAGGGGTCCCCGGCTCCCCCAGGTGAGGCACCACCTCTGAGCACGGCCTCGGGGCCAGAGGGCTTCGTGTTAGTGACGCCTGTGATTCAGCAGACTGTCCCCGTGTCCACGTGAGCTAGGAGCTGGGTTGCCTCTGAGACGTGCAGGTTGTTGGATGAACCTGGATGGGTTTAGGTTTAAAAACAAACCCATGGAGGCCACTCTCACTCCTGCGGAGGGACCACTGGTCGAGAAAGTTCCTGAGTCAGTGCCGCCATGGCCGCTGAGGGAGGTCCCGGGCTCTGCGCTCCAGCGAGCGATCCCTTCCCTCCAGGGATCCCTGTGTATGTCCATCAGCCCCTGACAGGGGCTGCAGGTGGCATGGGGGTGGCCATGGGGGGCACGTTGAAGGTGGATGTGTGAGGAATCAGCAGTAGTTGACAGTCGGTGGGTCATGGAGCTGAAATGTCCATTTCAATTGGCCAGCAGGTCTCCTCCACACCAGGCCCCCATTGGTCCAACTGGCTGTTTCTACCGCCCTCCTCGCAGTCCAAGGCACCCCCTTAACCAAAGTCCCTCCTTCCAAGTCAGAGGCGTATTGCTAGCCCAGACCACTCCTCTGCACCTGTCATGCTCACATGCTCAGCCCCCGCCCCCCCCCCATGCCAACATTCCTCCTGGCAAATCAGATGCGCCCGATTCAACCTGCCCCAAATCCACTGTGATCTCCCCACACTCAGCCCAACACTTTCCCGATGTTTCCTTTATCCGCCTCAGGGCACCGGCTTCCAGCCTGCTGTGCCACAGACCTGCCAGGAGGCTGGCGACGATACCGTTGGACAGATGAAGGCGGGAGGGAGCGAAGCGTTTGGGGGCGCATCTGCTGGAGTGGACGGGCGGGTATATTTTTGGTGGAGGGGAGCGTGGCTGGGAGGCAGCCATACATTTGCGTTGATGTGGATGGAACTGGATCGTGGAGATGTGACATAGGCCTGTGTGGGGGTGACACTGCCCAATCTTCGGAGGGTGCTGAACAGACTTGCTAAAATGACTGAGCCGGACCAGGGGGACCCCAGGGACCGCCCACGGAGGCAGGTTTGGGAGCCGCGAGGGGACCCCGCGTGGGATGCCCTCCATTCCTTTCCTGATGCGTCATTTTCATTGATAACATCGGAGTTACGCTCCTAGCGGTTCTGCTGTTACAGCAGGACCGATTGTATCCATTAGGATAAAGCCTGGCCTTCTAGTGCGATTATCGCCGGGAAAACACTGTGCCCCAAGGTCACCCCCAGCCATGAGCGTGCTATCTCCTGGCGAGCCCGCGGCTCGCTACACCCTGAGGACACCCTGGTAGGTCCTCCGAGGTGGAGCCCGCTCAGCTCCCTGCTCGGAATCGCCTTCCTCTTTATCTCCAGTTTAGGGACTCCTACTCATACCTCAGTGCCCACTTCCAGTGCCTCCCTCTGCCTAAGAACATCGCTCTTGCTTTCATTCCTTTTAGCGCCGGTCCCAGAGCGCGGGCCAGACTCTATCCTGATTTCCAGTTGACTCGTTGACATAGTTGTCTCCTCTGCCCGGTGGTTCGTGCTTTTGGGATGGAAGGTGTGTCTGAGGGTTCGGACTTTGGGTTCAGGTATGGATTCCCATAAACCCCAGCTCTGAGTGACCTGGGCTGGCTGTTCATAATCCACGCCTCAGTGTTTTCTTCTCTACAATGGGAGTGAGAGCTGTACAGCGCACGGCTGCGTGAGGGTGGCAGATACACATGCCAATACGAGGCCCGTGCCCGACGCGTCATGCATCGTGGCCACCACATCCCGCATCACCTAAGGCTGTGAATCGCGTGCATGAAGAACCAGGAGGTTTGAATGAATAGATAAGTAAAGTCAAAATCCGTATTAATAGGTAGATCCCTTTTGCAGGCCTGGCCATCGAAAGTGCTGGGTCAGATCGATACTGTCTGACATGATGGGGAACTTCCTTTTTTGCAGCGCAATTTGAGTGACTGCAGAGTTTGTATGACTAAGTATTTTAATCTCAGAAGTTACCGCTTACCTGTGCCCACTCTTTGACACGGTTGACCCTTCAGAGTTAGAGTGGCTTCTAAGACAGAAATGCACGATTTTGTGCCCTTTGACGTGGGCTCCTGGACTGAATTAAACAGGCTGCGCGCCCGAAAACACCAAAGTGAGCCAGACCCAGCGCCGGGAGGCGGCGTGGCTCCCACTGCCATGTGGACCCCGGTCAGTGGAATGGCTTCTGGACTCCAGCACAACAGCTGGGAAGCTACGGACTACCCCCCAAATCCTCAGAGCTTCACTCCGCTGAGCGCTAAAGAGGTATGGCATCATGCCAGCTCCGGTGTGCCCACTGATGCCGCCCTCTCCCCAGCTTGTCCAGACAGTCTGGGCACAGCCAATCCAGGGCTCTCGTCCTGGGCTCACCCTGTGGGCACATCTGTCTCTCTCTGTGCTGGGCTCCGACCGAGTCACCCAGGTAAGACTAGGCTGTGGGTGCTTCAGCAGCCAGTAACTTTAGGAGTGGGCCCCAGACATACCAGGAGTTCGCTTTGCAGGTTAACTTCTTGATTTGTCACTTGCGTTTCTCTCCGGACCCGGAGTGTGGCTGGTCTTCTAGGGGCTGGGGTTTCAGACCCGCCACCGGCAGGGACAGGGCCTTTGCTGAGCTGAGCTGACCTCCGACGGGGCAGGTGCACGCGGGGGAGGGGCTCCTGGCGGATGTGGGCTGGGAGATCCCGGCCTTGGGGATTGCCAGGCCAGCTTCCTTTTCTTCCCGGGGTCTGGCTGCTGTTCCCCAAATCTCCTCCGCCCAGGCCCGCCCGTCCAGGTGCCGTGTGGGGAGTTTTGATGTGGTTCTCAGCCCTTTGAACTCCACGGCAGCCAGATCAGAGGCAGACACGGGGGCCTCCTGTCTTTCTTTCAACTGCACAAGTACTTCAAAGGGGTTGACTGCGCTTATGAAATAAAAAGTGTCCCCAGGATGTTTCATGAAAACAGTATGCATATCCTTTCATACTGATTCCCGGTGAAATAGGGACCGGATAGGTATTTTACGTAAAAGGATGTCTGTTTTAAACGTTTCAAATACAATCAATAGTTGTCCAGTTAGTATAATCCATTAATGTACAGTGTCAGACAATCCAGTGCGATCTCTTGTCATCCTAATGGCAACAATGACCCTTCCCATCAGGGTGTCAGGTGGGGGGGTTGTACAGGGGCCTAGAGACCCCAGCCTGGTGCGTGTCAGGGGCCCAGGGGGCAGGGAAGAGTCCCAGGCCTGAGTGCTCTGGGCACCAATTGGTCCCCTGCCCTCAGGGCAAGTCACCGAATTCCCAGTCTTTATTTTATTAAACATATTTGTATTGATTTCAGAGAGGAAGGGAGAGGGGGAAAGAGAGGGAGAAGCATCAATGATGAGAGAGAATCATTGATCAGCTGCCTCCTGCACGCCCCCCACTGGGGATGGAGACTAAAACCCAGGCATGTGCCCTAACCAGGAATCTAACCGTGACCTCCTGGTTCATAGGTCAGGCCTCAACCACTGAGCCACCGTGGCCGGGCCGGTCGTGGTTATTCATGTCCTTCAATCTGCTCGGATGTTTGCGGCTGGACGTCGGTCACCAGTTTTTGTATGAGGGAGCAGATTAGCTGTTTTCCTTTTTGGCTTGACCACAGTGTGTTACTCCCAGTGAGCTTGTACCGGCCTTTTCGCTGGACTCTCACTGCAGAGAACGTGGCGTTCCCGCTGGCCCTGGAGCAGGAC
>NW_006284618.1:4854310-4873193 GCF_000327345.1 Myotis davidii | reverse complement strand
GCTCCCGTGGGGGGCAGGGCGCCCGCGGGAGCGGAGCCCGGGCAAGTGGCAGCGCTTCCCCGGCGGGTTCCTCGTTAAACCCCGGGAGCCCTGGTCTCTCTTTCTTCTCGGGTTCAAAAAGGCCAGCCTCAAAGGAGGACGTGCACTTGCACGATTTGAGGTCACAGCCTGGGGCTGCCCCACCTCCCCCACCCGCTTGTCTGTCTGGCGTCAGGCGTGGGATACAGCTTTTATTTCGTTGTTTGAACTACAGCACAGGTGCAAAGCCCTCTATGAGGGCTGGGGTCAGAGGGCGCTCACATCCGAGTCTGCTGTGGCCTCGCTTCCTGTTGGGGGTGTGTGGGTGAAGGGTACGGGGTGGGGGGCGGGCAGAGGAGGAGCAGGGCTCAGAGGGCTTGGGGACGCCCAGGGTCAGCTCCCTCATCATTGTCCCCAGGACTGGCCTGCTCCCAGCCATTCTAGACCGAGCCCCGTGTCACAGAGCACAGAAAGGCTGTGGGTTTTGGTGGTAGGACAGAGTGGGCCTCTAGAGGGGGCGGGCCTACAGGAGACCCAGTAAGCCCTCCCTAGAGAATGCCCCGCCCATGTCCTAGATTCCAGAAAGATCTGCCAGTGAAGGAAGCTGAGAGGTGGGTTTGGGCCCAGAATTCCACGGGCAGGTGCTCATGCGCCTCTCCAGGTCTCTCCTGCCTTTAGCCCAGTTTCCCTCCGCTCTGCATCCCGAGGGAAAGTCAGAGAATGGGTGGGGGCGGCGGAGACAGAGAGACACAGAGAGAGACAGATGGCAGAGAGAGGGAGAGGAGAGAGCCTCACAGAGAGAGAGACTGGCTGGGACGCTTGGCTGCGGAGGGTTTATCTCCCAGTGTTTGCCATCTGAGGAGGCCTCTGTCGACTGGGAACAGGATGGGCTGGCCGTTTCATCACCGAAAGGGTTTATTTGGGGAAAGGAGAGGGTTGTGGCCTGCGTGCCAACGTGGGGGTGTCGACAGGAGGAAACGGAGCTGAGGGGCAGGGCAGAGCGATAGGGCTTTACTAGGAACACGGGGTTCTTCCTGTGGGCCCCTCGGAATGAGGTAGAGGGTGAGAACTCCCATAAGCCCTCGCCCCTCTCACAGGCCCTCCCGACCAATGATGGATGAGTTTGCTTAAATGCCAGGTCATCCTCATGCCTCCACACTCCCTTTAGCCCAGAGTGGGGTTTCTGGCCCCCGGGCCCCTGTGGGCGAGAGGTACAGAGGGACCAGGGCGTGGCCTGGGACGATGTGGGGGAGCAGAGGGGTGACACCTGCCCCCTCACGTGGGTGTGTGGCGGGTGCTCAGACCAGACTCCCCGTGTCTCTGGGGCAGGAGCTGTGCCAGTGACGGGGTGCGGGCGGGGGAAGAGCAGTGGGAATGAGCAAAGCGCCGGAATATGTGTGCCCTTTTGCTACGCCAGGGATTTACAGAGACCAATTTTGGGGTCACAAAAGGTCGCCTGAGGGCGGTGCTTAAATGACTAGAAAACAGGAGCATGCTCTCCCAGAGTCAAACTGCTTGAGCGTCTTGCCTTTGCACATGGGCCTTTGCAGTCCATGCCGCGCTCTGCAGTTTGCTGGCCGAAAAGAGGCCCCGTCCCCGGGGAGCCCCGTTCTTTCAGGCCCTCAGCCTGCGTGTGCCTGGCGAGACCTGTGCTGGCCATCGGCCTTTCGGGCTCTCCGCGTGGCCTCGGTCCATCCACAGCTGAGCGTGAGGTGCTAGACGTGCAGACACTGCAGGCGCGCCGTCCTCATTCTGAGAGGTGGACTGCGCGCCCCGTCTTCCTCAGCTCCCGACGGCACTGCGTTAGGTGCCTCGGTGACTCAGTGAATCCCTTGCTGCCAGGGTTGCGAACATCAGCCCAAGTCCTGTCCGCTGTGGGAGACGGTGCCCCTGTGCCCACTTACATCCTGTGAGCAAAGTCCCCGATGTTGGCCCAGAGCAGCATCGAGATGCAAGCGCCTGAGATTCCACATTTGGCATCGGCGAGCCCGGTCCGGCCTCTGCAGCCCCCAGTGTGTCCTTTCATGGGAATGTGGTTTCATCCAACGTGGGTCGTTTTTAAGAGTCTGTAAGATCATGTGCAAGGACATGGAGATGCTAGACATTTGCTGAGTGCCTGCGGTCTACACGCCCCGTGTTTAGAACTGAAGTTACCCCCCAAAAGTCACCATGCTGTCCTAGGGCTGCCCCGCGCCCTGGAGGGTGGAACTCGTCTCTTCCAGGGGGGTTAAATGTCAGGCTGGCCCGGCCGGCACGGCTCAGTGGTTGAGCATCGATCTGTGAACCAGGAGGTCACGGTTACATTCCTAGTCCTGGCACATGCCCAGGTTGTGGGCTCCATCCCCAGTGTGGGGCATGCAGGAGGCAGCCAAGAGGTGATTCTCATCATCGATGTTTCTCCCTCTCCCTCTCCCTTCCTCTCTAAAATCAATAAAAGCAGACATATATAAGATTCATTTCTCCCTTTACTGTACAAGCCCAGCCTGCCCCAGGCACCGCTCTGGGCAGGACAGAGCCTGGGGCTGACACAGGTTTGGCTCAGTTCGACTGGACTTTTGTGCTCAGGAGCTGAGTTCACGGCACACGGAAGCGCCGCCCTGACGTTTCTTATCATCCGATGGAAAGGAGAGCGCTTTCCTCATGTCCAGTTGCTCAGGAGCCCCCCTCACGTGTTTGACCGTGACGAGACAGACGTGTGTCTTCTGTGTGCGTCTCTCGGTCTGCCAGAAGCCAGAGCCGAGCGCTACCTTCTCGCTCTGGATATTCTCTCTCTGGCGGATGATTCCATCTCTCTCTTTAAAGCCAAGTGCACTGCCCGCTGGGACCCAAGGGCCCGAGACTCGCCCAGGGCCACACTGTCTGCTCCTGGCCCGCTGTCCTCTCCTGGACCGAACCTCTTCTTGTTCTCGCTGCCCCGACGGACTGACCCTCACCTGTGTCCCACAGGCTGGTCCCGTTTTGAGGGAGACCCTTGTCTGCTTCCTTACAGAGAGCCAGGCTTTCCCGGTGTTAGACGGGGCGCACCTCAGCTGAGCAGGGACCGGAGCCTCGACCCCAAACAATGTGAGATGTCGGTGAAGCCGCCTTGAGGCAGAGGATGCCCTCGGGCCCCGCTGGGAAGGGGCAGAGCCTTCGGGGCCTGCCGTGAGGGCTGAGCCCTTGCTGCCTCTACGCTGAGTCTGGTTTGGGCTCCCCACCCCCAGCCCGGTGCGTGCCTCGGTGGAGCTGGTGGGTGTGCAGCTCCCCATGTGGCCACACCCCAGAGCACGCGGCGGGGGCGCCCCGGGTCCTGGCAGAGGGAGCAGCCCACACTGCCTCCACTGTCGCCCGCCAGGTGCCATCGTGGGAAGGTCCTCGAAAGAGTCTCCCTGGTCTAGAGCTGAGCTCTGCTTCCACCAGCCTCCCTGGTCGCCCGGGGTGACGGGGGACCTCAGTGCACAGGAAGGTCGTGAGGTCACCGCAGACACTGGGAGGGGTTCGCTCCATGTCAGGGGTCTAGACCAGGGACATAAAAGGCGGAAACAGGAGTCAGTTCTTTCGAGGTCATGAGGACTCCGTGGGTTTATATGACGCAGGTCAGGAGCGCGGGGTCCAGATGCCCAGCGTTGCCATCAAGTCCTCCTCCTTTCCTTCGCGCGGCAGGCTCTTCCCTGCACACCCCCAGCAGCCGCTCATCCCGTCCCCTGCATGCCCCGCTTAGGAGGAGAGCTTTCCCAGGGGGTGCAGCCAGGGACCGCGCGGCGAGTCTCCTCGCTGCAGATGAGCCAGAAACCCGTGTCTTAGTCGGAAGCTCGTGTCTTAGCTGGGAACCCGGGTCTTAGCCAGGAACCCGGGTCTTAGCCAGGAATCTGGGTCTTAGCTGGGAACCTGCGTCTTAGCTGGGAGCCCAGCAGGAGGGGTGGGAACGGCTGCTCCAAGCATTCAGAGGAAAGACCCAGGACCCGCTCCTGGTGCCATGCTGGCTTCTGGCTAAGTGTCGAGGGTCCCCACAGAGGTGCCCCCCATCTGGGAAAGCCCAGAGCCATGACCCTGTCTTCCTCACACCCCCCACCCCTACACACATACTCTCCGCACCACCATCGCAGCATCACCTTGTTAGCGGGGCTGCACTGGTTCTGACCCCAGCACCAGCCCGCAGCCCCTCGTGCCCCTGGTAGCTTCCCTGCCCTGTGTGGCTGCCTGGCCAGAGCGCCCCAGGCCATTCTTCTGGGATGAGTCACGGCAAAGCTGGTCCAAGAACTGCCCAGTGTTCTCTCCCCATGTTGGCCTCGTCTCAAGGGGGATGGGGGTTGACTGTTCCATCACAAGAGGGGCCAGGGGACAGCCTTCCTGGAACTGGCGCTGCCACAGGGGCCACCCAGGGACACCCCAACTTAGGCCCCAGGGACCCTAGCACCCAGGGCTGAGTGTGGCGTGCTGGGAGGGTCTGAGCGATGGACTGGGGTCTGCTGCTCTGGTTGAAAACCACTTCAGACTGTTGTAAGGGCTCCCCGAGGGCTTCTGCTCTGAGAAAAGTTCTGTCCAGGTTCCGGTGTTGGAGACACGCCCTGTCTCTGATGCAGCATCCAAACCCCAGATGGAGGTGGCACGGAGGTGGGTCCCCCACGGGGAGGTGCCACACATGGGACATGTCGGGGGTGCCCGGAGGGAACCCCCAAACTGCAGACATTCAGCCTCCCTGGTCTGTCCTGAGCGAAGGTCATTTTTGTCCCCACACAGGCCCAGCACCGCCATCTCACGTTCCTGAAGACTGTGCTCATTTGACTCATGGTTGTCTACACTGGCTCAGCTAATACCTTCAGAAACCCGCAGATCCTCCTTTGGGAAGCAGCTAATTCTTTTAGAGAACAAGTCATCAGCTTTGTATTGATCTGAGAGAGAGGGAGGGGGAGAGGAAGTGGATCTGTGTTCCGCTTAGATAGGCATTCGTTGGTTGACTCTTATCTGTGCCCTGACCTGGGATCTAACCCACAACCTTGGCGTATCGGAATGACGCTCCAACCAGCTGAGCTGCTTGGCCAGTGCCTACAAACATCACTTCTTAACCTTTTATTTTTAAAGATCAGGACTCTGTATTCCGTTTCTGCGAGGCTGGCCTCCTCTGCTGCTCTGCGTGGAAGCGTCACAGCTTTGTGACGCGCGGCAGCGTCGGATGCCGTTTCGTCCTTCCTCCCCCGTCAGTGCCCGTCTCCGGGAGGAAGTGCAGCGCCGGGAAGTGTGGACGAGCTGGTCCTTGCGTGCCCACTGCAGGCTGGTTCAGTCGAGGCGTGTTGGGCAGCGGACTGCGTGGCGAATAAACACTTTGAGTTGTTACGGCCGGCAAGTCGTGTTGGGAAACGTCGCGGTTGACAGTCGTTTTGTCTTTTTCTTCTTCTCTAAGTGGCTCTCAGTGACAGCAGAGACATTTGGTTCCATTTCCTAGAGTTGCTGTCATGCTCCCCGGATAAGCAAGAGCAGAGAGCTGAGGCCGCCAGCGGGTCCAGGCGGGAGTCCGGGCGGTAGCGCGAGGAGAGCAGGTCAGGAGGCCTCGCCTGTCCGCCCGCCGCACGGTCCAGGCAGCTGCTGAGTGTCCGTGACAGCCTGGGGGCCGCGAGGGGAGGACAGGCAGGAGGTGAGGCACCCGAAGCAGGCAGGGAGACCCATTGGAGGCCGCTGTCCTAATCCAGTAGAGACGGGAGAAAGGGAGAGGGGGAGTGCCGGGGGGGCGGGGGAGAGATCTGCAAAGCAAAGAGACAGAGGGACAGACTAATAGCAGCTGCCATTCAGGTACCTCCATGTGCCAGGCGTGCGCCTCCGTGTGCCAGGTGTGCGCATCCGTGTGCCAGGCGTGCACAAAGCTCTGGTCTCTTTATACCGCAGAGTCAACATGACAGGCGGGTATGTGACCGTAGCAGGCCTCCGTGGCCGAGGCTCTCACATCCTCCGGGGAGGGGGGCATGGGAGAGCTGGAGGGTGTTAGCGTCTAGCAGCCCCAAAGCCGGGCGTCTCGCAGGCCCGGAAGACAGGCTGCACGGGGAGGAAGGTGGAGCTGGGGGACCCACCGCGGATCTGGGCAGCTCATTTTGTGCCTCGTGCGTTCCAGATCATGAGCCTGAGATGGCCCCACCTTTGAATAAAATATGTGGCCAAAGAAAGCACAGTGAGCCTGGCCAGCGTGCCTCAGTGGTTGAGTGTCGACCTATGAATCAAAAGGTCAGGGTTCGACTCGGGGTCAGGGCACATCCCCGGGTTGCGGGCTCCACCCCAGGCAGGGGGTGTGCAGGAGGCAGCCGATCCACGAGTCTCTCTCATCATTGATGTTTTCATATCTCTCTCCCTCTCCTCTCCTCTCTGAAATCAATTTAAAAAATGCGTTTTTGTGTGTGTTTTTTTAAAGAAAACCAGGAAGTAACATTTCTGAGCGGGTTATTTCAGTCGTTGACAGCGTCAGAGCACAGGCGACGCTGACTCCATGGAGGGGGCGTCCCGGGAGTCACGATCGCGCCTCTGACTGGATTTTACTTTGAAGAGAGAACAGTAATTCCTGCTTACCTGCAGCATTTCGGCATGCTTACTATTATTATGTTGCCGTTATCATTTAAAGAGCTGCAGCCTTATCCCCTTTGAATGGCTTTCCCATAGTTTATATTATATGAAGGTAGAAAGCATTAAAAGCATCATCATCGTTTGGCTCGGAAAATCGATGCGCTCTGCAAAAGCCATGAGAGGGGATGTTCATTTCCCAGGTGCAGCCATCGGAGCGGCTTTCTCACTCCAGGCTCGGGCACTGCATTGGTGGTGCCCTCTGGGTTGACAGTTAAAGCAAAGCTTCAAGACGCTGTATTTGCAAGGTTCACCCGACACCCACGCATGCCGCGTGCCGTGTGCGTGTGTCTGTCCAGCGTGTCTCGGTCCGCGTCCGAAGGCACCGACAGTCCCTCTTATTCCGAGGAAGCCGTCCTCCGGGTCGCTCCTGTTTTGTTTATCTGTTGCTTCCTGGCCTGCCCCTCCTTCCGGGAGTTGCGTTTGCTAGCGACAGGCCTGTTTGTTTGCTCAGAGCTGGGACTCCTGAGCAGGAAGGAACTAGTGGAACACGTCACGCCGACGAGGCACTATCTTGACTGGCGTTCAGTGCACATGTGACCGTTGGTTTGTGTTGATGGGATCTGACCTTCTGACGCTCCAGTGCCGAGCCATTTCCTGCTCACGTCCTAATGGCTTTCTGACATCCGCAGGGTTGTCCAACCCTGACTCCTCCTGCCTCCGCTTGCAAGGCCGGCTCAGTAAACAGCGCACACGCTCTCCTGGGCCTGAGCGCGCATGCGGCCTGGGAATGCGTGTCTACCCACCATGGCGTTTTGTAAAGCACAGTATTTGATAGGTGACGGCTGCTGGTGATGTCACATCAGAAAACCAATCACAGCATTTGGTTTCATGGGTCCTTCTTCCAGCCCAACTTTTATAGAGGAACAGGGCACTGAGGACTGGGTCAGAGGTCAAGGTCACCATGAATCTGCTTTCCCACTGGAAAAGGAAGATCGTTGTACAGCCATGGGCAGTGGCACGTCTGTGGACGGCGGAGATGGCTGGGAGTGGATGTGTGCATTCGATCTGTCTGCGGTTGTCAACTCATTAGTTGGAGGCCCACAGACCCGATTGCTATTTCAAATCACTTGGAAATGACATATGTCCCACTTAATCTGAAAAGCAAACTTACACCTTGGATTGTATACATGTCAAGTTACAACATTAGGCCATTGTATTTGGGGGCAAGACGTTTCATGTGCACAAAATAGAATTAGGGGGCACTTTGCGTTCACGGTGGCTTCCGTAATTAGTTCCTGTCAACTATGATTTCTCAGGTTAATGTCTTCCAGGCTGTGTGCTGTGCAAATAGTAAAGTTATAAATCCTTTCAAATGTTTAATTTTCTATAGAAATCCTTAATATTAATGCAATAAAGTATTTCAAGTAAGTTACTTGGAACTATGAGTTGTAAGGCAAATAGATTTTATTATTATTATAGAAATTCTTGTCGTGTGCTAATTGGCCAACTGTCTATCTTCTTTGGTAGTGTCTGCTCCAGTCTCTTTGTCCGTTTAAAAAACCGGGTTGTTGGCTCTGTTATATTTTATTGCACGGAATTAACAGCCTGATTTTGAGGATAAGCGTCACTGGATGGCCAACGGGACCCATGTCGCCAGAACGGTTAAGAGCCCTCAGGAGACACACTCGCTGTAGAATGTCTGTATTCTTGAGATGCTTGCCTTTCTTGGGGCAGGTCCACCCTGCTCAGAGACTGCCGCGCACCCTTGCCAGGGCAGCAGCTTCCCCGAGAGAGAGCGTGCCGCCACCCCATCATTCCTTCTTCCTATTCTGTGAGCATGGACCGGGATTTCAGAGCCTTGCCCTGCAGTGTGGGCGGGATTCCGTATGCCTCCCTCCCCTTCTCTCTCTTCTATTTTTATCTAGGAAATTCTTTGGCGGTCTTTGATTTTTTTATCCAAGTGGAAGGGCTCCTTCATTGCAGGAAAACATGTGGCCAGCCTATCTAGGCGGACGGGCCTATCCCCCTTTAGAGGTAGGAGCTTTCTTAACGCAGGATGAAAACAGGACTGCGTGTGTGATCGTCATCTGGGGTTAGCAACTCTGTGGGTTGACATATTCCTTTGTCCTGGTTTCTGACTTTTTATCACAGTTCTTCATCAGAACTTATTTCCATAATCAATGATGAGAGAGAATCATTGATCGGTTGCCTCCTGCACGCCCCACACTGGGGATTGAGCAACCTGGGCCTGTGCCCTGACAGGGAATGGAACGCGACCTCCTGGCTCCTAGATCGATGCTCAGCCACTGACTGAGCCAGGCCCCCGGGCTGAGAATATATTTTAAGTCTCTTGTCAACCTTTGTGAAGGGGCAGCTAAATTTTGACTTAGTCATAACCGAAGCTGTGAGTCAGGTTTCAGTACGCTCTTCAGTGGTCACCGTTTTTAGGAACGATAATGCTTATTTCTGATCAATATATTAGTTTTGTTTTGTGCTTCTCCTTTTTAGGAGCATAAGGAAGACTCTAAGGTATGGAAATGTCTTGCTATAACGCTTTTATTTTAACTCAATGAAAGCCCTTACTGGGGACTCTTGTCTTTCCACCAGAAAGGGAAAACAATGAAAAAGAAAAGTGAATGTACTATTTATATTGAAAATGAATTTGCCCCCTAAAGTAGGGCCACAGTGCGGAACTCTGCCCTTTGTTAATCATTGCTTTCGAGAATGTGCCTTGGTGATAACTAGGTGCCCTGGATTGTATGTTTAGCACCCTAGGGCCAAGCATATGCAAATGCATGTTAAGTGCTGATGGTGTGGGGAATAGGAGACATTGAGAAAGAGTCTTAGCTTCTAGCTGTGTGTCATCTACAAAAAACACGTAGATCTATGCAGGGAAAAGGACAGAAAAGCGTTGGGAAGGTGTGCTGTAGGGACCCCGTCGGTCTGCGAAGGTCACGTGGGCCCGTCACGGAGGCTTCGGTTTCCCAGTGTCCACTCTCGGGCCCGGCCCTGAGGGTGGGAAGGGGTGGGAAGAGGTGCTTTTGCTCACCTGCACACGTGGGTGCTCGGGGCCCCCTGTCGCTCACCTGCATCAGTCCCCTATTGCTACTGGGACAAACTCCCCAAACACTTAGCAGCTTAAAACCTCACCCGTTTCTAACCCCACAGTTTCCATGGGTCAGACGGGTCACAGTGTTGTCAGTGTCTCCTCGCTGGGTCTCTGCTCAGAGTCTCGCAGGGTGAAATCGGTGTGTCTGTGCTCCTTGCTGGAGGCTCTGGGACGAGTCCAATTCCAAGGTCATGCAAGTGAGGTCCCTGTTTCCATGCTGGCTGTCGGCCGGGGGTGGTCCTCAGGTTCTAGACACCCCTGTTCCTTGGCTCTGGCCCCCTCCTCCCCCTGCGCAGCCAGCAGCGGTGGGTGGAGTCTGCCTCTTGCTTTGAATAGCTCCGCCCTCCCTCCTGCCACCCTTCCCACTCCTCTGTGCCTCTGTGACTGTGCAGGGCCACAGGACAATCCAGGACCATCTCCCTGTTCCAAAGTCAGCTGATTAGCAACCTGAATTCCATCTGCAGAGTCCCTTCCCAGCAGCACGCGGGGTCGTGTGTGGTGGAGAAAGCTGAGAGGTGGGGTTCTTGGGGGACAGCTTTAGAATTCCGCCTGCCCCCCTCTGCACACACATTAACTGCAGGGTGACCAAACCCAGGGCCTCCTGCCTCCCGTCTGCGGTGGGGCGATGTTCCGGGTCCGAGACGGTACCTGCTGGGAAGCTCTGGGAGATTCCCCGTGCGGCGTTTACACCTGGCGGACTGCATAATGCATGACTTTAGGGAAATGCTTTACATAAATGAAGATGATTTTCCTCTTTCCTGAAAACATGGCCACCTGCCACACATTGTGGAGGGAGAGGAGGACCTGTTTCTACCGTGGGCCAACTTACATTCTGGAAGCGTTCTCAGGCACGACAGACAAAAGCGTGCTCCACCGCATGGCATCGTTTCAGTTTCCTAGGAATCCCCTTGCGAGCGTCGTCACAAATTTGATGCTGAAAAGCCATTTAATTGTGCTGCGAAGACGGGGCCCACGGTGCCCCGGCATTTCCCAGAGAAAGTGATCCTCCAGGGGCTGCCCAGGGCTGCCTCCCCCTCCTGGGAAGACGGATCTTCCCTGTGGGGTGGGAGGGTTGGGGTTCCCTCTTCTCTCCCCAGCCCCCCACTCCTCCAGGCTGAACTGGACACCTGCTAGTTAAACAACAGAGAGAGAGAGGGGGGCGGGGGGCGGAGGGGAGATTGAGAGATTCCGGTGAATTCTGGGACCATCATAGATGAAGGCTCTTTGCAGGGGACAATCTTGGAGTCACAGCATGGAAGATGAGGTTCTACTCCCCCCTTTTCTCAGCTGTCTGCAACTGAGCTCGGCTGTCTCCCGAACGGGCAGCCCTCATCTCCGTGGGGGACAGCTGGGCGATGGCTCCGTTTCCCAGAGGCAGCGCGCTCCCCGCGGGTGGGAGTGGACGGGCACAGGGTCCCACGCCTCCTGAGCAAACCTGAGGCTGGTGTCCTGACCCCCAGGAGCCCCTCTCCGGCTCCTGGAGGCTCAGCTCAGCGCGGTTCCCATGGCGCCTGTGCTGCAGGCAATGGGCTGCTCGTTTCTAATTCCGCTTCTGTTTAGAATGACCGAGTCGCAGGCAATAGGGTGAAGGCCTGGGGCGGGGGCGGGAGGGGGGCAGGCAGAAGGGGTTGATGCGGGAAAAAGAGGACACGTAATGCTTTCAACAATCAAGATTTAATTTAAAGAAATTTTTAAAAAGCTTAAAAATTTTTAAATGACCAAGCGTTGGTCGTTGGCGGCCTTTCGAGACCATGAATGCTGACCCCTGGCCAGGGACGCGGCCTGCCTGGGCCGCAGCCGAGGGATGGATCTGAGACCCCCCTCGCCTCCTGCACATCCTCCCCAGGCACATTCTCCTGCAGACTCGGCTCTGAACTTTCATTCCTGAAAATGCTCTGGATGCCAGGCAGCCGCTGCCCTCAGAAGGGGCCCAGCACGTGCCCGGGGAATGGAGAAATGAAGGGCTTCCCCCGTGAGCCCGAGCTGAGTAGAGCATTGAGCTGTGGAGCACTGCACTGGCAAAGGCATGGCGCCCTCCGGAGGAACAGGAGAACCGTGTGCTATGGAAGCAGAGGTGGGGGGGGCGGAGAGCGGAGTGTGGGGGTGAGAGGTCAAGGTCAGCCGCTGAAAGCTGCAGAGGGCGCTCTGATTAACGTCAGATAAAACATCCCCTCCAACCTGAACCCTCCGCCGCCTCCCTCCCTTCCCCAGTTCCTGGGCAGCTGCCGTTCGTGTGGGGAACGCGTACTGCCCGTTCTGTGCTGGGCGCTGGCACAGCAGCCCGGGGCGGAGTCACAAACACACGGGCCAGGCAGGTGGGGTCCTTGGACCGGAAGAGCTGGGTGGGCCTGAACCGGGAGGAGAAGGACCTGCCCCGGCCACAGGGGACGCTCTGCTCAGGGTGCGCCCAGGCCAACGCAGAGAGTGCAGCCCAGGGGACATAACTTCTGATTTTTTCCAGGAGAGGTTGGGCATCAAGCCATTTCTGTGAGATGTACAATTTTAAAATGTGAACAACTGCACACACACATACACACACGTGCACATGTGTGTGCGTATGCACTTCTTTTATTTTAATGGCTTTTTTTACACCTGGTGAGTTGAACGGGATACGTTTCCTGGTTTCCTGGCTGCATTTGCTCTCTGGGCAGTCAGCTTCCCCAGGATTAATGCATTTCTGGTTCTTTTCTCTACTCCCATCCCCTGCCCTTTCTACACCCCAGCTCCACCCTCCATCTCACTAGAACGACACACGCCAGTCCCCATGGCACTGCCGAAGGCTCTGTGTCTACGCCCAGGCTCCCTTCGCTCATGGACGCAGGTCCCAGAGCCCTCAGCCACAGTCGGGTGATTCGCAGCATGGGGAACAGGCCAGGCGGCAGGGCGGCCCAGGGCTCCCTCAGGACCCAGTGCAGGGTCACCGTGCGAATGTCACGCTCTGACCACACCAGCGCAGCCCAGGCTGTGTCACCAGTGGAGAAAAAGGCAAAGAAAATAGGCAAAGGTGAACGACTTGTTATGTCTCACAGAAATGAATGAGGTCAACATACGCCCCAACACAGGCCAGCTCTCCTGCAGCCAATCAAGGGGAACAGGCCAGGCGGCAGGGCGGCCCAGGGCTCCCTCAGGGCCCGGTGCAGGGTCACCGTGAGAATGTCACGCTCTGACCTCACCGGCGCAGCCCAGGCTGTGTCACCAGCAGAGAAAAAGGCAAAGAAAATAGGCAAAGGTGAGCGACTTGTTATATCTCACAGAAATGAATGAAGTCAGCATGGCCCCAATACAGGCCAGCTCTCCCAGGCGGCAGGGCGGCCCAGGGCTCCCTCAGGGCCCGGTGCAGGGTCACCGTGAGAATGTCACGCTCTGACCTCACCGGCGCAGCCCAGGCTGTGTCACCAGCAGAGAAAAAGGCAAAGAAAATAGGCAAAGGTGAGCGACTTGTTATATCTCACAGAAATGAATGAAGTCAGCATGGCCCCAATACAGGCCAGCTCTCTTCAGCCAATCAGGCCAGCTCTCCTGCAGCCAATCAGGAGGCTTGAGATCAGAAGCAATGAGGACATCAGGGATTGGGTGCTGTCCACTCACCTATCTAAAAACAGTTTCATAAAACAACATTTTTCTTTAAATTGTCTGAAATTCTTGATGTAAAAAACAAATAAACAAACCCCCACAAACAATCAACTAGGAACCTATGCCTTTGTGGGGTCTCAACTTGATTCTTTAGCTTTAGAGCTAAAACCGAAGTCATGCAGCGTCCATCAGGGATGGGCAGCCACGTGTGAGCCCTCCGTCCAGGGAGCGTGGTTCTGAGGGGACAGGAATGACGTCTACGCTCGCGGGAACGTGGGTGAACCCGGAGGACACCAAGTGTAAGTCAGGTGCTGTATGATCCACTTAGACGGGTCCCTGGAGCAGTCAAAGCCACAGGGGCAGACATCGCAACTGTGCTCGCCAGCGGCCGTGGGAGGGGCAGGGGGAGTTGGTGTTCAGTGGGGACAGAGATTCTGTTTGGGAAGATGAGCGAGTTCGGCGACGATGGTGGCGATGGTGGTACAGCGACGCGAATGTGCTTCCTGCCACAGAACTTTCCCACTAAACAATGGTCTGAGCGGCAGGTTTCATTTATGTGTGTTTTCCCTGATTACAAGAAAATGTCGCTAGAGCAGGAACCTGGGGCTGCATCTCTGACCAGGAGGCCGAGAGACGCTAGGGGGTTTCTTACCTCGTCCGTCTAACAAAGCCAAGGACGCAGTCAGAGCTTTACCGTTCGCCTGGCTCTCTGTCGGGAAGATCCCGTGAACTTGCCCGTGAACTGGAGGGGGAGGGCTCACACTGTCGGTCAGAGCACCGTGGCCCCTGTCTGTGTCACTGTGCGTACATGTCTGCTTTCCTGAGTTCCGCGGTGGGCGCGTTCCTCTCTAAGAATGGCCTCTGTCCAGATGAGCTCATTCTTTCCCCTTAACTATCTGTGGGGAAGCCCGACCCAGGTCTGACCTGTCTCTGCCTCCTGGAAACCGTTGAGGAGTAACACCTCCCTAGTTCTCTCTTGGCCTCTCTCCCTCTGGCCTGCAGGGCTTCCAGAACTCTGTTGATTCTTGAAGCTTCTTGTCACAATGCATCCCACCGGGGTGGGGTGGGGGTGGGGAGCAGTCCTGTGGCCACAGAGCCCCAGTTTGGGGGCTGCAACCCGAGGACCCACCCTCCACGGCCCGGCCCCAAACACTTGCTGCCTTGAATGGTTGGAAGCTCCTGGGCAGGCGCCGGATTTCATTTTCTCGGGCCCTGGATTGGAGGCCTCGGTACCATGTTATTCGGGGAGGAGGGAGGGTGTGTGTGGGGGGGTGTCAGCACTTCGCACAGGGATTTTGTCTGTCCTCCCCTGACTTTTACTTCCAGGCTTCCCCAGCCTCACATCGGCCAGTCGACAGGCGGCTGGGAGTGGCCGTGCCCAGAGCTGGGCCTGCCTGCCAGGGCGGGCAGTGTGGGCTGGGAGGCACCCCCGCTCAGCACGTGCGGGGTCCGTGCTGCTGTGCGATGTTGTTGGACATGGAGCTGGGATTAGACAGTGTCGTCTGTGCTTCGCCTGAGGCACGTAGACGGGACAGAGCAGGGTGAGGAGGAGCTGGCCGGTGGCCACGGAGAAGCTCCCAGCGTGGACGGCAGTGGGGACCGTGTCCCTGTCCAGCCCCGTGCACGTGCTCCCCGGCTTTCTGCTCCACGTCCCTGGGCCACTGTGCTCCCCGCTCTGCTCTGGCCCCTGTTTGGGGGGCGCCCCTTTCTCTTGACAAACGTCAGCAACACTGAGTGCCCTCCGGCTGCAGAGGAAGCGGGTGCGGACGCCGTGTGTGTGGCCTCCCTCCACCGGAACCGGAACCGTGTTTGTCAATAAAGCAGACTCACTGTTACGACACAGCCTCGGGGAAGGGCCATGTGTCCCCAGGACGGCACCGGGTCCCACGAGAGTGAGGTGTTTGGCCTGAGAATGGGTTTCTTTTTCTCAAAGCTCCAAAGGGCGTGTTTTCCTGTCACTGAGGCATTTCCTTCCGCAAGATTCGTCACCCCTCCCTCCTCACCTGACCCACAGAAATGCCTTCTCTGTTCTATTCGTAACCCCTGCTGACCCCTGGAGGTGGTCGCCATTGGTGGGTTTGGCCTTGCTGACCCCTGGAGGCAGTTGCCATTGGTGGGTTCTGGCCTTGGGCTGCATTGTATATAAAAATATATTTCAATTGATTTCAGAGAGAAAGGGAGAGGGAATAGAGAGATAGAAATATCAATGATGAGAGAGAATCATTGATTGGCTGCCTCCTGTATGACCCGCTCTGGGGATCAAGACTGCAACCCAGGTATGTGCCCCGACTGGGAATTGAACTGTGACCTCCTGGTTCATAGGTCACCCCTGGAGGCAGTTGCCATTGGTGGGTTTGGCCTTGCTGACCCCTGGACGCAGTTGCCATTGGTGGGTTCCCCCCTGACCCTACACTGTAGTTGAAGATGAGAAGGAAGGAGATTGCCAGTCAGAGCACCTGCTGGACCCGGTGTGACTGCGACGTCCACCCAGGAGGCTCCACAAGGTCCTGAGAGGCCAGGTGTGCGTGAGGCTTCGCCTCGAGGGGCAGGTGGCCCAACACAGCGGCAGCGACCTGGGAGGTGGCTGGAGGTGTGGGCCAGTTGGCACCCGACAGAGCAACACCTGGTGAATCCGACAGAGGCTGGGCAGGGCCTTAAGGCAAGGCCGTCCTTCTTCTGGGTGTCCCTTCATAGTCAGGGAGGGGGCGGGCTCCTGTGTGTGCAGGGGAGGCCTTCTCACTGGGAGTCCATGGTCTGCATCAGGGTTCACTCCACAGTTCGCTCAATACCATATTTGGCAAATGTATATGTGATGTAGCGAATCCTCAGAAAATGCCCTAAAAGTTTTCTATCCTCTATCAATTCATCCCCCCTCCCTCCTGACCCCTGGTAACCACTGATCATTTCTACGGTCTCCTTTGTCTTTTGCAGAATGTCATATACACATGTGTGGCTTTTTGGATTGGATTCTCTTCCTTAGTCATATCCATTTATGGTTGCTCCATGGATTGTCATGGCTCGATAGCGCATTTCTCTCTACGTAGTTTCTCTCTACGAAGTATTGTGCTAGCTATAGATTTTTTGGAAGATGTTCTTTATTTTTTTAAAATATATTTTATTGATTTTTTTACAGAGAGGAGGGGAGAGAGAGTTAGAAACATCGACGAGAGAGAAACATCAATCAGCTGCCTCCTGCACAACTCCCTACTGGGAATGTGCCGCAACCAAGGTACATGCCCTTGACCGGAATCGAACCTGGGACCCTTCAGTCCGCAGGCTGACGCTCTATCCACTGAGCCAAACCAGTTAGGGCTGGAAGATGGTCTTTATAATGTTAAGGGAGTTCCAGTCTATTCTTAGTTTGCTGAGAGTTTTTATCATAAATAGGTGTTGGATGGTGTCAGATGGTTTTTCCTGATTCTATTGATGTGCTCATGGGATGTTTCTTCTTTGGCATGTTGATGTGATGAGTTACAGTAATTGATTTTCATATGTTGAGCCAGCTTTGCATACCTGGAATAAATGCCACGTGGTCATTGTGTATAATTCTTTTCATACATTGCTGGGTTTGATTCACTGATACTTGGTTGGGGATGTTTACATCTGTGTTCATGAGGGGAATTGGCCTGTAGTTTTTTGTGATGTCTTTGTCTGACTTTGGTATTGGGGTAACGCTGCCCTCACGGAATAAATTAGGAAATATTCCCTCTGTCTCTGTCTTCCCAGAGAGATTGTAGAGAGTTGGAATAATTTTTTTCTTAAAGTTGGGTAGAATTCACCAGTGACTCGTCTTTGCCTGGTACTTTCTGTTTTAGAAGGTTATTAATTTTTGATTCAACTTCTTTAATAGATACAGTCCTACTCAACTTGTCTAGTCCTCTATTTTTTTAAAAAGAGAAATCCAGGTTAACTACAGTTTGGGGCCTGAGTGAAACAGGAAAAGACAGCGCAGGGTGTCCTAAAAGGTACCCAGTCCATGCATTCACTCACTCACTCACTCATTCATTCATTCCTGAATTTACACGGAAAGTGATTGCCACGCAGATTAGAAGCATTAAGTTTATTACTGGGAAGATGTCTGTATTAAAGGCCACACTTTTCAAATGGCCTGAAGCACTTTCTTCATTGTGGTTTAAGGTGTGCCTCCTCTGTGAGCTCGTAGCCAAGATTTCTTTTCTTTTCACTCTTGCTTTTATTTTTTTAAAATATATTTTTTGTTTTCAAAGAGGAAGTAAGAGGGAGAGTTAGAAACATCAGTGATGAGAGAGAATCATTGATTGGCTGCCTCCTGCAGGCCCCCCACTGGGGACTGCACGTGCCCTGACCGGGAATCGAACCGTGACCCCTGGTTCATAGGTCGATGCTCAACCACTGAGCCACACCAGCCGGGCTTGTTTTCATTCTTATTTCCCTGCTGATAACGGGCGCTGAATCGAACATAACCAGCCCTGCAGTGGCCAGGAGGGAGTCCTATTAGCTGGATGCTATTTTCATACTTTCTAGGTTCCATTTTTCCAACCTGTGAGGTTACCCCCCACACTCTGTCCCAGTTATGACCAGATTTCTTTATAGGCCAGTCAAGACCCTGCATCCATGTGACCCACGATACAGGCTTCTTATCTGGTCTTTCTAAAGGTCCTTACTCAGCTTCTCCTGGCCCCGGGCCTGCCTCCACGCCTTGGCCCCGAGTCTCACCTTGTGCTTCTGTACCTGTCAGAGCTGTTGTGGCTCCGTGGGGTCTC
This sequence comes from Myotis davidii, assembly GCF_000327345.1. NCBI lineage: Eukaryota > Metazoa > Chordata > Mammalia > Chiroptera > Vespertilionidae > Myotis > Myotis davidii. The sequence goes on along the minus strand of NW_006284618.1, from coordinate 4,855,226 downwards.
ACCCCCAACCTCACCTGGTCCCCTCTGACCCTGAGCTCCTGGACACACACACTCGTCTATTCACAGCTTCGCTTGGAGTCCCCAGCCCTGCAGGAGGTCCCATCAGTGCGTGCACTTGTGCGTTTGCCATCGTCCAGGCGTCACCGGAATTCATGACCATGTAGCTCCATTAGCCCCGAAATGGGCGACTTTCTCTGACAGAGACACAAGGGTCCCCGCTCGCCCCCCTCTGCTGCGAGCGTGCATTCAGCCGGTGCCAACGTGCTGGCCTCTGAAGCGGAGCTGTGGGTGTGGGGAGTCCCCCCACCCCACGTGCCCGGCCTGTGTGTGGCCTTCTTCGGGGCATACAAGTGCTTTCTTCAGTGCGCACAGGCGAGGACGCTTAGGCATTCAGGGGCGACCCCAGCTGCAGCCTCGTTCTCCCCGTCGGCGGTGACAGCCTCCCCTTTGGCGGGAGCTGAGGGAACAGTGCGGGCCTGTGCGGAGCTGCTGGCCGGCGCCCGTGGAGAATGGAAATGCTTCCTTCCCCAGCGGCCTCTCTGGGCAGCCAGGCCGGGGGAGGTGTGACCAGGGTCCGTTCAGCCGCCTTGGGGCGCCCTCCCCCAAGACGCCTGGGGAGCCTGTGGCCTCAGCGTCCCATCCCCCCACCCCCCTGTTTCTCGGGACCCTTGGGAGGTCGTGCGCCTGATTCCGGGTTTCGGTTCAGAGTGGATTCCGTGGTGGGCGTGTCACCGCCACACGACTTGGGTGTCACTCCTACGGAGCTTCTGAAATTGGAACTTCCGTTCTGACATTATCATCATCCAGTGGCAGGAGGTGGATGCTGCCTCCCAGAGGTTTCACCCTACATGTCGGAGCCGGGCCGGGACCCTTCACACACACACACACACACACACACACACACACACACACAAAC
>NW_006284618.1:4847279-4851588 GCF_000327345.1 Myotis davidii | reverse complement strand
TCACGCACGTGCGTGTGTGCGCGCGCACACACACACCGCAAACACCACACACACACACACACACACACACACACGGGAAGCGCTTCAATCAGTAATCCCCATGGTGACTAACAGAGCACGCCCCCACCCCTTCCTTTCTGTGGCTATTTTAAGCCCTTAAGTGGATTTGCACCCCGTGGAAATGTGCGAGAAGTGTGGATGGCCCTGGCCCATTTGGCTCAGTGGCTAGAGCTTCGGCCGCAGACTGAAGGGTCCCGGGTTTGATTCCAGTCAAGGGCACGTATGTTGGTTGCAGGCTCGATCCCTGGCCCTGGGCGAGGCATGCAGAAGGCAGCCGATCCAAGTGTCTCTCTCACATTGCTGTGTCTCTCTCAGTCTCTCCCCCTCCCTTCCTCTCTCTCTCTAAAAAAAAAATACATAAAAAAAGAAGCAGCGCGTGCTCTCGCTGGGATGCGGGCTTGTCCGCGATGAACATGTTCTCCGACTCCTTGCCGGGTGGCGTTTGCAGAGGGAGCCAGCTCCGCGCCAGGAGTGCTCACAGACCTTAACTTAGGGCGCAGTCTCGGCTCCCCGCTGCCTTCCTGTTACACTTTACACCAAAGCAAACACACACGTGGCTGCGTTCTGGATTCCTCTGCAGTTCCCTAAAGCACAATGGGCATGTACTGCAGGGGCCAGAAATTAAATGACAAAACTGGCTCGATGTGGGCTAAGCAAGGGGGAGGGGACGACCCCCTCGGGGGGCAGAGGCTGAGTCGGCCCCCACTTTGGCTGGCTTGGGGTCTGGCCATCTCTCACCTCACCCAGGGGACCCAGGACAGGGGACACCGTCCTCACTGGTGGTGGGCACAGCCCTGGACACGGGGCCCTCCCTTTTCTCTGCACTGGCCCCTTGGTCTGCACTGCCCTCCTCCCGGCCCCCGGGCGTCCCTGCCTGGTCACTGGTCCCCAGGTGGTCTGCAGACGAACCGCTGAGCAGGGGTCTCTCTCTCTCTCCTTCTCTCTTCCTCTCTCTCTAAAATCAATAGAAACATAAAAAATAAAAAGCGGTACCAGCAACGATCCAAACGAGTAGATCGAGTTGAAGCAGACGTGCTGTAAAGCGCACGCAGCTCCTGAGTGCGGAGGAGCCTAGGAGTGCAGGGACCCCCAGCTCCAGCCCCCGGCGGCCTCTCCCCGAGCCCCCGCCCTGACCCTCCAGGGGGACCACCCCCCACTTCTAGCACCACAAGTTCGCTTCGCCTGCTTTGGAAGTGATGACAACGGAATCACGGAGTGAGTGACGTCTGTTTGATGTTTTCCGCACCGCGCCCCCACCAAGTACAGGATGCTGTGTGCACCCCCAGGTCCAGGGCGCTGTGTGCACGCCCAAGTACAGGGCGCTGTGTGCACCCCCAGGTCCAGGGCGCTGTGTGCACCCCCAAGTACAGGGCGCTGTGTGCACCCCCAGGTCCAGGGCGCTGTGTGCATGCCCAGCGGCCTCGCTGCCCGGGCCGGATGCGCTAGGGATGCGTGTATGTCCCTGTGCGGGTCAGGGTTATCTCGGCGGCCAGTCCTCAGCGGCCACACTCAGACCAGGACCAGCCCACACGCGTGTTCAGGAGGCATCGCCGTGTAAATCAGTCGTTTAAAATCCCTCGTAACTGTGACCGCCACGGGGCAATTCGGTTCTGTGTGGCTGGGGTGTGCCGAATGCACGCTGGACCCGAGCCAACAAGTGGGCGCCATGAGGAGAGGAAGCCGCTGTCCATTTGGGGGCCGCGGGGAAGGGGGCATTCTGACGTCCTCTCCTGTGGTGGCCCCCAGAGGAGACCCTCCAGTCCCAGGGCCTAAACAACAGGCTTCTTACCCTGGCACCCGGAGTCCCGCCTCTGACCCTGTGCCCAGGGCAGGGGGCATCCACCCTGTGTGTCCTGCAGGCGGACGGGGCCATGGTGCCACCTGGATAACCGTGCTCTGCACCACACGCGCGGGGAGGGGAGGGAGGCTGCCTGAATCCGGGTGGTTGGTCATCCAGGCAGGTTTGGTCTGGATGCTGCTTTCATGCAGGTGCGGGGTCTCCCAGGCCTGACCCCCCTCTGTCATGGCTTCCACTCTGTGGGCTTGAAAAACAAGGGCTGGGGGGCTGCAGCCGCCAGGGCAGGTTTTGGGGGGAAGCACCTCGCACAGTGGCCATTCGATGCTGCCCGCTCCGCTCCATTTCCCCCAGATAAGCTGCGAGGGCCATTGTGCCTGAGGCTGGGCCCGGGCCTCCCAGCGGGCGGGCGGGCGGGATGCACACACAGGGCTGCATTGTGATGAGAGGGCGGCCCAGCCCCCAGGAACCGGAAGCTTCCCTGGCGCAGACGGTGCTCTATTGTGAAGGCCTGAGGGGCTCAGCCGGCAGGTTTGCAAGGATGCGTTTCCCCCGAAAGACGGAGAGCCACCTTTCCGTCTCCACAGTGGGGGTTTTTCCCAAATTATTATTTATTGATTGATTTGAGAGAAAGAGAGAGAAGCATCGATGGGTTGTTCCACCTAGTTACCATTCATCGATTGGTTCCTGTATGCGCCCTGGCTGGGGATCGAACCCGCAACCGTGTGCGTCAGGACTGCTCTGAGCAGCTGAGCTACCGAGCCGGGCTGCACAGCAGTTCTCATCCCCTGACTGAGAGGTGCCCCCGCAGGAGGCAGTCGGGTTGAAGGTGGGCAGCAGTGCCCTGGCTCGGGGTGGAGCCTTTTCTGTGTGTCCTTCGCCACCTTTGCCAGGGGACCTCTCACCGGAAGAGCACGAGGCAGACGGGCAGGACGTCTGCGGTGATGACAGATCCCTCACTCACCGCTCAGCGCGCCCTTAAAGAATTAATCTTATTTTTAAAAAATATATATTTTTATTGATTTAAGAGGAAGGGAGAGGGAGGGAGGGAGGGAGGGAAGAGGAGAGAGAGAGAGAGAGAGAGAGAGAGAGAGAGAGAGAGAGAGATACGCTCTGGCCTCTCCAGGGCCTCTGCGTGGATGGAGGAGATAACAGATGAGCTGGCGTCGCGTGCATTCTTGGCGCCATAGAAAGGCGAGGTGAGGCGGGCAGTCCTCTCTCCCGCCTGGAGAATCCGTGAGTGTAAACTGGTCGGTCGGTCGGTTGGTCGGGAGCTGGTGCCACACGTCATCGGCGCTCTGGGTCCTGAGCAGGTCTTTGCCCAAAGGCTCACGGCCGCGGGGTCCAGAGCCAGGAGCCCGCCCCACGCCTGGGTCAGGCAGGTGTGGATGTCCCTCTCCCTCGGCCCGAAACTCCAGAATCTGGACGCGTTTCCAACTGAAGCCGGATGTTGAGATTGTTGCGAGGCTGGCGCGTGGGCATAGGTGGGCACGCCACTCCCCCCCACGGACGTGCTCAGGCACAGACTGGCCAGCCCAGGACGAGGGGCTGTCGGGAGCGCAGGCCTCATGGTCACAGCCTGCAGTTGAGGACGAGGCTGGACATGAGACGTGGGAATGTCGCCCCGTGCTCAGAGTTCCGTCTGCCCCTCCCGGTGAGGGGGGTGGTGCTGAGCTCGCACTCTGAGAGCTCGGCGAGGTGCTGTGCCTGGCGTTCGCCACGGGCCCCTGCTTCTACTCTCAGGGTGGTTCTGGGGAACTCTCCAGAAACACAGTTCCTGGTTTAGTTTAAAATATGTTTTTATTGATTTCAGAGAGAGAGAGGAAGGGAGAGGGAGAGAGAGATAGAAACAGGGATGAGAGAGCAACAGGGATCGGCTGCCTCCTGCACGCCCCACACTGGAGATGGAGCCTGCAACCTGCACACGTGCCCCGACCGGGAATGGACCCAGTGACCTCCTGGTTCAGGGGTCGATGCTCAACCCCTGAGCCACCGGACAGGCCGGTTTAGTTTAAATGGAAGAGGTTTGGCAGACACGTGGCTGCTCTTGAATGAGACTCCCCACTCTCCACAGTGCAGGTCAGGAGGGCATGGCTTGTGCCGGCTGGTCGGGGACCCCAAGGGGTGGCCGGGGACCCCGGGAGGGTGCATCAGCAACCCTGAGGCCTCCTGTCAAGTGCAGGTGTGGCCTTCAGCTTCAGGCTTGTTCCCGGATTCCACTTCCGGAGCTCCCGCCTTTGGGAGACCCGGCCTGTGTTCAAGGAGTCTTTCTAGTCTTGGAATTTGCTGGTGAATCTTAGATCCCAGCTGGGGGTGAGGCAGGAAGATGGGATATTGTGTCCTCAGCTATGACGTTAGATAAATGGTTGGCTTTTTAGGAGGGAGTGTATGGTGACCAGGGGAGCATGTGGGTGAGGGAGCGTCCCGGCCAGTGTCCTTCCGCTGGGCGCTGGA
>NW_006284618.1:4846562-4847233 GCF_000327345.1 Myotis davidii | reverse complement strand
GGCGCTGCTCCCCACGCAGCCTGTCTCCCAGGAAGTGATTCCTGACCAGAGCAGAGGGCCCGCTAACGTCTGGGCGTCATCTCCTGAGAGCGCGGGGTCGCTGCTGCGGTTTCCACCTCCGCCCCTTACTGACCCCGTGACTCCGGCAGCTGGCGTCAGGTCCGGCGCCCACGTCTGTGGATTGATCTCCTCGGCATCACAGTTTCCCAGCGTTCTTTCTGCTTCGCTGTAACTGCATGTCCTCCCGGACTCGACCTCAGTGAGGACGCGTGACAGGCTCAGACCCTCAGGTATCACGCATTCCCATCAGGAGAGGAAAGGTCACCATGGGTAGGTGGGCCCTGGCTGCAGTGTGGCCAGCGTGGCGCCCGGCAGACCGTCAGTGCCGCTCTGGCTCCTGGGAACGTCGCTTCCCCCCCTCCCCTCCCGCCACGCCCGCCCCTCCTGGGCGCAGGGACTCACCTTCCGAGTAGACAGGCTCCTTCACACGCGCTGTGTCCTCGGATCAACCTCTGAAGCTGCCCGTGACCTCGTGTGCAGGGGCCACTGGAGTCCAGGGAGGATGCTGGGCCTGCCCAAGGTCACCAGCTAGCAAGGTCACAGCCTGCCGCGGGGGCAGCGGGCAGGGCTCTGGCTTGGGGAGCACCCACTCCTTGCCTTCGCTCCCTCGG
>NW_006284618.1:4841978-4846460 GCF_000327345.1 Myotis davidii | reverse complement strand
TGAGACCCACACCCGCCCCCTCTGACATCTGCATGTTGGTTGACCCAAACGCCTGGGATGATGCAGACTGTGGAAGCTGCTCAAATCCACACATTCTAAGATGATTCCTTGAGTTGTGAAGAAAGAAAACAGCCCTGGTCAGTTTGCTCAGTGGTTAGAGCGTTGGCTTTTCGACTGAAGGGCCCGGAGTTTTCGGGGTGTGTGCGGGAGGCAGCCAATCGATGCCTCTCCCTCGCATCGATGTTTCTCTCTCTGTGCTTCTCCCCTTCCCTTGCACTCTCTCTAAAAATCAGTGGAAAATAGTCCCAGGTGAGGATTAGAAAAAAAAGAAAGAAAACCATTTTCCTTGAGAATGCAGAGCGCACCGCCCCTCCCCACCCCCCGTCCCCGGGAAGAGGACGGCTGACCTTTGCAGGTGGACGGCCAGACGGCCAGCAGACATCGCGCGCCTGTGGCCGGGGCCTGCCCAGACGGGCCGCATGTTTGTGCTGTAACGCGGTCTTGTTCCCAGTGCCTCCCAGCGTTCCCCCTGGTGGAGGAGCGAGCAGGACAAGGCCAGGGGCGGGACGATAGGCACTTGTCCGCCTGTGGACACTTCTTTATTATTATTATTATTATTATTATTTTAATCCTCACCTGAGGATGTGTGTTTTGTTTGTTTTTCTTAGAGAGAGAGAGGAAGACAGAAACATCCATCTGTTACTCGGTTGCCTTCCTCACGCGCCCCTACCGGGGGCTGAACCCGTCACGAAGGCAGGGGCCATGTCTGCGCACAGCTCAGCGATGCGTGCGCCCGGGCTCACCTTTCCCCGTGGGCTCCCTGCTCAGTGGAGACACTTGGCTTTTCTCTTTCTGGCACAGGTGACTTCAGGTGATGCTCAGGCCAGTCCCCCCACGACCCCACCCCTCCACGCCCCCCAGTTTTAGAACCAGCCTCCTCTTCCTGCATCTAACACAGATTCTTAGCAGAGAACTGATGGGTCTGACCAGCCATGAGGTGGAGGGATCGTTAAGCCAAAACATTGAGGCAGGTTGGACTCGCCCCTTCGCTGTTTGTCCAGGGCTGGTGGTAATTGGCATTTTAATTAACAGCATCGGTTGTTATTTCTAAATTAAGAAATGCGACGTGAGTTTCCTCTCATTCTGGGTGCAGGGGAATACTGGGCCTCCTGAGTAATTACTTGATGCCGTGGCTCATCCGCAAGGTGGCCGCGGAGACCGTAGCTTCGCTCTGGGCCTCTGCAGCTGCTGCTGCTCACAGCTGAGGTAAGGACAGTCACCAGCCCAGCTCTGCACACACAGGCTCAGCAGCCTGGCCTCGGGCTCCTGGTGAGCAGCCGGGGTGGGGCATTTCAAATGGACGCTCTGGAAAAGGACACTTACGAAGGCAGTTCACTGCCTGAGGATTAGAGGGAAATAATTTTCTCTGAGGCTCAGGGAACATTTATTAGAAGAAAAACGTCTTCTGAATCAGGTTTAGAGTGGAGTCACCATGAGCATCATGTGCCCTAGAAGCCTGTCCTGGGGACCTTTCACAGCGCAACCCCAGTGGGAGGAGTGAAGCAGGCCTTGCTCTCCAGAAACGCTCCCGGCTCGGCCCCATTCACCCAGGTGGGGCGAGGAGAGGAGAGACAGTGTCAGGTAGAGTGTGATCAAGGCATTGGCCCAGGTCAGCAAGCAGGCACAGGGCCTGCAGTTAGAGCAGTACCTGGGTGAGGTCACTGCCACCTGAGCTGCTCCTCTAGCCCACCTCTCTCCTGCCCGGCCCAGGCGGTGGAGACACTCAGGTGTGTTCAGGCTGGGTCACCAGGGACCTCCATACGGGCGCCGACCTCGAGGGTGACTGAGATGTAGGGAATCGCCCGGAAGGAGAAAATGGTCCTCGGGCGTGTTTGGGCAGCAGCAGGTTCGGAGTCACAGCAGTTTTGCTCCCAGTTGACAGCACCATGATGTCATTCACCCGTCAGCTCAGGGCTCTGGACGCCTCCCGGGCCAGGCCCTGTGCCATGCTCATGGCCATTTCTCTCTGGTGTTAATGGCCCTGTGTGTGTGTTATAAAATTACAGCTCGGCGTGGGTGGAGCAGTTCCGGCGGGTGATTCTAAGTGCTGGAGTCGGGTTTTGTTCTTTGCAAGGCTGGGCCGCACAGTGATGTGGTCTCTCCTTATCTGGTGCGGGATCCAGACCAGACCCTGCAGCGAGGCCACTTCCTGTAGGAGCACCACCCCAGCCACCACCTGGCCGGGCCTCCCTGCCCCCGGCCACCCCCAGCCACCCCCTGGCCTGGCCTCCCGGCCCCCAGGGGGGATTTCCCCTGCTCTGTGCCCTCACACCACCTCTCTTCGGTGCAGCTGGGCATCCTCCCGGGTCTGGTCTCTGGAAGCCAGTGATGGTGCCTGTGTGCCGGCCAGACCTCTGCAGCCAGCTGGCCCAGGCCTCTGTGAGCCAGGCCACTCCCGCCCACTCACCACCTCCACAGGAAGTGTGTGGCCCGCCTGGGCCTTTCCAGATCTTTCTGGCGCACAGACCACAGGGGAGCCCTTTCTAGAGTTAGGAGTTCTCCAGGGGCAATGTCGCCCTGAACAGGCTGTGCCCCACCACGAAGGTGGAGGATGACAGGGGACTTCTCTTAGGGGAAAGGAGACGGACAAATGTCACGGCCGTGTGGGCTGGATTCCCTCGTGGGCTAACCCCGTTCAGCCCAGCCACGCGGGGTGTCAGCGACCCTGCCCTAGGGTCGCTGCCCATTGCCTTGCTCTGTGCGACACTAATGAAGTCTCAGTCTTATCTTCAAAACGGGACTCAACTTTTGCAGCCAGTGTGGCTCAGTGGTTGAGTGTTAACCTATAAACCAGGAGGTCACAGTTCAATTCCCAGTCAGGGCACATGCCCAGGTTGTGGGCTTGATGCCCAGTGTGGGATGTGCAGGAAGCAGCTGATCCATGATTCTCTCTTATCATTGATGCTTCTGGCTCTCTCTCCCTCTCCCTTTCTCTCTGAGATCAATAAAAATAAATTTAAAACATAAAAATAAAATTTAAAAAAATGGGACTCAACCAGCGTGCGCTGTGGGCTGTGCACTGTGGGCGAGACAACATCAGCGGCCGCCGAGGCACTTGACCGACCATCAGTCTAATAGCTTTTCTGCTTCCCATTTTTGGAGGACGGTGCTGCCCCAGTACGACCAGGGGCCTCTCGGTTGGGGAAGGACACTGTGCAAGCTCCTCAGTGCCACCCCTCCCCCTCCAGGAGCCGTGTGTCCCCGGGGCCCCTCCCCTCCCCCATTTCGGAATGTGCTCATTTCTCCTTTTTCAACGTCTCGCTCCATGGTGTGCAGCCATCTGCACCAGGGCCCGGCTGGCGCGAGAGGGTCCTCTGCCTGGTGGTTTTTCTCGACTTCTCCACTGAGAGAAGCTGCCGCTTGTGGTTTCACGCTGACATGTGTGAGCCCCAAGCCCATACCATGTGCGATCTATTTGTAGAGCCCGCGGTTCCGTGTATTCTCGCGTTGTTTGACAAAATAAACCGGGGGTGGGGAGGTAGAAGAGGGCAAAGGGAGGCTGCGTGGGGATGGAAGGAGACTGGGCGTGGGGTGGTGGACACACAACACTGTGTGCAGATGACGTGTTAGGGAACTGTACCCCTGAAACCTACATAATTTTATTCACCGATGTCACCCCACTACCTTCAATAAAAAAGAGAGAAAGTGGAAACAGCACAGCATGAGTTCGAGGTTTAATTGAGAAGTGCGGGTTGTGTTAGATGGCGATGTGCTCGATGGTGCTCGTTCCTCCATTTAGCCGGCCGTGGACAGGGTGCCCATCTGGTTCTCACCCAAGAACTGGGGTTTTCCTTGGGGTTTGCAGTTTGGCTTGACTCAAGCCTGCAGCCCTACTTCTGCACGTGACAGGCTTCTGCTTCTCACTGGTCTTCTGGCATGCTGACATGACTCAGCATTCTGTGCTGACGTGACTCAGCGTTGTGTCGTTTGGAAGGTCGTTTTTAGCATTTCTAGGGATCCGGAAATAGGAAGGGCTCCTTCCGCTCCTGCCTTGTCCCATGCTTGGTCCCCGGCAGACACCACAGCCACTCTCTCCAGCATCTTCCCGGATTCTTTCTGGGGGGTCGGTAGGGGTCGGCTCTACAATAAGTTATTCTTACAAAAAAGCAGTTCTCCCTCCTTCAGTGATCACCACCGTGCCCCTCACCTCCGGCCACTTGCTGTGTTACACTGGGCTCCATTGCACGCTGGGAAACCTGTGACTTCACGTAACCCCACAGATAGATGCCCGGTTGCTTTTTGTCGCTTCGTTGGAATTTTCTATGTAGGCCTTCATGCCATTTGAGAATTAGAGTAGTATTGTTTTTTTCTTTCCAATGTCTATGTCTTGTATTTATTTTTCCTGCCTTATTGCATCGACTAGGACTTCCAGTACAATGTTAAATATGAGTGGAGAAAGCGGACATCTTTGCTATTCCCAGT
>NW_006284618.1:4832901-4841956 GCF_000327345.1 Myotis davidii | reverse complement strand
GGGCGGGGGGGGGGGGGACATTCAGCCTTCCCCATTAAGAATAATGTTCGCTGTGCATTTGCCCAAGTAGATTTAAAATTCCTTAGTAACCAGAACTGTTACTTCTGCTTCTTTCACTCTAAACCTATTTCACGGTCAGCTTTTCAGGGAATACAACCTGTTACCATCGTGTAGAGTCTTTATTGTCTCTGCTTTGAAACAATGTGGCCGGGCCATGACTAGGATAAGAAGTGGTCTGTGTTGGTGGGAAAATCCATGTACTGCACTAGGCATTTAAAAACAGTGACGGTCGATTTCATTGTCTCCCAGTGCACGTGTGCGATGACAGCCGAGCATGTGTCCAGCCATAGGCTCAGGGCAGGCGAAGTGCCACACTGGCCACTCACACAAGAACAAGGGAGGTGTGTCTGTCACCTGAGGAATGGATAAACCAAATGTGGTCTCCTCATGCAAGGGACTCGTACTCACCCACGAGAAGGAAGGAAGTTCTGGGACAGCCTGCAGTGTACTAAGTGAAAGCAGCCAGCCGAGTGTGTCATATTGCAGGATCCCATTTATATGAAACTAGACAGGGGTGGGCAAACTTTTTGACTCGGGGGCCACAATGGGTTCTTAAACTGGACCGAGGGCCGGAACAAAAGCATGGATGGAGTGTTTGTGTGAACTAATTTAAATTCAAAGTAAACATCATTACATAAAAGGGTACGGTCTTTTTTTTCAATAGTTTTATTCATTTCAAATGGGCCAGATTTGGCCTGCGGGCCGTAGTTTGCCCATGGCTGAACTAGAGGCCCAATGCACAAAATTCGTGCATGAGTAGGCCTTCCTTCCCCCAGCTACCAGCACCGGCTTCCCTCTGGCACCCAGGACCCGGGCGTCCCTCCAGGACCTGGACTTCCCTTGTAGCCCCTGCTTCGTCCGGAAGGTCGTCCGATAGGACGTCAGTCTAATTAGCATATTACGCTTTTATTATTATAGATGTCCAGAATAGGCGAATCCATAGCCAGCAAGTAGACCTGTGGTTGCCAGGGCTCATGGGGTAGGGAGAAAAGGGGCTGGGGTGGGGAGTGGGGCTGGGGAGCTTATGAATGAAAAGGCATGGGGGTTTTGGGGGGGGATGATGAAAATGTAGAATGAAACAATGGTGATGGTTATGAAACTCAAGAATATGCTAAAACCCATTGAATTGTATTCTTTGAACGGGGGGACTTTATGGTGTGTAAATTATATCTCAATAAAACTGTCTTTAAAAGAACATTAGAGTTAAATTAGTGGGGAATGAGGAAGCCGAATGGTGATTAACTGGGGCGAGGGGATACCCCAAGCAGGTTTTCAGTGGGCGTCTCTAGGGAAGGTGGGCTGAGGGGATGCCTCAGGGGAGGAGGAGGTGTGGTAAGCTGCAGAAGGAGCCGCTGACCGATGGGGCGTCGTGGGCGCTAGCGGCCAAGCATTTCAGACCTCGGTCAGCACCACCTCCCCCATCAGCCGACACCCAGAGAGTCCGGGAGAGTCTGGGGAAGGACCCTTTAGAAAGCTGACGATTTCAGCAAAAAGCATGTATGGCCCTAAAGATGCAAAACCTCAGGGAGACCTGAGCAATGAAGCAAAAATGGGCACGTACAACCCCTGACGTAGAGAGAGAAGTGGCTAGAAGGGGCAGCTGAGCGTTTTAACCAGGACGCTGACTCTTTCTTTCTCTTTCTTTTTCAGACTATAGCCAGCGTTGTGCCTGGGTGAGTACCACATTTACAAAGCTATTTCTGATGTGGCGTCGACTGCCTAAAAAAAAAGTGTGATGTTTCATTGTGAGAGAAACATTCCCTTCTAGAGAAAGAAGGCCGTATGGGCAGCGTGTTATAATTGAATTTTATGCCTTAACTTGCTCGAACTGGCTCGTATCACACTTTTTTTTTGCGTTTCAAATCTGGCTCGGCTGTTCGGTGTCCTGAAACGTATTGTTGAGAACACTGTCTCCACAAGCTTTCCTTTCGCTGCCTTGTCCCCACTCTTAAAGGGGCCTTGTCTTATCTCGGGGGCGCACCTTCGATGACGGTTAGGGAGCCCAGGCAGGCAATTGCATCGGTGGTAAGGGCTCCTCACATGCTCTGCGGTGGGCAAGACTGCTGACAAGGAGCTGTTCTGGATTGCACTTCTGTTCGTTTGTTTTTTGAAGCTGTTGTCACATCATTGTGTGCCTTTTGACATCCAGGCCACAGTGCGTGGTCTTGATGTCTTAGTATTTAGACAAAGAAACACCAGATCCTTTTTTTGTTCTACTCAACCGACAGAATGGGGTTCCGTTCCCTCAAGAGACCGAAGGGAGAGCATCTGAGGGCTGTGGCAGCGGCCGCAGCGCGCAGGCAGGCGGCGCCAGGTCTGCGTGGAGGGGGCGCTCGCTTTTAGCGAGACCTTTAGTGAGGGAACAGACGTGGGCAACCAGGGATCTTTATTTCTGAAATGCCCCACCTGGCTTGACATACCTGAACTCCGCTCTGAATTACCCTGCGGTCAGTGGGCCCATTATTTGGCCCCGGTTGGCTCTCTCTTGTGGGCAAGCCCTCCGCGGTGCTCTTCCGTCAGCATAAACGCTTATGGTGATGAAATGCATCTCCGTCGGTGGGCTGTTGCTCTCGTGAAGGAATGGCAACTGTCGTCAGCAATTTCAGGAGAGAGAACAGGGAAGTCTGCAGGTGCTGCCTCTGAGCCGGTCGCATTGTCCACCGTCTGTCACATCATCGCTGGCTGCAGCGGCCGCAGCGCGCAGGCAGGCGGCGCCAGGTCTGCGTGGAGGGGGCGCTCGCTTTTAGCGAGACCTTTAGTGAGGGAACAGACGTGGGCAACCAGGGATCTTTATTTCTGAAATGCCCCACCTGGCTTGACATACCTGAACTCCGCTCTGAATTACCCTGCGGTCAGTGGGCCCATTATTTGGCCCCGGTTGGCTCTCTCTTGTGGGCAAGCCCTCCGCGGTGCTCTTCCGTCAGCATAACCGCTTATGGCTGTTCCCGGGTGATGAAATGCATCTCCGTCGGTGGGCTGTTGCTCTCGTGAAGGAATGGCAACTGTCGTCAGCAATTTCAGGAGAGAGAACAGGGAAGTCTGCAGGTGCTGCCTCTGAGCCGGTCGCATTGTCCACCGTCTGTCACATCATCGCTGGCTGCTGACCGTTCTGAATGACATGATCTCCTTGGGCGAGTGTCGGCCGTGGGACCAAAGAGAAGGGTCATTGCTGGGATGAGATCCGTGGGATAGAGACTCAGTTACAAGGAGTCGGCCTTCCCTGTCGCCTCCGCGTCTCAAGCCAGAGGTACCGGCTCATTCACGCGGGTTTGAAGGGATATTATCACGCTCATCAAAAGCGGGGTCCCCACCTGCTGGGGTGAAACTCCTGAGGGTCAGGCCCCACAGACGCGTCTCCTTCGGGAATGCAGGCGCAGATCCTGATGGTTCACCGGGGCTGACCTGACTCCTGTGGCGCTTGGCTCAGCACCGGGCCCTCCGCACCCAGCCCTGCCACCGCCCCCCTGGGACCGCCTGGCCTCGGCTCGTTGACCTGTGGCCATGCGTGGGCAGCAGTTCTCTCGGCTGTGAGCCTGGGACCCGTGCGTCCGGGACTCGCCACCTCCCTGCGTCGCCTCAAAGCCAGCGACAGACTCACAGGTTTGTCCACGGGGCGAAGGTCACTGAGCATCGTCTAGGAGTCCGCGTCTTACCTCCGTTCCCACCACAGGCCCTTGGGAGCCAGAGCGGCTTTGGGCTGCACCCCCTCTCCTCGAGCCCATCCTTTGCCTCCTTTTCCGAGAGGGAATTTCTGCTTCGGGAAGCTGGGGTCCTGGCGCGAAGGTGCTCCTGATCCAGGAATCTCTCTCTGGAATCCTGCCCGCTGGGCGTTGGGACAGAACATCAGACTGGGTTTTAGCCCACGGCATTTCCATGGCTAAACATTTGGTCCAGAGCTTCCGGATTTCAACTCACAGAAAAGAATTTATTTCTAATTTGTGGAATTAGAAACGTGCTTCTGAGTCAAATAGCTCACCCTGGCCTGGCTGGTGGCTCGGTGGTTGAGCATCGACCCACAAACCAGGTTCGATTCCCGGTCAGGACACATGCCTGGGTCGAGGGCTCAGTCCCCAGTAGGGGACGTGAAGGAGGCAGCCAGTCCATGATTCGCTCTCATCATTGATGTTTCTCTCTCTCTCTCCCTCTCCCCTCCTCTCTCTCTGAAATCAATAAAATAAGAAATAGCTCACCCTGAACAGGACGGGAGAGGGTAAGTGTCCTGAGGGTGGAGACTGTCCCCACGTGGGGGGCTGGCTGCAGAGGGAGCCCACAAACTGTGCCCGCCTCTATCCCTCCCACCTGTCAATCATCACTTCCTAGGATTATTGTGACATTGAAGTGCGGTGGCTCAAATTAAGCATGCAGCATTGCTATTATTAACATCATCGCCAAAGTGTGGCAATTGCTTTCAACTTTTAACGACGGCGTTTACCTGGGTAGTGGTGTGCATGCCGGGACTCCATGGATAGCAATAGGGCTTTCCCTTCCTAGCCATTATCCCTCCTCTTTCATCCAATAAACCGGTACTATGCTAATAATTGAATTTTTTTAAAGAGTCAAACATTTTCCCGGTTAAACTGGATTCAGAGGTGTGTTTTTAGCACAGCCACTCATTCTCATAATTTTCTTTTTAAAAAAAAATCTGTATTTAAAAATAAACTTCGGAAGTAGTGCTATATTTCTTACCCACCCTCTGATGTGACCACAGTTCCCTCACGGGAGACTGCTTACAAGTCGGAGGCTCAGTTGCATGGTATTTAAATAATGCGACGGAACTTCAGAATCAAGACCGTAGGGAAGGCACAGAATTAAGGTTTAAATATGTGCTCTGGGCTGTTCGAGGCGCTACATTGTGATTCCGAAGGGTATCTTGACTATTTCCCTTTGGTTCATGGAGGTACGGAGGGAATAGGAGAAAACTAAATTAAGGGCGACTGTTAAATAACACTGAATTCGATTTTAAATTTAACCAGGAATGTTCATTCACCAGCCTTGTCCTCCGGCCGCTCCACGCTTCCTCCCCCACCCGTTTCAACGCGTGTGACTTTTGTCCCCCGAGAAATTTTTCTTCCGTGGAGTTGGTCTGAGTGCCCACCATGGCCAGACAAAAAAAAAAGAAAAAGAATCTGGAAGTTTTTCAATGAAGCGTGTTCTGCAGCAGCCAGGGTTGTGCCAGGGCTGCCCAGGCCTCCCTCACATGGACCAAGTTGGCCTTATACCCCAGAGTGGCTACACATTCGCGCTCCACGTCTGGTCTGCGCTGAGTCTGCAGAAACCCGTGGGATGCGCGCGGCACAGAAGATCTGACAACTCACACGACATCCGGCTCCCACTTCCTTCCTTTGCTGGTGCCTGGGCTTTTATTAGCATCCTTGGATCCCACGGTTTCCTTTCTGAGCAAAAAGCCCTTCTCCCACCAGAGCAGGGAGCCGCCTGGAGACTGGGTGAGAAGGAAGCCGCCAGCCACCTAGAAGGATGTTTCTGGAGCTGCCACGTCCATCCCGCCCCCAGGAAAGTCCCGCATTCTTCCGAGAAGTTTCCCGAAGGGAGTCTGCTGCGTAATGGTTGGTCAGGCACCAAGGGCCTGGGCAGGAGCGTCACAGCTTCCCCTCTGGGAGCACAGGACACAGCTTCCCGATATAAACCCACGCCCAGCCCCAGCTCCCAGCAGGCCCAGCCCAGAGCTGGAGGAATCCTCCTTCCAGAGAACCCCAGGCAGCCACAGGCAGGAAAGCATGGATGGTCGCCGGCCAGGATGGCTCCCCGGGGCCGCCCCAGGAGCACGAGAGGTAAAGGGAAGCTCAAGGAGAGCCGTCTTGTGAGGCTTTAGTCGGGGTTGCAGTGGTGACATCCCTAAGGCATTTAGACCTGGGCTCCAGGATGCGGGGGAAGCTCTGGGGAAGGGAGAAATGGGCAGGCGGCAGCGGGTGAGCCTCGCCCAGCCCTGGCAGGAAATCTGGGCGTGGCCGCAGGAAACCCTGTGGTCCCGGCTTCGCCAGGCAGTGCCTGGGCTGCTGGCTGTCAGGCCGCCAGGAACCCCAGGGCAGGCCCGCCTCGGAGGAAAACAGTCCCCAACCATTGTGGGGCCCTGGGCCGGCCGCGCACATCAACATCCCAGCCCTGTGAAGCGAACATTTCCTATTTCTATCACCCAGACCGCCCTCCCATTGTCCCTGACAACAGGACTTGGGAAGTGGCATGTGGTTCCCGGGACCTGGTGAGAAAGGGGGAGGTGCCAGGGCAGGGGGCAGGGAGCTGGTCGTCCGGGAGCCTGTGTTCAGGGCCACGAGGCGGGGCCCGTGTGCTGGGTGCAAGGCTGTCCTCACCTTGTAGGAGCAGATGGTGTCTGTCAGCTGCAGGCCCGGCGGACCCCCAGGCAGAGGCATCATCCACCCTGCGTGAGGGCAGGGATTGATAGAGCCTTTTCGGTGTGAGTCACAGAAAGGTTTCTCAGACCCACTGAGCCACGGGCTTGGGAATGAGTTCCGGTGGCAAAGGGAAGGCGAGTGAGCTGATCTCCATGGCTACGGGGGCTCGCCCCAGCTCCTGCCCCATCCGCTGGGGGCGTCCCCGTGTGCATCGGGACACTGCGCTAAGGATATGAGATGCGTTTGGCTTCAAACTGCTGATTGGAAATGACTTTTTAAAACTGCTTATTAGGCCCAGCCAGTGTGGCTCAGTGGTTGAGAGTTGACCTATGAATCAAGAGGTCACGGTTCGATTCCTAGTCAGGGCACAGGCCCAGGTTGTGGGCTCGATCCCCAGTAGGGGGCATGCAGGACGCACCCGATCCATGATTCTCTCATCATTGATGTTTCTGTCTCTCCCTCTCCTTTCCTGTCTGAAATTAATACAAATATACATATATCTATATCTTTGAACCTGCTTATTATGATGCAGAGTTTAGGGCAAAGTATCTAAAATGTGGGAAAAGGGAAGACTGCTGTGGAAGCCAGTTGCATGATGGAAAACCTGAGTTGCTTTTCTTTGAATAGATGTGAGAATAAGCAAAAAAAACACAAAAACCAAAACTTGCATTTGTGTTATTTTATGATGGGGCTTACTGAATTCTAACAACTTAAAAGCAATATGTTGACGTATTCAAATGAGTTCAGACAACTCTATGAAGATTGATCTGCTATCAGAAATGGCACTTCTTTAAAGCTCCCATGTTCCCGTGCTGCGGCAGAGAAATTAATTTTTTAAAGACGCCATGTTGGTGGAAATATTTAGTCACCAAAAAACAGGACTTGATCTCTTTCCTGTTTTTCCAGATAACTTCCACGGAAGGCCTTATGCCTGGAAGATACACGCGCTCGTGGCCCCGCGCGGCAGGCAGAGCAGGTGACAGGACAGAGCCGCTCACGCTCGCTGTCCGGTTTGAGCCGCAGCGGCGCCCGGAGGGCATGTGCTTGCGTGTCTCACCTCCACGCGAACGGGGGGAACACAGGCAGGTGGGCTGTGGGCCGGGGGCCCCTGCGCTGCGCTGGGTCCTCTCCTCCACCGAAGGGGAGGTCCCCGCCAGCCCAAAGAAAATAAAGCTTCCTTTATGAAAAGTATGGCTTTGCAGCTTTTCAAGGCCTAGCGCTCGCTAACAAAAAAGAGCACGTCCCGTGGGTCTTCCGCTCGCGGTTCGCTGGCAGACAGCTGTATTTTGGAACAATTTCCCGATTCCCCGCGTTGATCTTGGCCAGGCCTCCCTACTATTTCCGCGTGCGATCTGCTGACCGGTCCGGCCTCTATCTCTCTCCACACGCTCGCCAGGCTTCCTTCCCGCCCCCTGGCCCGCGGCTGGTCCGTGCCCCCGCCGCCCGGCGCTCGCCCCGCAGGCTCGGGGCTGGGCGAGCTCTTGAGAAATGCGGCCGCGATCCCAGCTCTGACTGCGTGTTTCCGAGAGGAGCCTGGGAAAAGGCGTGGGCAGAAACGGGGCTCAGCCCTCCAGCGCTGAACGACGGAGACCGTCCCCGAATCTCACCTCCTGTCTCTAAAGTAAAAGGCGGTGCGAGTATTTAAAGGTCTCTTCACGGCACCGAGTTCTGTGACCCCGGGCGATGCGTCTCTTGGTGTTGAGGGCACAGCAGAAATGCCCCCGGCGCGGCCACGGCTGTGTGTGTGGTGTGTCCGGGGCCACATGCACCGCCTTCCTTCGTGGGGTGCCGTGTGTCCGTGGACCGTCCCTGTTTTGAACTCTCCACTTGGAAAGCCGCCTGGGGCGTTTTCTCGCTGCTGTTTCTTAGGCGCAGGTGCTTGCGCACACCTTCCACAAGGGGCAGGAACCGATGGAGGAGGGTTTGGCTAAGGGAAAGGGTTTTGAAAGGCCGTGGTACCCTTTCTGAGATGTGGCTGGAAGGCAGGCAGGGATGGCGGGGCCCACGGACTTTGATGTTAACATGTGAGCAGGCGCATCAGTTAATGGAACGAAGGCGCTTTGCCCGCTGTTCTGAGGTCCCTGCGGGTGGGGGTGGGGGGCGTCTGGGGGACCGGAAGGGGGTCCTTGACATGAAGAAGTGGCTCCCAGGAAGGCAGATCTCTTCATCTGGTCGGAAACCATGGAAACCCCCAGTGCCCGCCCCCCTCTTCCTGGGAGCTCTCCGTGAAAGACAGGCTGGGAGGGAGTCGGCCCCGGGGGCTCGGGTGGGAGCGGGATCCATTCAGAATCCTGCCGTTTCCAGGGCCCGCGGTTGCTTCCTCCCAGGGCGAAGCCACCTGACGTTCTGGGATGCGGTTTCCCGTCGTGGGCGGATTTATTTAATTTTTGATGAGTGAGTCACTACCCAGGGCTGTATGTGTCTGAGCTGAGGACTGAGTCACGTTTCCTTTATTTTTTTAAGATACATTTTTATTGATTTCAGAGAGGAAGGGAGAGGGAGCGAGAGAGAGATGGGAACATCCTTGATGTGAGAGGATCATCCATCGCTGCCTCCTGCAGGCCCCACGCGGGGGACGGAGCCTACACCCCGGGTCTGTGCCCTGACCGGGAATTGAACGTGACCTG
>NW_006284618.1:4831807-4832074 GCF_000327345.1 Myotis davidii | reverse complement strand
GGGTGGGCGGGGGGCGGCCTGCTCTCTGGAGTCAGCCTGGTAGAAACAACAGGGTCCGCAGAGGAGCGGGGTGAGAGTGAGGGGTGACCCCGGGTCAGGAGGCCCGACCTCGAGCCTCAGTTGCCCTGGGGATTTCATGAAGTCGCCCACCTCTGCAAGGCTCTAGCCTTCTGTCTATCAAGACGGGGCCCCAGCCCTGGCCGGGTTGGCTCAGTGGCTACAGCATCGACCTGTGGACTGAGGGTTTCTATCTGAGCCAAACCAGCG
>NW_006284618.1:4811687-4812806 GCF_000327345.1 Myotis davidii | reverse complement strand
GGGGGTCCTTGACATGAAGAAGTGGCTCCCAGGAAGGCAGATCTCTTCATCTGGTCGGAAACCATGGAAACCCCCAGTGCCCGCCCCCCTCTTCCTGGGAGCTCTCCGTGAAAGACAGGCTGGGAGGGAGTCGGCCCCGGGGGCTCGGGTGGGAGCGGGATCCATTCAGAATCCTGCCGTTTCCAGGGCCCGCGGTTGCTTCCTCCCAGGGCGAAGCCACCTGACGTTCTGGGATGCGGTTTCCCGTCGTGGGCGGATTTATTTAATTTTTGATGAGTGAGTCACTACCCAGGGCTGTATGTGTCTGAGCTGAGGACTGAGTCACGTTTCCTTTATTTTTTTAAGATACATTTTTATTGATTTCAGAGAGGAAGGGAGAGGGAGCGAGAGAGAGATGGGAACATCCTTGATGTGAGAGGATCATCCATCGCTGCCTCCTGCAGGCCCCACGCGGGGGACGGAGCCTACACCCCGGGTCTGTGCCCTGACCGGGAATTGAACGTGACCTGGTTCACGAGCCACAGCAGCCGGGCAAGTCCTGTTTCCTTTAAAGAATTATTTTTGATCATGACCGGAGCCCTGCAGTCCTCCGAGCGTGTGGGGCGTGGGCTGCGGGGACGTTCCCAGGCCCTTAGGAAATGGCAGTGATGGTCTCATCCCACGACCCCCCTGTTCTCCCTGGAGGAGCCTGTGCCCCATCACACCCCCCAGTGTTGCTTTCTATCGAGATGGCTTTGAAATTGTGTAATTTTTGTAAAGTTTTTTCCTGTCACGGCAAGTCTGTGGGTTGTTTCCCCAGCGGAAGCCCGGAACATACCCAGTGTCCACACCGTGTGTCACGCTTCCTCCGGCCGCTCTGTTTACTCCGAGTGGCGCTGTCCGCCCAGCTGGGGTCTGAGGCACAGTCTCGTTTGACAGTCGCCCCCAGGGGTCGCCTTTGCTCCCAGAGCTGTAGCTCATCTCAGGGCCACTTCTGCGTCCCCTCCCCTCAGCCCGCCCCTCAGAGGAGGGAGGGGAGCGGCCACCATCAGGCCAGTGACCCGTCCGCCCAGCCTGGCCCAGACCGCCGGGACGATGGGCGTGCATGCAGAGGCGGGAGCGGTCCCGTGGGGCCGGAGA
>NW_006284618.1:4809888-4811613 GCF_000327345.1 Myotis davidii | reverse complement strand
GCTCTCTGGAGTCAGCCTGGTAGAAACAACAGGGTCCGCAGAGGAGCGGGGTGAGAGTGAGGGGTGACCCCGGGTCAGGAGGCCCGACCTCGAGCCTCAGTTGCCCTGGGGATTTCATGAAGTCGCCCACCTCTGCAAGGCTCTAGCCTTCTGTCTATCAAGACGGGGCCCCAGCCCTGGCCGGTTTGGCTCAGTGGCTACAGCATCGGCCTGTGGACTGAGGGTTTCTATCTGAGCCAAACCAGCGCGGGCATCTGTCTTTTATTTTTAATCACAGAAGTCCACTCATGAGACAGGACCCCCCACTGCCCCCATTAATGAGGGGGGCTCCCCCAATGGGGGTGTGGCAGCCAGGAGACCAAATTCAAGCCCCTGCTTTGCCCTCAGAGGACTGCTGGGGCCTCTATGTAAAGGGCCTGATGGGTCCCAGAGGCCCCCAACTTGCAGGTCCGTGGGCCGAACCAGCAGCACCGAGCTGCCCAGCTGGTGCCTCGCGGATGGCCCGGAGCCGGCTGGCGGCGGGGCCTGAACAGTGCCCGAGGCTTTCGTGGTCCCATAGACAGCGTCCTGCAGGAGACGGTTGTAAACACCTGCGTGGAGGCCTCGTCTCCCAGCGACGCTGCCATGTTTGGTTCCCTCCCCGGACAGCACAACGGGCTGCCTGGAGCGAGCACCGCGTGGCGTCGAGGCGGCGGATGTGCTGAGCGCGACAGGGAAACCGTCAGGGCGGGACCGGTTAGCATTCGGTCTGTGTTTACACTCGGCCACACACGCCTGTTTCCAAAATTTCTAAACACAGGCGCTGTCTGCGAGTTCGGCAAGCCGCCCCTGCCCCCTGCCCCCTGGGTGCTCGGGATCGAGTTTCCCGGGAAGAGTCAGGCCGTGGGCGTCTCGTTGCCGGGACCAGCGCTCACGTCCATTCCGGAATGCCGGATCCGGGCGTTCCCCGGGGCGGACGTGGGGCGGTGAAAGGCACCGGGTTATGTGGAGGGAGACGATCCTCCAAGAAGGACATGCCTCGCCGAAGCTCCCGTTGCCCGGCAACACGTGACTGCACCTGCGCTTCGCCAGAGGCAGTTCAGGGGCTAGAAACCCGTTCCTGTGACGGCCACACGCGGGGGATCGCCACACCCGGCCTGTGAGAGCCGTTTCTCCCACAGCCGCACACAGGGCTGAGAGAGGATGTGGGGCGGGCGGGGCAGGTGTGGGGGGACACCCGTGGTGCCCTGCCCCGTCCTGCCTCAGACTGACTGGATCATGATCCATTCCAATCGCTCAGGACTCCGGTCTGCAGTCCCTCAGTCCTTAACCCGAGCCGCCCCCATGTTTTCTAACTGTGGCCCCGGAGCCGGAACCCACGCCTGCCGATTCCCATCCACCCAGCGGGCACCGGTCCCGGCCTCCACCCGCGGGCTCGTTCCACATCTGCAGCCGAGCGCTGAAACCTTCCTCCCGGGGAAGGAGGAGGCAGGGGGTGCAGGGCAGCCCCACTCACACCCCTCCACGCACCCCGCTGCACACCCCTCCATGCACCCCACCAGGCACCCCACTGCACACCCCTCCACTCACCCTCCACACACCCCACCACGCACCCCACTGCACACCCTCCACGCACCCTCCGCGCTCCCCTCCACGCACGCAGTCCGCACTCAGCACCGGCCGTGTGCCCTGCTGCGGGTTCCCTAACTGCCCGGCGCCCCCCTCTCTGGGCGTGGGTGCTGTGAG
>NW_006284618.1:4800341-4809678 GCF_000327345.1 Myotis davidii | reverse complement strand
GCCTGGCGTCTTCATCATGGGGAGCAAAGAAGAGAAAAAGAAAACAAAGCAAAAGCCAAGCAAATACGGGGACAGAGCAAAGACCGGAGGGCGCGGGCTGCGAGCCCCCAGCTCAGGTTCGCGCCATGAATTGGGCCACACGTGGATCGGTCATTTCCTTGACCGTGGGCATTCGTAAATGACCCTCCTTTTCCAAGGAGCGGCCTCTGGATCCAGTCCACGTGGCCAGTCCCCTTTTGTGGGCGCCGGCTCCCCGGGAGCCAGGCCAGCCCTCGGGACCGTGTGCGGCAGGCGCTGAGGACAGCCAGCCGCTGGCCCCCAGTGTCCACGTCAGCTCGCATGTGCTCGGAAGGTGAGGCCATGAAGCCACGCGCTCCACGGCTGCCACCTGCCGTGAGGTGATCCTCCACGTCCCTCCTCCGGTGCAGGCTGTTAAGGGCTGGACACCATCCCGCCACCCGGACGCAAGGGCTCGAACCTCAGGGGACCGGCCTCCTGGAGGTCAAGGCGAGGTTAGCATCCAACTGGTCCAGCCCTGAGGAAACCAGGCCTGGAGCCTGAGGACGCCAATGGACAGTGTCTGTCTGGTTTCATTTTTAATCCTCACCTGAGGATATTTTCCCATTGATTAGAGAGAATGGAGGGAGTGGGGGGAGAGAGAGAGAGAAACATGGATGTGAGAGAGACACGTCAATTGGTTGCCTCCTGCACGTGCCAGACCTGAGCCGGGGATCCAGCCTGCAACCGAGGTGCGTGCCCTTGACCAGGAATCGAACTTGTGACCCTTCAGTCCGAGGGCCGACACTAACCACCGAGCCAAACCAGCGAGGGCATCTGTCTTTTATTTTTAATCTAGACTTCACAAGTTGGAGAGCTCAGGAATTAGTATAACCCTATGTATGTGTGTGTGTGTGTGTGTGTGTGTGTGTGCGTGTACACTACTCACAAATTAAACGCAAAATAAAACTATGCTGTTGCTTTGAAAATGGTCAGTTCAAGTGAACTCGCAACGATGAACGCGTTCAGTTCCTCACTTCCAGGCCTCTTATTTTTACGTTTTGTAAAAAATTGTTTCTCAAGCCATTGGACATAGTAAGAAACTCCCCTAAAGTTAAGGAAAGAGAGTAAATGAAGGTTTTTTTAAAGATGTCTCTTCTTGTTCTAAATCACCGTACAGCTGGCTGGTGTTGCTAGTGACCCATGAACCAGGAAGTCACGGTTCGATTGCCCATCAGGGCACAGGTCCGGGTTGCAGGCTTGATCCCCAGTGTGGGCGTGCAGGAGGCAGCCAATGAAGGCAGCCAGCCGATGGATGAGTTTCTCTCATCGCTGATGTTTCTATCTCTTCCTCCCTGAAATCAATAAAAGAAAAATTGCTCCGTACATCACCACTGGGGAAGGAAGCTAAGTTTACTGATGAAGTTTAGCACGGTCAGGTGTTTGTGTTTGGGGGGCAGATGGTTCGATGGAGGCGAGTGCTGTGGCTGCTGTGGGACCCAGTAGAACAGAGCAGCAATGCTGCAGCATCACCAAGGCAACGGGGGAATAATGGCCCCGGCGGGGGCGGGATGGGGAGGGTGGGGGACTAAGATATCTCAGAGCCTGTTGCAGGCGAGCACGTGGGCCATCTGCAGCAGAGATGGTTTTTGGTGATTATTTCAGAAATTCCTCTTCACCAGGAAATGAATGAGAAGCAACGTCTTGAGAAAAGAAAGGGATTTGCAGACAACTGACGTGACCATCGACGTCACCGAGCAGGGAGGCGGCGCCTGGAGGAGCTGCTGTGACGCACTGTCTGATTTTGTTTTTCAATCCTCACCGGAGGGTGATGCCTCCCAGGCATCGTCGGGCCCAGGAGCCGCTGGGAGCCGGGCAGAGGTCCTGCCACACAGGACCGTCTCTGGGACGTTGCTGGTGCAGCTTCCCTGGAGGCAGAAATGACGGGGAGTCCCTGGCACAGAGTCTGCCTCTCCCAGCACCGTCCTCGGCACAAGGCAGGTGCCCGGGACACTGCACTTCAGAGTCTAGGACAGCGAGGGCACCAGAGCCTGGGGCTGGTGGGGACGGATGGCATTAAACACACACGAAGGCAGGCGTTGCCGCCAACTTCGCTCCAGGCCCGCCTGCTTCTGACAGACTTGGCGCTGAGTCTGTCTGTCCAGGGCCCCTGTGTGGTGCCTGCACCGCTAACCGCGTCCACGCTGCCGTGATGTTCAACCCACTGAACGCGAACTAAAGATGATAAAATATATTTAAAAAAAAAAAAACACACACACACGAAGGCAGGCGTTGCCGCCAACTGCGCTCCAGGCCCGCCTGCTTCCGACAGACTTGGCGCTGAGTCTGTCTGTCCGGGGCCCCTGTGTGGTGCCTGCACCGCTAACCACGTCCACGCTGCCGTGATGTTCAACCCACTGAACGCGAACTAAAGATGCTGTCGAAGACCTCCCGCTTTGCCCCAGAGACGGAGAACTGGTACAGAGGCAGCTGCAGGCTGCAGTGTGGGGAGAACAGGCCTGAGTGTAGAACTTGGGGTGCGTTTCCCTTTATGTTTTAGGAAGCGCCGTGGGAAAAAAGGAAACAGGTGCTTTTGATATGAGGCTTCCACACAGAAACACCAATGATGAGAGAGAATCATGGATCAGCTGCCTCCTGCACGCCCCCTACTGGGGATCAAACCCACAACCCGGGCCTGTGCCCTGACTGGGAATTGAACCCTGGCCTCCTGGTTCATAGGTTGACACTCAACCACTGAGCAACTCAGGCCGGGCAAAAGAATTTTATCTTTAAACCCCATTGGGAACAGGAAAGTAATAATAGGTGTCCTTACATTTTCTTCAATTCAGGTTACATTTCAACTTAGCTTTGCCTCGAAAGCATCTTTAGAAAGTGCAACATCAGCCGTCACTGATATTTGAAGACGAAACACAGAGCCAGGGGAGTCAGGGTTGGGGCTGCCCTTGCCCTTGTGGGTGCTGGGTGGCTCCCCCCGTCCTCCTCCTCACGGGCCCAGGGCACCCGGGTTCTGATTGCCCCGCGGGGATGCTGGCAGCAATAGCCAGGGACCCGCTTGTGTGGCTCCCAGTAGCCAGACTGGATCGTATGCCTCCTTTCTCACAGATTTATTTGAAATTAAAAAAAAAAAGTCACACCCTTGCTGGTTTGGTTCAGTAGATAGAGCGTCAACCTATGGACTGAAGGGTTCTGGGTTCGATTCCGGTCAAGGGCACATGCCCGGGTTGCAGGCTCGATCCCCAGTAGGGGGCGTGCAGGAGGCAGCCAATCCATGATTCTCTCTCATCATTGATGCTTCTCTCTCTCTCTCTCTCCCTCTCGCTTCCTCTCTGACATCAATAAAAATATTTTTTTTAAAAAGTCACTGCACCTCTGCGAATCACAAATGTACGTTCGAGTCTGCACTTCAGCTAGAAATGAGCGATCTGCCCAATCGCTTTGCCCGGATGCCGGGCTCTGGGGTGTCAGGGCATCGCCTGAGGGCCGGCAGCAGCGGGCCTGGGAAGGTGGTGACGAAGGAAACGCCACGTAAATAATGCGTTGCCTTCCCGCGGCAGCCTGCGTGGAAATGTCCGTCTTACCCGCCCGCGAGACTCGGTGCTGTGCACAGGGGTTTGAACGAGTCGGTCACCTAGGAGCCCCCCGAAAGCCGTGCTCTGGGGGTGTGCATGGATGCAGAATACAGACGCGAAGGGGGCTTCCGGAACGTTCCTTCCGTCGCTGGTTTAGGTTGTGAGAAAAGTGCATTTTCCAAAGGCTTTTAAATGCTCAAATCTCATGCTGCTCCTCCCGAACGTGCGGGCGAGGCACGGCAGGTCCGCTCTTTGTCGAGTGTGCGTGTGAGCCTATACTGCCCGCTGGGAACATCCAGGCAAGAGGTAGGTTAGCGGTTTTGTGCAAGGGACTCAGGCTGCTTTTATGTCTTCCTCTTCTTAAGTTGCTATTTAACGTGTTAGTACTTTCTCTTTCGCTTAAAACACAATAACTAAATGTTTTGTGTGTGTTTGTATCCTGACTCGAGGATATTTTTCCCCATTGATTTTTTATTTTTTTATTTTTAGAGAGAGAGTGGTGGGGAGAGAAAGAGAGAAACATGGATGTGAGAGAGACAGATCAATTGGTTGCATCCTGCACACACACCCCGACGGGGGCCAGGGATCAAGCCAGCAACCGAGGTATGTGCCCTTGACTAGGAATCAAACCCGAGACCCTTGGGTCCGTGGGCCGACGCTCTAACCACTGAGCAAACTAGATGTTCTTGAATCGAAGAGATCACGCTCAAAATCTTGGATGTGCATCTCTCACCTCACCTGCAAATTATCCGGACGTTTTGGGAAGTGTTTGCCAGCAAGTCTGGCTCGGCGAGCGTCCGACACGGCACCCGGACGGGGACTCTCGCTGCGTCCCTTTCTCCTTTCTCTCTCGAGCTGCTGCTGTGGCCTGAGGCTGCGTCACACTCAACGGCCGTGTCCTCCGGAGAACGTGTGTTTGCAAATGTTCAGATTACTTGTCCGTGGCCAATGCTGCTACGCGGTAAACTCAGACACCGCTCCCCTCCACGTTATTTCTGGAACCTACGGTGCATCCATTAGTCAGAAAAGAGATGGTTCCAGATTTGGTGCCCAACTCTGTCATGGCAGCAACCCTAACTAAAGGGGCTCTTTTAGCCAGTTTATCCCCACACATCAGGCTTTCCTTGGGAAGGGGCCCCACACGCTCCGGCCCTTCACTCAACGACACCGGGCAGCCCGCGTTCCCGGAAGGATGCCCCCAGCCCCTTGGCTCACTGCCCCGCAGGCTCAGCAGCGTTGAGACCCTGTGTCCGGGCGGTGACGGTGCCCGGGGCAGGAAGCTGGCACCCCCGTCACTCCGAGCCCAGCTGGAAGGGGCCTATGCATTCGGGCCCGTAGACACCCCGGATAGATCTGGAGTTCACATGTTCGCTTTGTTGTGTTTTTGCTAAAAGTTAACTCTTTGCTGTTAGGAACATGCATGTTCGCTGCATGTTCAGGGAACACGTCATCGCATTCGCCTGTAATATGCGAGGGCTCCGTGTGGCCGTCGGAAGGCCCCAGGAGGCTGGGTCTGGTGCTGTGTTCTCTCGCCTGGGCGGCTGCACTGGGGAGAGGGTCCTGGGAAGGCAGCGTGGAGCCTCTTCGTGTGTATCTCACCCCCGCCCTGCAGAGCGCCGCCCGGGCAGCTCGGAAGTTGTCCCTGGATTTCGTGGGTTTTAAGTCTTCCCACTCCCAGTCCCGCGGCGTCTTCTTGCCGGTTCTCCTCTGGGGGCTCCCGCGTCTGTACATCAGGCCCCGAATCTCGGTCCCCCTCCGCTGAGGAGCCACCTTGTGATGGAGGCAAACTGAGGATGTGCCTTCTGCGTCTTCTTGCCGGTTCTCCTCTGGGGGCTCCCGCGTCTGTACATCAGGCCCCGAATCTCGGTCCCCCTCCGCTGAGGAGCCACCTTGTGATGGAGGCAAACTGAGGACGTGCCTTCTGTGTCCTGCCCCTGGCACCCCCCCCCGCACCACCCCCCCCGCCGGGCTGGGCTGGGGGTGGGGTGCGGGGCCCTGGGGAGACAGCCCTCAGAACGAGGGCCAGTGAGAAGCTGGGAAAGTCAACCCCCTGTTGGTGGAGCAGCAGGAGGCAGCCTGATGGCGTCTGAGGGAAGGAGTCCCATTGAGAACATGACCGAGGACCGGGGCTGGAGAGGCGTCTCACGGTCCATCCCCTTTCCTGCGGGTGAATCCGCGCCCTTTGCAGAGGAAGCTGGTCCCTCCTGCCCGGTGTCTGCAGGCTGCCAGGCCGGCGCTGCCCGGGAGGGCGTCCAGGCCGTGCCCCCGGTGGCCACGCTCCCAAATCCGGAGCGGGTGTGTCCGCCGAGCACGAGCTGAGCGGGAACGAGACTGGATGTTCAGTTCCCGGACTGTCCCCCCTTGTTTGTTTGTGGTGTGACCTCGCGGTGCTGGGGAGCAGGGGGAGCGGCCCATCCCAGGAGCTGGGCGGGGACAGTGTTTCCCTGAAGCTTGGACACAGGTGGCCACCTGAGAGCTCCCAAGGGAACCGCGTAGGGAAGAGGGCGCCTGGGTAAGAGGATGCTTCAGGAGAAGTGGGGGTCGGGCCCGCCCTGAACTCCAGGGGCCCCCGGGATGGGAAACTGTGCCAAGACACGACAGTGGGCGGGTTGGCAGGAGAAGTCAGTGATACGGGAACCTGGATGCAGGAGGTGGTGCCCTCGCCTGTTCATCTCTGTCTTCCCAGCTCTGGCACCCCGCCTGGCGCCCCACTTGGCACCCCGCCTGACACATGGCAGGTGGTCAGGCTGTTGCTTCTGAATAAGTGATCTGAACCAATGGGTGACATAACATCAATTCGTTTTGTAATATTTGTGGACAATATGTCTTTTTTTAAATGTACACTAAGGGACTTAGTTATGCAAATAATAATAATAATAATAAAACCTTGAGAGTATTTGCTTAGGAAGTTTTCAATATTCAGCATTTTTGGGAAGTGTCGATGAAGTACTGATGGGGTGGGCATCATCATCTGGCCACTCAGTGTATTTGTACTGATTTCAGAGAGGAAGGAAGAGGGAGAGAGAGAAACATCAGTGATAAGAGAGAATCATCGATCGGCTGCCTCCTGCACGCCCCACACCGGGGATAGAGCCCACAACCCAGGCCTGTGCCCTGACCAGGAATCAAACCGGGACCCTTCAGTCCACAGGCCGACCTATCCACTGAGCCACACCAGCAAGGGCAGTGGACAGTATACCTCATGTGTGATGTTTGTCTCTCTACAAACACTCCTGAAAAGCGGCGTGGCTTTGGCTCCGACACTGAGTTCAAGTCCTGACCCATCCCTTTCTCTCTGAGGCCTGTGACGGTGACCGTCTGTGTGAGGTGGACTGTCCTCCTGGGGCGGAGCGGCCGAGAGGAGGTGACTCTTGTAAAGCGCCCGGCGTGTGCCTGCCCGTGCCCAGGCCCCGGCCTCACTACCTCTTCCCTCGTGGCCTCCTGATTCCGCAGGAGAGCAGTCATTTGGGAAAGCAATTTAAAACGTCAGCCATGCTCTGGGAAAACAAACTTTCCCAGGTGTTTTCTGATGCATTAAAAAATATTGGCACCGCCCCTTCACACATGAGCCAGGAGGTCACGGTTTGATTGGACACTTGTCAGGGCACAGGCCTGGGTTGCAGGCTCGATCCCCAGCGTGGGGGCGTTCAGGGGGCAGCCGATCCAGGAGTCCCTCTCATCATTGATGTTTCTCTCTCTCTCTCCCTCTCCCTTCCTCTCTGAAATCAATGCAAATATATTTAAAAATATACATTGGCGCTGTCGATGTTAAAGGTGTGCTCTGTGGTTGGTATTTTAAAACTATCCCCTGTTACATTCAACCTAATAATAGTGTAAAAAAGAGGGAGAGGGGAATAGAAGGCGGCACACTAATGCCGGGAAGCAGCTTTTAGGCCTAAAATAACCTTGCTAGAAAGTCAAGTACATTTTACTCCATCCACTTGGGGCCTAAGGGCTGGAGGGCCACCAGTACCTTCAACTCAGAGTGAAACGGATGAGGCCCAACTTGGCCGGTCTGCACCGTGCCGCGTAACTGCTAATAGCGGGATCTGCAGCGTACACCCGCCATGTCATTCGGCACCACGGGGCCCACAGAACCTAAGGCTAGGACTTCCTCAGAGAAATGATGACTGCAGAGGGGGTGAGGGGCAGACATGGGAAGCCTGTGTAGGGACTTCTCATGTCTGCTAGACTATTCGTTTTGTAGCACCATTTCCAACACCCCACCGGCCCCCATGCCAGAGCGTCTGCCCGGTCCATGGGAGAAGGCTGTGTCATCTGCCCAGATGTGTGACTCAGTTTCCTCATCCGTGCGGTGAGGGTGATAGCAGTCCCAACCCCTTGTTGTCGTGGGGATTGAATGAGCACCGAGTGCACAGCGCTGACACGCAGACCCCAACCAGCGCTTCCCGTGACCTTTCGTCACGAGGGTCTTGGCTGCCAGGCGGGCCTTTAGGGCGGGCCTTTTGTCCTAAAGCACAGTCTGTGGTCCTGAGATGCTTTCTCGCTGTTGAGGTGAAATTCACATCCCATCGTAGGAGCCATGCTCAAGAGTACAGTTCAGGGGCACTTAGCACAGGCCCGGTGTTGTGTAACTATTGTCTTCACATTTTCATCACCCAGAGGAACACCCTGTACCCAGTAAGTGGTCCCCGCCAGCCCCCCTCCCCGAGCTCCTGGCTGCCACTGTCTCTGTTGACATACATAGTCTGGATATTCCCCATCAGTGAATCAGACGGTACACGGACACTTGGTCTGGTCTCTTCCCCCGAGCCATGTGTTTGAGGTGGTCCATGCTGCAGCACGTGTCGATACTTCCTTCTTTGCACAGCTGAACGAGACCTGTTGTGTGTACAGGGGGTTGGCCATTCATCAGCTGCTAGACAGTTTGGTGGTTTTCGGCCTTTGGGCTCCGGTGAGTAATGCTGCTACGGACATCCGTGCACAGGTTTTTGTTTCAATACCTGATTCCACTTCTTTTGGGTATGTACCTAAGAGTGAGGGGATAGCTCATTGTGGTTTTAATTTGCATCTCTCTGGTGATTAGGGACGGTGAGCATCTTTTTAAACGTCTGTTGGCCGTCTGTATGTCCTCTTTGGAGAAGTGTCTATTCAGGGTTTTTGTCCATTTTTTAAATTGAGTTACTTGTTTTTTTGGTGTCGAATTGTATAGTTCTTGATAAATTTGGGGTACAATATTCCACAAATCAATAACTGTGATACATCGCATACACAAAACAAAAGATAAAAATCACTTGATCATATCAATAGATGCAGAAAGTGCTTTTGGTAAAATTCAACACCCATTTGTGATAAAAACTCTCTGCAAAGTGAGAATAGAGGGAGCATACCCCAGTATCGTAAAACCACATGACAAACCCACAGCCAACATCCTACTCAATGAGCAAAATCTAAAGGTGTTTTCCTTCAGATGAAGAACCAGACAGGGATGTCTGCTTTCACTACTTTTACTCAACATAGTCTGGAAGTTCTAGCCACAGCAGTCAGACAAGAAGAAGAAATAAAAATAAAAGGCATCCAAATTGGGAAGGAGGAAGTAAAACTGTCATTATTTGCAGATGACATAATACTATATCTAGAGAACACTAAAGACCCCACCAAAAACTACTAGAACTGGTAAATGAATGCAGTAAAGTAGCAGGATACAAAATTAATATTCAGAAATCAGTGGCATTTTTATACACCAATAATGAGCTATCCGAAAAGGAAACTAAGAAAATAATCCCACT
>NW_006284618.1:4788048-4800114 GCF_000327345.1 Myotis davidii | reverse complement strand
GGCAAGAACCTACAGTGGAGTCAAGACAGTCTATTCAATAAATGGCACTGGAAACATTAGACAGATACTTGCAAAATAATGAAACTAGACCGCCTACTTGCACCATACACCAGAATAAACTCAAAATGGATTAAGGACTTAAATCACAGAACCATAAAAATCCTAGAAGGAAAACATAGGCAGTACAATCTCCAGCGTTTCTCACAGCAATATTTTTTCTGCTGTTTTTCCTTGGACAAGGGAAACAAAAGGGAAAAATAAACCAATGGGACTACACCAAACACAAAAGCTTTTGCACAGCAAAGGAAACCATCAACAAAATGAAAAGACAACCCACTGAGTGGGAGAAAATATTCGCCAACGATACATCTTTTTGCTTTTTTGATGGTGTCCTCTGATGCACAAAAGTCCTTCAGGTTTTGGCAGAACCGGAGCGAAGCGGTGAAGAAACGTGCATCATGCAGGGAGAAAGTCCTCCCTTCTTCATCCTCGTCCCGGCATCCTCACCCGCGGCGAGGCCCTCGGCTTGGCCCTGGCACGTCTTTACTGTCTCAACACCTGCTCATGTCGCTTTTTAACAGGAAACGGGCAGGCTTTAGCCCAGGAGCCTTGCACAGGGCCAGTGTTTAGCAAGAATTTCAAAACTCATCTTTCCCCATCTTCACTGAGTTGATTGTCAGGGCCATCTCTCTTTGTGGCTAGTGATGCTGGCAAACTCTCCTTACACTACAGATAGAGTTTCCTTTTAAATACGATGCATGTATTTGATTGTCTTAGAGAAATGGGCGAATGATGTTCCGGAGCTGGCGCAGGTGGTAAGAAAATACCGGACTGTGAGGACTTCCTGGGGGCCTCCGGGCACCCTGAGCAGGGACCGCGGAGGGGTGTATGAGGGGAGGCTGGGCGATGGGAGGTGCTGGGCAGGCCAGCATGATGGAGCAACGGGGCTGCCGGTAGTCAGTCCTGGGTGTGTCCCAGGAGCTGTACTGGGCACAGCAACATGAGGCAAAGCAGACCTTGAACTTCGGGTGAAGAGACAGAGCGAGCGAAGGTTGTCTGAGCGAAGACTGTGGCAGGATGTGGTGACCGATGGGTGTGGGACATGAGGAGGAGGCGGTCCTACAAGCTTCTGGAAGGACCCCGTAGTCAACAAGGGGAAGACGGGCGGGCAGGGAACGAGAGGCCTCCTAGAAATTTCGCCACAGCTCTCTTAGCTCAGCATCTGTGTCAGTTTCCTGTGGCTGCTGCCAACCACGAGCACGGCCTCGGTGACTTCACACCACAGACGTTTATTCTCCCACGTCTGGGAGGCTGGCGGTGGGAGGCCAGGGCATCAGCGTCTTGCACGGGGTCTTGGGAAGAGATCAGTCTGTCTTCCTCCTTAGGTCTCCTTTACTTACACAGAGCGCTTCCCCTCCGACACGCGGGCCGCCGTATGTCTGGGCGTTTTCCCCACCGAGCAACCCCCCGCGGCCCCGGCTGGGTGTCCCACAAGTTAACTCCACGCTGACCCTGACCACTGGCGAGAGCACCAGACCCACAAGGGTCTCAGGTCTCAGCCCCACAAGACGGCCCCGCCCACTTCAGATGCCACTCCCACAGTCACCTGTGCTTTGGCTGATGGGCTGTCGACCTGAGGTTCCCACAACCCTTCCTCGGGTTCCGTTAATTTGCTCGCATGGCTCCCAGAACTCGCAGAAACCCTCTGTTCATAAAAGGCTGCGATGAAGGACTCAGACGGGCGGCCCAGAGAGGAGCTGCATGTGCCAGGAGGAGGTGGGGGGCCACCCTCCGGCTCATGGAAGTGCTCACGTGATCTGGGAGCTCTCCGGACCTTGTACATTGGGGGTTTGTGGAGGTTTCGCTGCGTAGTCATGTTGGATCAGTGACTCCATTTGCAGCCTCCTCCCTCCTCGAGGGCGTAGCGGGTGGTGCTGAGAGTCCCACGCTCCTCATCAGGGCTCGGTCTTTCCGGTGACGGTGACCCGCCCTCACCCGGGAGCCACCCGGAGTCTCCTCATTGGGACCCACACTCCATCACCCGGCTCGTTACAAGCGTTTCAAGAACGGGGGCCAAAGGCCAGACAGTAAAGCAAACGATGCTTTCAGTGCTCTTATCACTTAGGAAACGCCAAGGGCTGTAGGTGCTCTTCGCCAGAAACGGGAAGAAGATCAAATAGAGACTTCCTGGGGTTTGGTTTTGTTGTTAATCCCCGCCTGAGGGTATTTTTCCATTGATTTTTAGAGAGAGAGAAGAATCAATATGAGGGAGACACATCAATTGGTTGCCTCCCGCACACGCCCCGACCAGGGCCGGGGATCTAGCCTGCAACCCAGGTACGTGCCCTTGACTGGAATGGAACCCGTGACCTTCAGTCCGTGGGCCAACTCTATCCACTGAGCCACACCGGCTAGGGGATTCTAAGTCAGTGTCACACGTGGCCTCTCTTCTCATAAGGGCACCAGGCATTGCATTTAGGGTCCTGCCTGGTCCACGATGACCTCGTGTTGACAGCCACCCCTGCGACAACCCGTGGGCAGAAGGTCACCTCGTGAGGTTCGGGTGGACATGAACTGGGGGCGGCACCGCTCAGCCCCGTACAGCATCTGTTACAGCTGGCTGGCCGTCCCTTTCCACCGAAGGCCTTAGGGGCAGCGATTACACCGTTGGGTCTCCCAAAACCACACCTCGTCCACCCACCTTCTCTCCGGAGTTCTGACCTCAGCTGGAGTCTGCGTCCCCAGGTTCCCAGGTCACGATGGCACAGACCTAGGAGAACGCTGGGAAAGTCAGAGCATAAAAACGAAATGAAATGACCAAAGCACAAGGATTATGTGCGTGACTGCGGCTCGGCGCCTCTCGGGGACTTCCCTGCCTTTGCCTGGGAGAATCCCTGTGTCCCGCTGTCTGAGCCAAGCAGAAACAGGAGGTTGCACGTCTTTGAAGCTCGCGGGGTAGTCGAGTTGCACTTGAAACTTCCCTGCGCGGAGTGGGTAGACACCTGCCCTTCCTTCGCGTTCGCCGTCCCCGCCATCCAGCGGGGAGGTCAGCAGTCACCGCGGATGAAGGGATGGAGAAAGCCGACACCGACACCGGGAGCTGAGCCCAGGCCACAAAGCGCGCTTTCACCAGGAACGGGCTCTCCTGCCCTCCCTCCTCCTCCCTGTCCTCGGGTTTCAGCTACAGGAGGCGCTCGGCCCAGAGGGACTTCAGAGGGGGCGCCGCTTCCCGGCCTCGCAGCCCTTCCCTGCCCCGAACATTTCTAAACAGAATTGAAAATCTCAGAAGCGCACGGCCTAGTCCCTGTGTTCTTCTCACCGGACTTCCTAGCAGGTCACGACAGTCATTTCCTTTGAGGTGTCTTATCTTCCTTTCTCTTTTCTTTTCTTAGAACTAGGAATTCTCGAAGGCCACAGGTTCTGTGACGGTGCTGACAGGTATTTAAGGAGATGCAGCAGGTGTGTGTAGAGGCTTTGGTCGGTTGGGGAAAGAAAGCTGAAGGCAGGCTCTTTCTGGCAGAGCTCCTGGCCGTTTCGCTCACGCGTCGAACAGATAAGCCCTCGCTCTGTGACGCGGGGTGTTTCCCGGGTAAAACGGAATTACAATGAGGACTCCCAAGCCCACCAGATGCTGACACCGTTAGTGCCCACGCAGGCGGTGGAGGTCTTCTGCGGAGGAGGAAGGGCTAAAGTAAATATTTTCAGTACATTTTTGGAATTTACAAACGTTGTGTCCCTCTGCCATGAAATGAAATGTTTTCCAGTTTAGACCGAGTCCCATGTTGGCCCCGTTTGTCCTGATAAAAGTCTGACCGCGTTTCAGAATAATCCCCGGGTCTGAGTCCAGGCTCTGCCATTTTACCTGCTGTGTGGCCTTGGGCAGGTGACATCACCTCTCTGATCTTCAAAGCTCTCAGAGGTTCCTGGGGGGTGAGGGCCACGGGTGTGATGTGTGAAGTGGGCGGGCCAGTGGTTGAGTGTCAACCTATGAATCAGGAGGTCCTGGGTTCGATTGTGGTCAAGGGCACATGGCAGGCTGCTGGCTCAATCCCCAGTAGGGGGCGTGCAGGAGGCAGCCAACCAATGATTCTCTCTCAGGGATGTTTCTCTCTCTCTCCCTCTCCCTTCCTCTCTGACGTCAATAAAAATATATTTTTTAAAAACCTGCTCCCTCCCTGGGCAGCGGGTGTTGTCCCCACACGAGGGAAGGGCTGTGCACGGCCCCTTCCCCCCACTTCCTGACCGCCGCTCCTCCCTGCCCCGCAGTCTCCTTTTCTTTCTCCTTCTTCCTCCCCAACTTAGGCTCCCGACACGCAAATGTCAAAGCGTAGCGCTTGTCAGCAGTCGGTTTATTAAACAGCTGATAACTGAGCCATTTCGCGGGAGGCAGGCGGTAGCAGGCGTGGCCGGGACGTCTGCCATTAGCTGCCCCCGCTGCGCCCGCTGCCCTGGCACCTTGTTGCGCGTGCACACTCGGAGTTACAGTCCCCAGCACGTTCATTTCCACGCGTGTGGAAGAAGGCTGCCCTGGGCACCGCGCCCGATGCTAAATGGGAGATGCTGTTTGCTTTCCAGCTTCTCTCTCGCTTCAGCAAAGTCCATCGGGTGCAGAATTTCTTGACGTGGGTGGAGATCATGGGCCCACAGGTTAGAAAATACAACTCCAGGCTGGGACGCGGGCGTGAGGGTGCCTGTCAGGAGGACTGGTGCACCTTTCCACGCTAGCTCCTAGCTCGTGCTTCCACCCACCGAAGGGAGAAGGAAATGGTTAGTAGTGGTCCTGGCGGGTGGGGTCGGTACTTGGCGGGGGAGGGAGGGGTGCAGGCGCCAGCAGCCGCGTTTCTGCAGGGACCCTGGGAAGATGCTGGTGGGAGGGCCGCCTCTGGAGGAGGAGGGAGTTAGGAACCCTCAGGTTTAGGGCCTGGGAGCCTGTCCCAGCAGGTGTGAGTGGAGGATCCTATGGCTTTCCGACTGCGCCACCTGCTGGTCTTCTCTGGCATTGCTCTCGGGTTTCCCGCGACAGCGCATGCGTGAGACAAAAGTCCGCCCCGCCCTGCGTCGCCTTCCAAATTCGGGTGCAAGTTGAGCCCATAAAACAAACCGTGCAATTACAATACTTTCATCACGCGAAACCCCCTTCTTGGATATTCCTGTCACTCGGGGCTTCCTCTTTCTAACAGCACGTTGTCATGTGTCTGTCTGCCCTGTTGGGTTCTGAGCATCCGGGGGACACCTGTACCCCCAGGGGGACCGCAGTTGGTTCCCAGCCCAAGGAGGAGCTCAGCAAGTCTAGATGCATCCAACGTGCCAGAAACAGGCCTTGCCCTGAGCATCAGGAATGTGGCTGTCGGGGCTCCTCCCACCAGCTCAGAGCAGAGCCTGGGCCATAGAAGCCACCTGTGTCCCTGCAGGCACAGCCCGCAGATCACAGGGGAGGAAAGAGTCTGAGAGGCAAGACACTTGCCCGGAAGGTGGAGGGGCCCAGGTGTGAACACGTGTGTCTCTTGTGCACCGGCTGGCTGCCTCCTGAGTCTCCCAGGGAGTCACCAGGGCTATTCTAGGACAGTAAGTACCCTGGGGACAGCTCTGAGGTCACCATCACTCGGGAGCCCAGGCGCCCAAACGCTGCCCTCCCTCCTTGCTTTGCTGAAAAGCTCCCCCCAGGGAGGAACGCAGAGACCTGGACACTCAGGAAGGAGGCCCGGCCAGCTGTCTCCCCACAGCCAGGCTGGCGATCTGGGTTTCTGCTCAACTCAGGGGTCATCATGTCCACCTACTACGTGCTGGACACGAAGAGGCATCACTTCCTGCCTGTGGAATCCCCAGCACCCAGGACCTGTGTTGAAAGCAAGGAATGGAATAAACTTTCAAGTGGTTTGACGCCAGCCGCTCCCCACCCCCACTGTGACCCACAGACGTTCTCTCCAGGGAGGGCTGGTCTCCCTGTCAGAGCAGACATCCCTTCAAGGCAGCTGCGTCCCTGTCCACGCTTGACTAAGCGAGCCCTCCCTTCGTGCTCTGTGTCCAGGAGTCACTCCGTAAATATTTGCTGAATGAACGAACAAAACACATCTCTGTTACCGGCTCCTGGCCGTATCAAATCAGTGTTTTAAACATTCATGAGTGCCGGGTGTTTCCCAGTGTGAGACCAAACCATCTGATTAACGAGGCCTGCGTCTCCCATTAAAGGGTGTCTGTCTGTGAATATTCCCAAAGGGGACTCTCCGGTGCGTCGCTGCCATCACTTCCTGTAATCGGGTGGTGCGGATTGTCGTTTACCGATGGCATCAGCCAGGAGCACCGCGGCCCCGGAACTGCCACTGCAGGGGTTTAGTGGCACCAGGTGGAAGCTGATTGGTTAGCGCAGTGGTCGGCAAACTACGGCTCGCGAGCCACATGCGGCTCTTTGGCCCCTTGAGTGTGGCTCTTCCACAAAATACCACGTGCGGGCGCGCACATACAGTGCTATTGAAACTTCATGGCCCATGCGTAGAAGTCGGTATTTCATGGAAGAGCCACACTCAAGGGGCCAAAGAGCCTCATGTGGCTCGAGAGCTGCAGTTTGCCGACCACTGGATTAGCGGGTCAAACGGGGCAAAGAGATGTTCTCCCCACAAAACTGTGCGTAGAGGAATCATGGAGTTGCCCGTAGAGCTGACTTTTTGTGGCCAAATAATGGGTAGGATCTCTCCTAGGAAACCTGTTGGGGTCATTTAGAAATGGGGGGACCCTCTTTCTGAGTGCCACGGGGGGCTGGTGGGAGGAAGGACTTAGACAGAAGTCAACATTACAGAGTGGAGCCTGTTGAGAAGAGCAGTCCTATAAGCAGAGTCCCCCGTGGTCAGAGGAAGTGGGTGAAGGAAGGTCCTTAGGGGCAGGGGCCTGTTATTTTGTTCACGTTTTGCAGGAAGTGCCCGTGAATGAATGAATGAAGCTACAATGGACTTACTTAGATTAAATCCACACGTGACCCTGCTTCAGGCACCAAGTGGGCCAGGTCTTCAGAAGGGACCCAGCCCCCGCGACCCCTCCCGGCAGGAGTGGGGTGTGTACCCACCATGGCTAGGGTGTCTGGGGAGGGAGGGCCTGAAGCAGGACAGTTCTTTTCTCCGTTGCAGTTTGGAGGTAAATTTCTTCCCAATAACCAGAGGTTGGTTATAAATAATTCATGCTCATTGTTTGGCCCAGTTAATGTTTTCCGGGGGGGGTGGTGCGGGCAGCTCATTCCTTCTTGAGGGACAGTGACACCCCCCGCCCTTCCCGGCTGGGCTGGCCCGGCTTCTGCCCTAATTAGCTGTTTACCCCAGAGGCCCGGGCGGGAAGGTGGATTTATTTTTAATAAAAGAAGATTAAAAGTGGTGCATCCGAAGCATATTCAGGGAGAGGGAACCACATTAAAAGCCTCCCCAACCGTGGATAGCGGTGGGCTGACAAGGAATTGTTTCCCTGGGAATCACTGAAACTTCTCTCTCAGAGTCCGGAGCACAACCAGCCCCACCCAGTTTCAGATTCGTTTGTTGAGTTGTGCGTGCGGGTGCTGGTGGCGGAGGCCTGTCCACCCGGGGAGGGGCAGCCACGGGCCAGGCCGTGTGGTAAAGGAGGCAGGAGGGGCGGCCCGGCCAGCAAGGGGCAGCGTGGGGCCACCTGGCACTCGGCAAGCCCAGGTTCCAGCCGAGGGGCCGATCCACGGCCACGCAGCCACGCAGGCTGCACCAGGTGTCCCAAGAGAAGCCTCGTCTCCAGCCTGTACTTGGCCTCTCCCCTTTTGTAACTATTTCAAACTAATTTAAAGCCTTTTACAAATCATAAGCGTCCTAGCCGGTTTGGCTCAGTGGACAGAGCGTCAGCCTGCGGACTGCAGGGTCCCGGGTTCGATTCCAGTCAAGGGCATGGACCTCGGTTGCAGGCTTCCAGCCCTGTAGGGGGCGTGCGGGAGGCAACCCATCAATGTGTCTCTAAAAATCACTGGAAAAAATATCCTCGAGTGAGGATTTAAAAAAGTAAATAAACCAACAAAAAGCACACACCTGCCTCCTCCTCAAACCCAAGCACGTCCATTGGTAGACATTCGTCCCTGGAAAATGAGGAACATTTGTCCACATGACCCAAGTTCACAGAAGCTTTGCTCATAATGAAAAAGCAGCAGCAACCCAAGTGCGTGCCCGGAGGAGACAGTGGACGGGCAGTGGTGGCCACGCAAAGGGCAGCCCTCAGCGCCGGGAGGTCGGTCCCCAGGACCCGGCATCGGGCTGCTCTCCCTCCCGCTCAGATGTGTAGGTGACACACGTCACAGGTGGCTTCGAGGCCAGGACAGTGAGCAGGGACTTGGCAGCGGAAGCCTTGAATTCCCAGGGACACTGTAGGCTCACAGCCAGCCCGTCACATACATTGTCCTCAGACGCTTCCAGAAAGGAGCAGTGGACGTTCTTAGCTACGCAGGGAAGCCAGGCGCAGCGCTCACCTGCGGGCAGGTGGGGATGTGGGTGTTGGCACGGCAGGTGGCCTCTCTAGACACAGGAGCAGCCACAGAGGAACTTCCTCCACACCTGCCCCCCTGCAGTGGCCACCGCCCTTCCTCTCCGCCACCTCCGAAGGTCACTGTGGCCGGCAGCCCCGGGAGAGGCCTGGGAGCAGGAGCACCATGTCTGCCTGGCCCTGCCTCTGCCCACACGCAGCTGCACCACCCCCGAGCCCAGCGAGAGGGCAGCGTGCTGGGCTCCGGGCTCCTGGCTCCCCGCGTGGCCCCCGCTGAGCTCGGGGGGCCAGGAAGGCAGGGTTCCCGCCGTTAGCTTCTGGTCCCTTCATTCCCAAGCAGGAGCCCCCACCCTGGGAGACCTGGAGACCCTGTGTCAGCCTGTCGTCCTGCCAGCCCTCACGCCCTCCTGCCACACGCCAGGCCCGGCCACCTCACCTGGGCTTTTCTCCCTCCTGCCTCTGCCCCTCCCGGAGCGCCCTTCCTGGTCCATGTCCCCTCGGGTCACAGTGGCCCCCTGGGATGTGCGTCCCCCTCTCTGCCCTATGAGACCGTCCTGTGGTTAGTGACCTACAGGGCTCTCTGGCTCCTGATGGCAAAGTCCGCGGAAGCAGAAATAAGACCGGTCCTGTCCGTCCTTGTCCCTGGGCCCCTCACTGGCCTGGCCGGGGCGCTGTGTGGGCCTCAGTTTGCGTTGTCTCAAAGCCACCTGGTGCCGTGTGTCACCTACACATCTGAGCGGGAGGGAGAGCAGCCTGATGCCGCGTCCTCGGGTCCAACCTCGGCTGCTCGCCGCTGGGGACAGAGTGGGAAGACCGGGCGCTTGTTGGGTTGCGAGCTTCTCTGTGGTACTCGGGCCATCACTGTCCAGCTGACGGGGTG
The DNA here is from genome assembly GCF_000327345.1 of Myotis davidii. Lineage (NCBI taxonomy): Eukaryota > Metazoa > Chordata > Mammalia > Chiroptera > Vespertilionidae > Myotis > Myotis davidii. Next base: position 4,790,759 of record NW_006284618.1, on the reverse strand, counting down.
CCTGCAGTGAGCCCGCCCAGGTGGGCGTCCACGCCAGAAATGGGAAGTCCCTGGGTCCCCAGGACACCTGGAGCCAGGCCATGACCAGCCCCAGGGTAGCTGCCCACCAAAGAGTATTAAAAAGGCATCGGATGGGCCCGGCTGGTGTGGCTCAGTGGTTGAGCATCAACCTATGAACCAGGAGGTCAGGGTTTGAGTCCCGGTCAGGGCACAGGCCTGGGTTACGGGCTCCCTCCCCCAGTGTGGGGCGTGCAGGAGGCAGCCGATCAATGATTCTCTCTCATCATTGAGGTTTCTATCTCTCTCCCTCTCCCTTCCTCTCTGAAATCAATAAGAATAAATTTATTTTAAAATTCGCCAAATGGAATAAAAAGGCAATTCTAATCAGAACGGCAGCTGCCTGGCTTTTGCTGGGAGCAAAAGGAGCGTCCGCTTTGCTGCAAATAAACTGTTTTGGTCTTCTCGGTTCCGGAGAGCCGATGTATTTTATGCCCCAGCGGCACGGAGGGGTTGTGAGGGTTCAGTAAACTGATTCAATAAAATGGTGAGCATTCAGCATGGAGTTCACTGCTACCCCACGCGCTATTTTTGTCGGATGCGTATCTGTGCTTATCAGGTGGCTGGTGAGCGCCCTTTGAGGGCGAGTGTCCGGGGCCTGACAAGTTGGTTGGTCTGGCAACATAATTGCTCCAGGAAAGGGACTTGGATGGTGGGCAGGCTTGAAGTCTGCAAGGTGTAGTGCCCTCTGCTGGCCGTCCCCGGAAAATCACTCGGTGTTAGATGCCTGATAAGAGGATGACCTTTGGGTCAAGAGTGTTGGCCTCCAATTCGATTGGTCAACATTAGGGGAGGGGTCTTTTCAAATGAATGCACGTGACTAGGAATTCTGCCTCTATGAGTTGTGTTAAGCCAATGAATACTCCGTGCCTACTCAATTCCTCTGTAATTTACTCAAACATATTAAAAGTATTGTTGGCATGGCTCAGTGGTTGAGTGTCGACCTATGAACCAGGAGGTCACAGTTTGATTCCTGGTCAGGGCACATGCCTGGGTTGCACGCTCAATTCCCAGTAGAGGGCGTGCAGGAGGCTGTTGATCCATGATTCTCTCTCATCATTGATGTTTCTATCGTTCCCTCTCCCTTCCTCTCTGAAATCAATAAGATATATATATTAGCCATATTCAATAGCAGATTATATATATTTTAGCCATAGTCAATAGCAGATTTTTTTAATGCAGTGAGAGGACTGGGCTGGGCTTTCACATGATGAATCGGGCTCTGGAGTGGGGGGACGGTGGGGGCCCGGGGGCCTGTTTGCACTGCTCTGGAGTGGGGGGACGGTGGGGGCCCGGGGGCCTGTGTGCACAGCTCTGGAGGGAGACAGCAAGGCCTGCTCTCAGACTAAGAGCCGGGGTGCAGGCTGTGGTGTGGCCGGGGGACAGCAGAGAGGACCCCATGCAGGTGGCCTGGCCCCCAGCTGAGACACGGGCTGTCTCCCCCACTCCTTTCTGAGCCGGTTCTGCCTCAGGGGCCGGTCTTCCCTGGGCCGACCTGTGTGAACCAGAACTACTGGACCATGTCACGGCGGGCACAGCGCCGTGTGCCTAGCTGTCAGCAGACGGCGTCACGAGGACACGAGAAGGAACGGGGACAGGCCTCTTTGGGGTCTGGGAAGCGGCCTCTCAGAGCCCTGGATCTTGTGGTGTTTGGGGAGTGTCTTCTTCCTGGGCCCCTCCACGTCCTCGTCGCCTCCCTCTCCCCCTGAGCAGACACACAGACACACAGACACACAGACACACAGGCACAAAAGGAAATTAATCCGGACAGCAGGACCCTGAGGGCCCGGGCGAGTTCCCGGGGTTGCCAACCTGACTCCTCCGAGGGAGAAATTCCTGCCACGTGCAGAACAGACTGCGCTCCTGTGGTTCAGGGTCCCCTCCCCCCAGCTCAGACTGAGGCATCAGTGCTGCCGAAGCTCCCACTGCCACCCGTCCCAGCCCACCCGTGTCCACCTGGGGGAGGGGCGTCCCCTGAGCCGGTTCCTGCCTCTTCCAGGTTTGCCATGGAGCCCTTCTGTCCACTGCTGCTGGCGGGTTTTAGCCTGCGGCTCGCCAAGGCTTTCACAGTCAACGAGAGCACCCCAGCCGACAGCAACTGGACCTCCACCACCTCAGGTAAGTGCCCTCCGCCCCTTCCCGGCTGCCCCGCCCCCCAGCCGCCCCCCAGCCAGGAGCTCACAGGGCCCTCCAGGGGCCAGCCTGGCTGAGAGGGGAGGCGGGAGGCGGGCTAGCTGGTGTGAGGGGTGAGGGGTGAGGGGTGAGGTGCTTTGGGCCTGGACGCCTAGAAAGGCAGGCTGCCTGGGACAGCCGGTGGTTCATTCATTGCCTGGAGCCCAGCCCAGGGCTCAGGAGGCAGCAAATAGAGGGAGGCAGGGACCCCCTGTGGGAGCCCATTCAGACCAACCCCAGCCAGAGCCAACGCTCCGGTCCTTAAACACGGACACAACAGTGGGATGAAGAAAGACTTGTTAATATTTTTAGATGAGATATGGGTATACCGGTTAGGATTGTTTTTAAAAATAAGAACCCTTACCTTTTAGAGACTCATGTTAAAGTATTTACAAATGATAGGATGTCTAGGAGTGACATGGAAATGAGTTAAGTAGGGAGGAGGCGCTGGGGGGGGGGGGGTGGAGGGGTGGGGGGGGCTC
>NW_006284618.1:4785683-4788033 GCF_000327345.1 Myotis davidii | reverse complement strand
CTACAGATGAGCATGCTCAGCCTTGTCCTGAAGAGAAGGCTGGGCGGCCCACGGGTTCATTATTCTATTCTCTCGCCTATTTTTAAAATATATATTTGTATTGCTTTCAGAGAGAGAGAAACTCAATGATGAGAATCATCAATCAGCTGCCTCCTGCACGCCCCCTACTGGGGATGGAGCCAGCAGCCCCAGCATGTGCCCTGACCCAGAATGCAACAGTGGCCACCTGGTTCATAGGTCGATGCTCAACCATTGAGCCACACCAGCCGGGCTCAGGTCCCTAACTTTCCATTCACAGGACCAGATTCTGTGTAAGACATACACGTTGCAGGTGTGCATGAGCACCACACACACCTGGGTTTGGGGAGAAGGCTGCTCCAAGGTGACCATCTAGCCCACCCCACCCCCGTCTGAGCCACACCCGTAGGAAATGAAGCAGACACTGGCTTCGGCATTTCCTCTCAGCCTCCCTCCCGGGAGCAAGTCCTGCAGGGACGGCCTGGCCTCCGAGGTTTTTCCTGGCCTGTTTGTTCTTCCAAGTTGTATTTGGGTTGAATCATTTCCAATGTTTAAGAATCAGATAACTTTACAGGAAAATGTAAATTTTTCTTCTTCTGCAAAATTGGAAGAAGTGGGCACTCGGCCACTCTCCGCTGGGCCCCGGGGGCGGGGCTGAGAAGCAGCCGGGGCCCGCCCACCGGTGCCCCTGCTACCTCTGCCCCCAAAGAGGCCGCCTGGCACACAGCAGACACCCGAGGGGGGCCGCCTGCCCCGTGCCCCGCCTCTGAGCCTGTGCGCAGCCCCCTGCGGGCCCTGGTCAGCCCCGTCATGGAGGACGAGCTGTGGGTAGCCGTGTCTGTAAACCAGCCTTCACTCGGCAGCGTGAGGGTGCAGGCTGGACCCGGAGCCCCGGCCAGAGCCCCGGGGTGGGCTGTCTGGGGTCCAGGTGCCCCCTGAAGCTTCGGGGCAGGCTCATCCTCAGCCAGGGCCACCGCCCTTGGACCCGGAACCCGCCCCTGGGTCACTGCCCAGGAAGAAGCTGAGCCGGGCAGCCTGGCCCCTGGGCGGTGAGAAGTGGGCACTTGTGCGGCAGCGAGGGGAGGGGCCCTGCCAGAGCCCTGGGGGTGCCTCGAAGGCAGAGATGGAGCCCAGTCCCCAGCGAGCGAGGCCTCCTCAGCTCCGCCCTTCGGCCTGACATGGCCAGAAGGGGGCGGCATTGGCACAGCCTGGACCGAGGATGTGTCCTAGGAGGGCCAAGTTGATGGTGGCTGGGCCACCTCCTCACAGACGCGTCCTCTGAGCAGAGCCGCATCTAACAGTCACTCTGGGCAGCAGGGTTTTGTCATTTATGAGAAATAGAGGCCTTGGCCACTCCAGGGGCCGGGTCAGGAGCAGGTTGGGTGGCCTGCACCCAGGAGCTTACGACCCAGGGGCTGAGACGCAGGTCATGACCTTCAGCCTGCACAGGGAGGGGTGCAGGGTGAGGGGAGGCTGCAGGGCTGGGGAGCCCTCCTAGGCTCAGGGTCGTGCTTGGTGCTTCTGTGAACTCAGATTGGTAGCAGCCCAGGTTGCCTTGGAGGGAGGGGAAAGCCATCCCCCCAGGTCTGACCGCTGCAGGAGAAGGGGGTCTGTGCCTGGAGGCATCAGAGCCCCTCGGGACCTACAGGAGGGAATTCCGGTGGGCTTCGTGGGGGAGGGGGCCTTTGATGTGTTCTTGGAGAGCAGGGACATTTCGGTGAGGAGGGACCACATGGCCGGCTGGGGAGGCAGGAGCTACATCCGAACATTGGGGAGCAGGTGGGGACTGAAGCTGGCAGCCAGGTCCTGAGACTCTCTTGGAATTGGGGCTTATGAGGCAGGTCCCGGTTGTGCTGGGTCCAGAGGCGGGACCTTCTAGTTGGGGACGGTGAAGCTGGTGGATGGAAGGACAGACAAGGAAGAGGAGGGTCATGCCTGGAGGCCAGCTTTCCCCAGGGCAGGGGACCTGGAGCTCGGGGCTCTGGGGGTGGGGTCACGGGGTGGCTGCAGGCTCTGACCCCGGGCCCTGAAGTCCCACCGGAGGCCCTGGAGCCCCTCAGTGCGACCTGGGCCGGAGCAGCGGGTGGTGGCACCATCACCCTTCTCTACCAACCCATTAGGGGGACAGGCAGGCGCCCTGGATCCCTGAAAAACGGCCACATGTGGGTCTGTGGGGCGTGGTGCCTTCACCGCCCTTGCCAGGGGACCTGGAATGAGTCACTTCTCCTTACTGTCAACACTGCCACGTGTGAAGGGGGCCTTCGTGGCTGCGTGGACAGGGAGTGGGCTGCTGCACGTGTGGAGGGGGGCGTTCGCGGCTGCGTGGACAGGG
>NW_006284618.1:4784991-4785305 GCF_000327345.1 Myotis davidii | reverse complement strand
GAACTGTAGGTGGGGCTGGGGTGTCTGGGAGGAAGGGCTGACGGGAGGCAGGGGGAGCCTATTTGTAAATGGTCGTTCAGGGTCTGGCTGGTGGGAGGCAACTTTGCAAACTGTAAAGCGAGGCCACGTGTCTGGGAAGAAGGCTGGGGGGAGGCTGTAACCTGTAGGGCGCGGTCTGGGGTTGGGACTGCCCGGACGCCCTCGGGGGAGTCCTCAGCCGAGTCCGGGTCCTGACGGGCGGCCCCCCCACCCCCCACCCCAGAGCCTCAGGCCCCAGGCGCCCAGCCGCTGCTGGCCTGGCTGCTGCTGCCCCT
>NW_006284618.1:4779045-4783728 GCF_000327345.1 Myotis davidii | reverse complement strand
GCACCGTCTCTCCCCTCCCTCCCCTCCCCTCCCCTCCCCTCCCCTCTGGGGCGCAGACGGCACTGTTGCTCCTCTCCTCCGGTGGGAAGCGAACCTTGGGAAAGTGTGGGCTGCGGCTCCGGTGACACTGTCCCCACCGCCGCCCTCTGGAGCCTGCACTCGTGTTTCAGGGCGTCCCCGCAGCCCTGCCCAGAGGCGGCTCTGAGCTGAGCGCTCGCTCCGAGGGCTCCTGGCAGCGCGCTGGGGGACAGAAGGGTGTCTAACCGGGAGGATGGGGGTTTGGGGCGTGTTCCTCCCTCGGCCTCAGTTGGGTTCCTCACCATAAATGCTGCCCAGAGGCACGTCGCTTGTCTGGCCACACCTCGAGGTGCCGAGAAAGGCGTGAGGCCTCGCGTGGGTGACCTGGGCGCCTTCGCTCAGCGGCTGCGGAAGTTCCGTGGTTTGGGGAGCCAACCCGCTGCCTGTCAGGCTTCACAGGGGATTGCGAAAGCGCCCCCTCCTCCCCCCAGCCCCCAGGTAACAACAGAAGCTGCCACAGCCAGGACCTGGCCAGGGAGCACGTAGCCCCGGGAGTGACCCTGGGGGTGATAACCTGGCCTCCACGCCACCTTCCTGCCCCCCCTCCCCTGCCCGCCCGAGGGAGGACAGTGTGGGAGGGAGGACGGTGTGGGAGGGAGGAGGGTGTGGGAGGGAAGAGGGTGTGGGGGGCAGGCTCCTTCGGCAGCCTGGGTGTTGGGAACAGCCTGGGGCAGGCTTTGGCTAGGCTCAGAGCAGCTGCCCTGCAGGAGGGCAGGTAGGGACAGGCCCTGAGCCAGCAAGACAGCAAGGTTGCCAGGGTGACCCTGTCCAAACGCGCCCCCCCAGAAAGAGGTGGCCCCTAATGAGTTCTTGCTGTCTCACTCCGAATTGTGGGTGCCCTTCGCCCATCACCCCGCTCCTCTTATTTTAAAATACAGTTTTATCGGTCTCAGAGAGGAAGGGAGAGGGAGAGAGAAACATCAGTGATGAGAGAATCACTGATTGGCTGCCTCCCGCACGCCCCACACTGGGGATCCAGCCAAAACCCAGGCCTGTGTCCTGACGGGGAATCAAACCGTGACCTCCTGGTTCCTAGGTTGATGCTCAACCACTGAGCCACGCCGGCCGGCACCCATCTCCTTTTCAATGCCCCTTGCCTAGCCCCCATCTCCCTCCAAAAAACACAAAACCCGCCCTAGCCAGTTTGGCTCAGTGGATAGAGCGTCGGCAGACTGAAGGGTTCCAGGTGTGAATTCACATGCCTGTGCTGTGGGCTCGATCCCCAGTAGGGGGTGTGTAGGAGGTAGCCGATCAATGAGTCTCTTTCATCATTGATGTTTCTCTCTCTCCCTTTCCCGTCCTCTCTGAGATCAATAAACATATATTAAAACAAACAAACAACAAACTTGGAGCTCTGGGGGTTTGACCCAGCAGGACTGTGTGTTACCAACAGGATTGAGGACCGGCGTAGCTTGATTCGCAGTCTGGGCTGAGCTTGCTTCCAGAACCCAGGACCTCTCTCCTCTCTTCCCCCGCCTGGAGGCTGCAGGGGGAGGCTGCCCGGATCTTTCCTGGAAGGGGCAGGGGCTGGAGGGAAAGCGAGATGGATGGGAGGGGGGAGGGGCGGGGTGAGGAATGGGGGGAGGCGCTGGGAAGAGAAGGTGTCTATGGTTTCTGAGAGCAGGTCAAGGGGACCCTGTCCCTCATAAGGGGTGCAGGTGTCCTATAGGACTCGGACCTCTGCCTTCAGCTGCCAGGCCCGCTGGGCCCAGGCCATGAGGTCTGGGAGGAATATGGTCCCTCCGGCTGGGGCTGCTCGGGAATGCTATCGGTCAGTCTGGTTGATGAATCACCCCCACCCGAGTCCCGCTGAACAGCCCATGTTTCTTTTGATTCCACAGAGCAGCAAAGAGTGATGCTTCTCAGCAGGTCCCCGTCGGGGCCCAAGAAGTACTTCCCCATCCCGGTGGGGCGGCTGGAGGAGGAGATCCGGGCCCGCTCGGCCGACGACTGCAAGATGTTCCGCGAAGAGTTCCACGTGAGTGGAGGGCCCTCCGCCTGGCCCCGCGGTCAGGACTGGGACACCGTCAGGTTTACCGTTAACATCCCACAGGCCTAGAACTCCTGCCTCCATCAGGACACCGTCCCCCAAGACTGGCGGGGCACCCCTCTCCTTTTCCATGCCCCCCCTGATGCCCGTTCCCTCATTGGTGACACGAGACGTACAGGGAGGGGTGTGTGAAGTCTCCTTCTGGCCCAAACGCTCGGGTGCCACGCTCCAAAACCAAGAGACAGGGACACTGTGGTCACAATGCTGTGGAGGACCAGGCCTGAGAGGCCACACTGTAATCGTTTCCCAGTGAAAGCCGGGGGTATTAACCAGTGTCACCCCAATAAATGCAATTGTTTTAAAAAAGAAAGCCATGGACTCGGGGTGCCCGGGCACCTAATAGTGGTGGGAACTGTGCCCTGAGCCAGCATCACAGGCCAGTTAAACCTGTGGGACCACCTCGAGGACAGCTCTGCCCCAACAGCTTTTTAAAAAATATATTTTTTATTGATTTCAGAGAGGAGGGGAGAGGGAGAGAGAGAGAAGCATCCATGATGAGAGAGAATCATGGATCGGCTGTCTCCTGCACGCCCCACACTGGGGATGGAGCCCACAACCTGGGCCTGTGCTGTGACTTCCTGGTTCATAGGCTGATGCTCAACCACTGAGCCACACTGGCTGGGTGTTAAATTTGTATTTAGTGTCCTATGAATGAGAACCAAATAGACAGCTGGCTAGATAGGTAGGTAGATAGATGATAGGTAGGTAGGTAGGTAGGTTGGTAGATGAACGTAGGATGGGCAAAAAGAGAGACACTCGTGGGTGTTGGATTTTGCTCTTCAGTGTTTATCCCTTGAGTTTTACGTTCTGCATCTTCCACGTGCACATGGCCACGGGCGGCGTGTAGAGTGTGAAATGGGATGGGTTCCTCGCAGGGCGGCTGCCTTGCCTGGGCCCTGGCTGTCGGGCCCTGGCCCTGGTGCATCAGTCAGTGTCCACGACGCCAGCTCCATCCGCGTGGAGGGGTGCGCAGGGGGCCTGGGTGACCTCCAGCTCCCACGTGAGGCTGAGACAGGGACTGCGCGAACAGTGGAGTGTTTTTTGTGCAATTGTTACATCGAAAGATGACACGACTCCCACTGCCGACTCGCGACTGTCCACACAGAAGCCACATGAGGGCGTGGGAAGGTGATGACACATTTTAATGTACTTTCCCTATTTTTTAGCCCAAGTCTCATCTGCACTTATCTTGCTTCCTTTTCATTGTTTCCTCATGTGTCCCCTTTTCGGAGAAATTGGGTCATATTGGAAAATAGCTCCAAGCAGTATTGTGTTGCAAACTCTCAGACCGATTAGAGAAGTTAGTTCTGCATTCTCAAAATAACTCTCCAAGTTCCTAGTGACCAAGCCGATCCCTCCTTCCCTGTCCGTCCCCTTGGCTCTGTTTCTCCCTGTCGTGACTGTAGTGGGTCTCTGAGTCACGCCCCACAGGCCCTGCCCCCACCTCAGGTACGTGCCACTGCGGAGGAGCAGGGACAGGAAGCAGGTCAGGCAGGTGAGGCCCCTGCCCCAGGGGCAGAAGTGAAGGAGCCACCAAAACGAAAACACTCAGGAAAAGTAACATTTTAATGCAGCTTTACAAATAACTAAGTGAAGGCCGTGATGGAGGCAGAACGGAACAGGCACTTGTAAGCAACAATGTTCCCTGTTGCTCCAGGCTCCCACGGGGCTTGTCACCGCACTGTGACTGATCCAGTGTCCTTGCTTAAAATTTTCATTTTATCATTATGGATTCTTTGCATTTATTTTGATTTTATTTTTTTTTAGATATTGCATTTGCATATTATTTTGAATCTTGAGGCTTGGGGGAGCCCCTTTCAATTTTGCACCTTTCAATTTTGCCTCACTCTCCTGGACCCCGCCCTGCCCTGCCATGGGCAGCCTTCCCAGGGGGGTCCCTCTGCCCAGCGAAGGGCAGGTAGGCAGAGGGCAGAGGGGAGAGCGCTGGGCTTGGATCCAGTGGCGTGGATCCTGGTCCTGGCTCAGGAGACCCTGGCCAGCCTGCTTGACCCCAGGGTGCTCTCCTCTCCAATGAGGGACGGCCATGCCCTCAGCCCATCCGTGCCTTATCCCTCCGCTAAGAGCCGCGGGCCACCAGGACCGGCCCACTCTTGGCTTTGCAGATGGATAAACTGGGGTGGGCGCTGCCCCTCTTCTTCCTCTGTTCTCCTCCACTGCCCTAAGCTTCTCTCCCAGAAACTGTGAAAGGGAGACAGTTGGTCTCAGAGGAGGGGATCCCAGTGAGTTTGGGCGCGTGTGTATTGCGGGGCTGACCTGAGCTGAGGATGAAGAGCGGCGGGTGCTGGGACCAGTTCAGTGGGCCAAAGGGGGCGTGGAGGCTGCTGGCAGCCCGCCTGAGACCGGCCCAGGTCTGCCTCTGACCAGCCTGGAGGTCATCTCTGCCTCGGTTTCCTCATCTGGGGAATGCTGGCAGCACCTGCCCCCATGGGGTATTTGTACGTCACCTGTGAAAGAGCAAGGCGTGCCCAGCAGGGCCCAGTGTGCACACGAGGTGTCTGGGGGGGCCCTTCCGGGCCTGCAGCCCCTGCCCCTGC
>NW_006284618.1:4769943-4778939 GCF_000327345.1 Myotis davidii | reverse complement strand
GGGGCTGGGCCTGACCTGGCCGTCCTGTTGTAGAGGCACAGGAGGTGCCCCCGGAAAGGTCCCCGCACGGGACACCAGCCCGCCCCGTTGCCTGGGCTCGCTGGGAAGCCCACCCCTGGCTCCTTGTCTGTTTCCTCAACTTGCTGGCACCTGCCCAGCACTGTGAGCGCACCCTGGCTCATGCGCTCACTCATAGAAACGAAATCTCACCTCAAACAAACAAACAAACCCTCTTCTGCCAATGACACAATCGGACAATGACTCACAAGGTGCTGGGGAGCAAGTGCTAGTGCACGGCTCACGCCTGGCGCTGCGGGCTGACCGGCTCCGGCACAGCCTCCACTGCTCTCCCGGCTCCCCTGCGCCACCCGAGCTGCTGGCGAGGGGAGGCCCGGGCGGGTGGAGGGCAGGCAGGGTGCAGGGCAGCTCAGTGCGGGCGGGCAGGCGGGCGGTCCTTTCCCCGGCTGGAACCTGGCTCAGTGGTAGGTGCCGGAGCACGTCCTTTCTCTCGCCCCAGTGACGCTCGGTGCCGCCCATGGAGTTGCAGCGTCACTCCATCTCCATCTGGGGCAGATGCCAGGCCACGTGCTGGGTGTCAGCCAGGAGCATCCTGGCCGCCCAGGCCCCTCCTGCGATCCCCACCCACCCCTGCAGCCGCCTCACCTTCCGAGGAAGGCGGGGGCTTCTCCGGCTTTTCTTCCTTCTTTTTAATTGACTACGTTGAACAGACTGTTTTAGAGCAGTTTTAGGGTTACAGAATATTGTTCAGGAAGTGGCAGGTGCTGGCACACAGTTCCCAACGACTAAGCCATTGCTTTAGCGCTACGTGGAGCCGATAGTGATCTGTCACAATTGATGAGCCGGTAGTGACTTGTTACAACTGATGAGCCGGTAGTGATCTGCTGCAATTGATGAGGTGACAGGCAGTGGTGGGATCAGAGGCCTGTCTCCCAGGGAAGCTGACAGAACTCCGTGCTAGGATTCGTCACATTGAGTGTCACCGCTGTGTTTCCTTCCAGTCGCTGCCGTCCGGACACATGCAGGGAACGTTTGAACAGGCCAATAAAGAAGAAAACAGAGACAAGAACAGATACCCCAACATCCTTCCCAGTAAGATTTCACTGTTTTTGCATGGTCGGTGGCGTTCTGACTAAACTCCGAATCCCCTGCAGCTCGCGGTGACGGTGCGTGTCACTCTGGGTGATGGTGACGATCCCGGTGCTGGGAGATCAGAGCCCGTGACAGCGCAGCTGCTGGGGGCTCGCACCTGGCCTCCGGGCACCGGGCCTCCGGGCACCTGTGCGTGTGCCGCCCGGGCACAGGCAGCCTGCGTGGGCGAGGGTCTGGCCGCGGAGCCTGCGCTGAGTGAGACCCGGGCTGTCCAGGGGCCTAGAGGGGGCCGCCTGCACTGGCGGGCAGGGCCCCTCCTGCTGGATCAGATCCGGAGCCCCAGCCACGGTGGTGGGTGGCCTGTGCACCTTCCGCTATTGCACTCAGCTCTGGGCCACCAGCAGCAAGTCCCCTGGACCAAGGGCCAAAAGGACCATCGAGAAACACGTAGGGCTCTGGCAGTGTGGTGGGAAGGCTCCCTGTAAACCCGGTTTTAACCCGACAGCTAGGGACCTCCACCGGCTAGAGAGTGTGGGCTCCAGGAGGTGCAGGGCAGTGGGGGGTAACACATCTGTCCAGAGGCATCAATGGCTGGGCCATGCCCCTGGGTGACCTTCACAGCCAGCCTCGCTGCAAGACAAGCCCCCACAGTCACCCCTCCGCACACATACCCCACATACTCACTCCACTCACGCAGAACACTCCTGGTCAGCCCCTCTGGACACTGCTTGCACCATAGGCCGGAAACTTCCAGGCAGGTGGCCCGTCCAGCCCAGGTCTGTGCGGGTCCTGCTTACCTTCCTCTCTGCGGCAGACCTGAAGGATGAGATTGGGGCCTGTGGTTCCAAACCCCAGATCCAAATGCCCACTTGTCCAGAGATGCAGTAGGCCTCTCCTCGGAAAGCCTGGTAGGGTCACCCCAGAAGTTCTCCTAAGTACACCTACATGTGCCAATACTGGGGCCCAGAGAGCACAGCTGTCACATGGTCGGGTCCGCACATTCTGCCGTCCTGTTTCTGTGTGGTGGGCAGGCCCACGCTGGCCACTGAGGTTCTTTCCCACGTCTCTCCCTCTGTGGTCACCATGGGGGCCCGGGTCTGTCCTTCGCAGAGTCTGATACTGTAGCTGGGAGGACTCTGCAGGGTCTGAGACTGTAGCTGGGAGGACTCTGTGGGGTCTGAGACTGTAGCTGGGAGGACTCCGTAGGGCCTGAGACTGTAGCTGGGAGGACTCTCAGAGTCTGATACTGTAGCTGGGAGGACTCTGCCGGGTCTGGGAGGACTCTGCTGGGTCTGAGACTGTAGCTGGGAGGACTCTGCTGGGTCTGAGACTGTAGCTGGGAGGACTCTGCTGGGTCTGAGACTGTAGCTGGGAGGACTCTGCTGGGTCTGAGACTGTAGCTGGGAGGACTCTGCTGGGTCTGAGACTGTAGCTGGGAGGACTCTGCTGGGTCTGAGACTGTAGCTGGGAGGACTCTGCTGGGTCTGAGACTGTAGCTGGGAGGACTCTGCTGGGTCTGAGACTGTAGCTGGGAGGACTCTGCTGGGTCTGAGACTGTAGCTGGGAGGACTCTGCTGGGTCTGAGACTGTAGCTGGGAGGACTCTGCTGGGTCTGAGACTGTAGCTGGGAGGACTCTGCTGGGTCTGAGACTGTAGCTGGGAGGACTCTGCTGGGTCTGAGACTGTAGCTGGGAGGACTCTGCTGGGTCTGAGACTGTAGCTGGGAGGACTCTGCTGGGTCTGAGACTGTAGCTGGGAGGACTCTGCTGGGTCTGAGACTGTAGCTGGGAGGACTCTGCGGCGTCTGAGACTGTAGCTGGGAGGACTCTGCTGGGTCTGATACTGTAGCTGGCAGATGTGATTTCCTTCTCCTGATATCATGTGTTTTTTTAAAACAGATGATCATTCCCGGGTGATTTTGAGCCAGGTGGATGGAACGCCCTGTTCGGACTACATTAATGCTTCATACATAGATGTAAGTCCTGCAGGTCCCTGTCCCTGGCCCAGCATGACCACCCGGGGCTCTGAGTCACCTGTGGGTGCTTTCTTCTGGGTCTGGGAACATAAACTGTCACAACTTCCGGGCAGTGTGGCCACAGCACAGAGAGCATGGGAGCATCCACACCTTTTGAATTAGTATCTGTGCTTCATTTTCAAGAAAAATAGGTCCTGGCCTGGCCGGTGTGGCTCAGTGGTTAGAGTGTTGGCTGCAGACCAAAGGGTCCCAGGTTTGATTCCGGTCAAGGGCATGTACCTTGGTTGCAGGCTCCTGTCTGGCCTGGCGCCTGGTCAGGGTTCGTGCAGGAGGCAACCAATTGATGTGTTTCTCTCACATCGACGTTTCTGTCTTTCCCACTCTTCCACTCTCTCTAAAAATCAATGGAAAAATATCCTTGGGTGAGGATTAACAAACAAAAAAAAGAATGAAAAAGAAACATAGATACCAAGGGTGTTCATTAAGGCTTTGTTTATATAACTGATAAAATAGAGCAGGAGGGACTGGTTAAATAAATGATGGTAAAGCCACACACAATGGATTATTATGAATCTATTTTAATTGAACCTTAAAAGATCACTTAATATAAGTTATAAAATTGTCATAAGAATACAATATAAGAGAATTTATATGCATAAACCAATTAAATATATATATCTATATATATATCTGTGTCTACCCATGTGTGTGTCTTGAAAGGTATTCCCAGAAAATAAAGACTTAGAGAGGGACATACAAAGATAATTTGGAGACATTATAAATCTGATTTTATGTTTCTAGGGTTACAAGGAGAAGAATAAATTCATAGCAGCTCAAGGTAAGCTTGTTATTGTTACCCTCTCATCACACACACACTCACACTCACACTCACACACCACATCCGGGTGCGATATTGAAACTAAAACACTGAGTGGCCACAAACCACTTGGACCCGTAGCTGCAGACCAGCTCTCACTTTGATAGGTGACTGCCTGTGACTGTCACCTGCCCGGGTCCAGGGATTCCGCCCCCTGAGGAGTTCCCAGCTCCAGAGGGGAGCGGGAGTCTGGCGGGATGGAATGGGCAGGCGGGGACCTGCTGGCCCCTCCCAGCCCCACGGGTTCTGGAATTCTGTAGGGTGTGAACTGGATCCACCAGCCCTTTTGTGCCTCAGAGAATCGGGGGAGCAGCTGTCCAGGGCCCAGGCAGTGCCTGGGGCTGGGGCTCACTGGACCTCTGTCTTGCCTGACTTTGGGATCCTCCTCCACGCGCAGGCCCTAAGCAGGAAACAGTGAATGACTTCTGGAGGATGATCTGGGAGCAGAAGTCTGCGACCATCGTCATGTTGACGAACCTGAAAGAAAGGAAAGAGGTGAGCCCGGCCTCTGAAAAGGAATACTTTCTTTTTGCTGCTGTTGGCAGGGGTGGGGCCGGGGCAGGGGTGGGGAGTGGGAGGGTGGTGGTACCACTTCCTCTTCCTGCTTCTCTCCCTTCTCACTGCAGAAGGAAATTTAAAAAGCGCCCCCTGGCTCACAGCATCTTTATCTTGAAATAAATACTGTCTGTTCCCAGTAGCTGTGGATGTAGGAAATGTCCAACCCTGGAGAGAATTCCTGTGAGCGCATCTGACCCAAACTGATGCCCGTTGCCAGGAAGCGAAAGCTCCATGGACTGAGGAATGCCCCTGAGAAGGGCAGCTCCGCAGTTTGTCTCATACATTAGTCAAAGGAGGGGCTGAAGGAGGGCCCGTGAACTCCACTGGTGGTAGATTAAGGGCGAGGGAGACCTCTGGGGTTAAATAAGATGGAGAGGCACACACGTCTTTCACATTGTGGGTATAGGATAGTTAGGAGCCTGGCCAGCATGGCTCAGTGGTTGAGCATTGACCTATGAACCAGGAGGTCACGGTTAGATTGCCGGTCAGGACACAGGCCCGGGTTGTGGGCTAGATCCCCAGTGGGGGATGTGCAGGAGGCAGCTGATTGATGATTCTCATCATGGATGTTTCAATATCTCCCTCTCCCTTTGTCTCTCTGAAGTAATAATAATGATAATAATAATAATGATAATGATAATAAACATTTACAGCACATAGAGATGGTATCCAGGGGACCAGGTACCAATGAGGGGCTCTGTGGCCTCTGCTCTGGTGGGAGGTTGTGCTCTGGGGGGCCTGGGAAAGGGATCACTCGACCTTCCAAAGGTTTGTTATATTAGATGCAAAAAGACAATAGCCAGGCTCAGGTCAGGGTCAGCACTGACTGTTGTCCAGGAAGCTACCTGCCTGGGACGTGACTGGCCACCATGGCCTGCGTGCCGTTGGGAATTTTATGTTGGTCCTGCCTGGTCACTTTCCGAGTCTGTGGGGTCCTGCAGGCTGGCCTCCCTGAGCCGGCGGGGTTAGTCTGGCCCGTTCCTCCACGTAGCTCGCTGTCCTAGACGACGGTGCTAGATGGAAGGGTTTTCTTTTTTCCGCCAGAGTCCTCCCCGGCTGGCAGGGCAGCTCTCACTCCCTGATGAGGCAGTGGGTTTCAGCATTTTGATTTTTATATGTTGAGCATGTCATGTGTGGGCCTCACACTAAAGCAAAAGTGACCTCCTGCTTATTACCCAGACTAGAGAAACGCATTTGAAGATCAAGATATGTATTTGTTGTTGTTGTTAATCCTCACCCAGGGATATTTTTCCATTGATTTTTAGAGAGAGATTGGAAGGGAGAGGGAGAGACAGAGAGAAACATCGATGTGAGCCAAACTGGCGAGGGCAAGACATAGTGAATGAATGCTGTTACCATTCTAACACACGTAATTAGCTGTTTCTAATTCAAAAAGTAACGTGCATTGTAAGAACTCAACGTCTCTTTAAAGACTTAAGTGAAATGAGCCCTAGCCAGTGTGGCCCAGTGGTGAGAGCACCTGTCTGCAGACTGAAGAGCCCCGGGTTCAGTTCTGGTCAAGGGCACGGACCTGGCTTGGAGGCTCAGTCCCTGCCCTGCTTGGGAGTTTGTGGGAAGCAGCCAATCGATGTGTCTCTCTCACATGGATGTTTCTCTCTGTGTCTCTCCCTCTCCCTTCCACTCTCTCTAAATAGCAATGGAAAAATATCCTCAGGTGAGGATTAACCCAAAAAAATAATAATAATGATGACAATTCATTTAAACAGGTTCCTTCCTTACGTGTGGCAAATGCCAGCTCATGCCTCCCGGACAGTGCAGGGTCATGTGCAGTGACCCGGCTGCAGATCGGCCCCCTGCAGCCTATTCCCCCGGGAGGGCTGGCACCAAACAGAAAGCAACAAATGGAGCCGGTCAGGAGGTGGCATAAAGCATAATGGGGCGTGAAGGGGACGGTGGTGCCCGAGGGCCTGGCCAGGCCGGGCCTGTACTTCCCACATACAGAAATGCAGGTGCAGAAATGCAGGCCAGCTTCACGCTCCCAGCCTTCTCTGTAGCCGACCCTGTGGGGAAGCCAGCTGATTAGTTCCTGGCAGAAAACGGGGGGGTGGTGTGAAGTGGAACAGCCCTGGGGGCGAGGCCAGGACACCAGCACAGCTCACCTGGGGGTGGTGCTGGTGCTGGAGGGAATTTTACCAACTCCAGCCAGGGAAGCAGCCACAGCAGGCAGCATGCTTGGGAAACCAGGAGCCTCATCCCGCCCCCTCCCCCCGCCCCCCCAGTGGCCTCGCCCGGGCAGGGTGGCTAGAAACGCATCCAGGAGCCGGGCTGGGGGCGCAAGGGCCGGCTGGCGGCCTGGGGGGTGTGTGTTAGGTTTAGGGGGGAGGGCTGCCCTTTCAGATGGCACTCAGCTGGCGCTGGGGGCAGGGGGGCCAGGGACAGGCAGGGCTGGCCCAGAGTCATTGCTGCCCGGGGCCCTGTCTCTGATCCACAGGAGATAGCCTCCAGCCACGGTTCTGGTTGGGGTGGGGGTGGGGGTTTAGGAGTGGGGACAGGGCTGGGCAGGGCCACCTTTCTCTGTGTGAGTCCTGGGGTGACTGCAGGAGGCTGGGACACCCAGGGACACTTAGCTGCCCCCCACCTTTCCCCTGCTCTGAGCAGATGCGGTGGCAGGAGCCTGGCGTCCCCTGGGACCAGCTTGCTGGGGGCGGGGCTGGTTTAGGAGCTGGGGGGGGGCGGTCCTGAGAGCCGCCCCCACCGCCCGCAGGCGGTCGTTTCCCCTCTGCGTCACCCTGAGCCTCCTGCTGGGTGTCTCCGTGTCAGTGACTCGGACCGGCCTGCCTGGGTGCCCACGTCCCGCTGCACATGAACTCATTTCTCAACCGAGTTCCCTTTTCTCGCGGCTTCCACTTCTGCGGTGGCCCTGCGTCCACACCCCGGCCCAGGGCTGTGAAACAACTGCTGCCACCTCCTGAGCCGCCCGGAGGGAGGGCCTGCATGGGGGGGGGCGGTGGTTAGGGTTAGGGGGCCCTGGGTGCGGACCTCACAGGAGCCTGGGGGCAGGCGCCGGCCAAGGGCCCAGGGACGGCCTCTCCCGGCAAGAAGCTCAGCGGGGCCCAGGGGCCCAGGAGGCTGAGCGGGGCCCAATCCAGGGCCTTGGGGGCTGGCTTCTCCCGGCCGCTTCGGGGACACCCGGGCCCGGATGTGGGAGGGACGTTGTCCCGTGGGTGTCCTAACACAGACACGGGCTCCGGTAAACACCAGGGGCCTGAGAGGTGATGAATCCTCATGCAGCCCCCGCTGGCCGCCCCCGGGCCGTTTCTGGGACAGGCTGTCCCTGCTCAGGAGGCTGCGACTCCAGAGGGGGTGCTGCCGGACCTGTGCCCCTCGTGGGTCCTGCTCGGGCCTGACCGCTGGGGGGGTACCGGTGCCCAGGCTGCCTCCTCCGGGAGCTGTGCGGGGCCTTTGTAGCTGGGAGGGGGGGGGGCGGACTGGGCCTCTTAGCCACGTGGCCAGGTCCTGGGTGGCCATCAGCCCTGTCCTCAGGGAACGGGCATGAAGTGAGCAGCCCCTCCCCTCCGCTGCAGGCCGCATTCCTCAGCCAGCGGAGCCGGGCAGGGCCCCGTGCTGCACGTGGGAACAGTTTGGGGGCACAGTCCCAGGGGTTGGGTGCGGGCCCGAGGCCTGGGGGCCCCTGTGGCAGGTCTGGGCCCTGCAGGGCGCGGGCTCAGCAAGAGGGTGAATAGATGAATGCATCTGGGCATGGGTGTCAGCAAGGACCAGTTACAGGCTCAGGGCTGCTCTGAGCAGCTGCCTGGCCTCAGTTTCCCGGTCTATAAGCAGACACTTTCCCGTGACCTTTTTAAAAATTTGTTTATTGATTTGAGAGAGAGGAAAGCAGAGAGGGGGGGGGGGAGCAGAAAGAGAGAGAGAGAGAGAGAAAAGCAGAGAAAGAGAGAGAGAGATCATTTGTTGTTCCACTTGTTTATTCATTGATTGCCTGTGTGCGCCCTGGCCCCGGATCAAACTCACAACCTCAGTTTGTCAGGACGGTGCTCCAACCCACTGAGCCGCCCAGCCAGGACCTGCCCTGCTCCCTCCCGCTGCAGGAAGCTGCCAGTCTGTTCTCCTAGGTCCCGGGGCAGGGCTGGCGGGGAGGAGAGACGCATGCCCAGGAAAGTGGTGACATGGAAGGTGCTGGCCGGGCAGCCACACCGGGAGCAGGTCAGAGGCCAGAGCTGGCGTGGCCGCTGCCAGCTCAGGGGTTTGAGGTGCTTAGACTCTGGGAACCAGTGAAGGCGCCCACAGGCCTGTGTCTTCCAATCCCTGCAGGAGAAGTGCTTTCAGTACTGGCCGGACCAGGGCTGCTGGACCTACGGACACATCCGCGTGTGCGTGGAGGACTGCGTGGTGCTGGTGGACTACACCGTCCGCAAGTTCTGCATCCAGTCGGTAAGCGGGAGGGCAGGCGGCTCTCCGCGGGAGTGTCCAGAGCACACGGGCCTGCCATTCATAACA
>NW_006284618.1:4767306-4769584 GCF_000327345.1 Myotis davidii | reverse complement strand
CCCCAGCTCTGCCCCCGCCCCAGCTCTGCTCCCTCCCCAGCTCTGCCCCCGCCCTAGCTCTGCCTCCCATTCACTAGCATCGCAGTGGCTCCTGCTGAGTGGGTCTGAGGCTGGCGGACTTGCCCGGTCAGGCCAGGACAGGGACAGATGGGGGTCAGTGGGCTGAGCATGGGAGTGGACCAAGGACCAGGACCGCTAGTGCTGGGCGCTCCTGGCTCCCAGGGCCATTCTGGTTCGGAGGAAGTGGGTCTGGAGGAGGGGTGGGTGGCCCTCTTAGTAACGGTGCCCTTTCACTCACTGGGATCCCGCAGCCAGAGTTTAACGGTTTCAAAATGAAGCTGAAACTTCCTCATTCGTTCTCACACTGACTCCCCGCTAGTTGTGTCTGGACAGGTTCTAAGGCATCTCAGCAAAGACTCCTGCATGTGTGCCGGGCAGATGAAATAGCTAGAGATGTAGACACAGGCCGTGATGTCAGGAATGGAAGGTGGGCAGGTGGTGCACACACTTAGGTCACAACATAGGAGTCTGAGCTTCTAGAAGCCACAGCACAGAAAGGGAAGGTGGGCTTTGTCATTCTTGCTGCCCCCTTATGCCCCCCTCCCAGATACACTCACACACAGATACACATACACACACCTGACACACACATACAAATACACACACCCCAGACACACACACACAAATACACACTCACATACACACACCTGACACACACATACAAATACACATACCCCAGACACACACAAATACACATACACACTCCCATACACACACCTGACACACACATACAAATACACATACCCCAGACACACACAAATACACATACACACTCCCATACACACACCTGACACACACATACAAATACACATACCCCAGACACACACAAATACACATACACACTCCCATACACACACCTGACACACACATACAAATACACATACCCCAGACACACACAAATACACATACACACTCCCATACACACACCTGACACACACATACAAATACACATACCCCAGACACACACAAATACACATACACACTCCCATACACACACCTGACACACACATACAAATACACATACCCCAGACACACACAAATACACATACTCCCATACACACACCTGACACACACATACAAATACACATACCCCAGACACACACTCGCTACATAGACACAGATACACACACACGCACATACCGATACACATGCACACACATTCATGCGCACATGCACACACACACAGATACACTGTGGTCCGGGCAGCGCCTAGGCCCTGGGCCACAGCATCCATGGGGGACCCTGAGCAGCGCAGGACCCTCCTCCCGGGCCCACAGCATCACTGTTTCCTCCCCTGAGGCCCTGGGGAGCGGAGGGCTGCGCTGGGGGCACTTACCCAGGCCCCAGGCAGAGGCAGCCCCCTGCTGGCCTCGGGGCCCTGAGTCCTGGACCAACTCCAGGGATGGGGGGTGGCTGTCCCACGCATGTCCCCCTGTCCCCACAGCAGCTCTCCGATGGCTGCAGGGCCCCGCGGCTCCTGTGCCAACTGCACTTCACCAGCTGGCCCGACTTCGGGGTGCCCTTCACCCCCATTGGGATGCTCAAGTTCCTGAAGAAGGTGAAGACACTCAACCCCGCACACGCTGGGCCCATCGTGGTACACTGCAGGTGCGTCAGGACCCGGGGCGGCTCGTGGGGGGACTCATCCAGCGAGCACCGGTATGGGGGGGGGGCACAGGGGCAGGCGGGCGATGTGAATACCAGTGCAGGCACAGGGCAGCAGCCCAGGGCCCCGACCCCGTGCATTCTTTGGTAGCACAGCCCTGTCCCCCATGGCACGTGAGGGGGACCCCAGTATCTACCACTGACAAGCCGAGAGGCCATTGCTGATAATGGGGATGGAGCCCGCAACCCAGACCTGTGCCCTGACCGGGAATCGAACCGTGACCTCCTGGTTCCTAGGTCGACGCTCAGCCCCTGAGCCACGCCGGCGGGCAGTGTGACAATTTTTAAAAGCCAGTTACACCAGTTGTGACGAGAAGACAACACTTGGTAACAGGAGAATTTATCTGAACAACCTCAGGCAAGGCTGCCCGTAGCCGCTCTCTCTGATAAGCCTTGGTTGGACAGCTTCTAGTTAGATTTTGCTAGGATTACGGCGCCCTCTGGTGGCCTCGCCGTAGACTTGCTCTTCTGTCACCCAGAGGAGGTTGGGTGAAGTGATGAGGTGCCAGCCTCCCAAGGCAGGGGGCGTGTCCCTCTGTCCTGGGCAGGCGTG
>NW_006284618.1:4756595-4762402 GCF_000327345.1 Myotis davidii | reverse complement strand
GGCGCAGGCTGTCCCCCAGAGGCGTGTGGGGGACAGTGCCTGGGGGCACCGTGCCCAGTAACGTGATCTTTACTCAAGGCCCTAAGTGGTCACTATCAACGGCCATTAACCTCACTTTTGTCCCACCCTCCTCCTGCGCCCGGGGCGGCAGCCCCTCGCTGGTCTGAGCTTTACAAAGCCACCCAGCTGCCTCTGCGGCCCTGGCGCAGGCTGTCCCCCGGAGGCGTGTGGGGGGCAGTGCCTGGGGGCACCGTGCCCAGTAACGTGATCTTTACTCAAGGCCCTAAGTGGTCACTATCAACGGCCATTAACCTCACTTTTGTCCCACCCTCCTCCTGTGCCCGGGGCGGCTGAGCCCCTCGCTCGGGCAGGGCCTGCTGGGGACTCCAGGCTGCCCGTTGGTCCGCAGGTGCAGTACACGTTCATCTACCAGGCCCTTCTGGAGTACTACCTCTACGGCGACACGGAGCTGGACGTGGCCTCCCTGGAGAGGCACCTGCAGACGCTGCAGGGCACCGCCACCCACTTCGACAAGATCGGGCTGGAGGAGGAGTTCAGGGTGAGCGCCCCGGCTCCCAGGAGGGGGCGGCGTACAGGAAGTGCCTCCCCAAAGATCCCAGAGAAGGCGAGGGGTAGGGAGGGAGGGCTGGTCCTCCGTGATTCGCGGGAGGACTCCTGTGTGGCTCTCAGAGCGGGGTAGCGGCCAGGCGGGCAGGGAGAGGGTCCCGCATACATTCACTGCCCGAGGCCGGGGGGAGGAGGGGTCTGGAGATGGAGCGGGCCCCAGTGCCCTGTGGCAGGGAGCTGAGGGTGGGCCGGGAGCGTTGGCGTGTAACCGCGTGGCTGGGTCCTTTGCGGCTGCAGAAACTGACGAACGTCCGGATCATGAAGGAGAACATGCGGACAGGCAACCTGCCGGCGAACATGAAGAAGGCCCGGGTCATCCAGATCATCCCGTGTATGCAGCCGGGGGGGCCCCCGGGCGGGGCGGGGGGCGGGCGGTCCCTGAGGCTTCAGGCCCTGAGGGTTCACGACCACCCACCTCTGTTATCCAGGGTCCAGGGCAAGGCCCGCTCTGGGCCTAGGGCTCCCCGCCCCCACCAGGAAGAAAACGCCCACTGACAGGCCTGTGTGCCCAGGGCAGACATGGGCGCAGAGCTGGGGGAGGGGCATGACTCAGGCCTCCCCGCTCTGCATTCCATGAGTCTTCCCCCAGCCTGGGCGAGGCCTGGCACCCCGTTACCCAGAGCAGGAGTGCTGGCCCCCAGGCCAGACCGCAGACCTGAGGAGCTCAGCGGAGACCTTCCAGGGAAAGGGCCAGACGCTGGCCTGCCCGGTCTTGGGTGAGGGCGGGCCGAGGAATGGACCTCAGTGATCAGAGGGACCTAAAGGCCCGGCCGCCTTGAGCAGAGGGAGTGTCCGTCCTTCAGACACCTCCCCGGGGACCCGGCCTGGACATCAGCAGGTGCAGACAGACTTGCTAGAGGCCACACTGCGCAGAAAGTGCGTGGACACTGTCCGGCCTCGGACTCGAGTCCTTGTGGCTGGGACGTCCCCGCCGGCGTCTCTGGGCTGCCCACCTGCCCACCTGCCCAACTGCCCACCTGCCCACCTGCCTTTCACCCCTGAAACGCAGTGTCTGTCACGCTCATAGTTTGATATGAATTCTGTCCGTTCATGATGCATGAAACCCATCGCTGGGTTGTTTTCCTGACGACACCCCCTCCCGGGGCCCCGTTCACCCACCTGTTCTACACAGTCAACCCTCTGAGGGGTTGGCTTGTGGCCACTTTGTTAGCGAGTTTTCCGTGGGGAGCTGGCAGGCGGGCGGTGGGACGGCGTCTCCCTCACCACGGACTTGCCGCCCTGCAGATGACTTCAACCGCGTGATCCTGTCCATGAAAAGGGGCCAGGAGTACACGGATTACATCAACGCGTCCTTCATCGACGTAAGTGCCGCCCCGCTGCGCTGCGGAGGGAGACCCCTCCTCAGACCCAAGAGGAACCCGGCCGTCACCATCAGAGAGGCTGGGCCAGTCTCCCCAAGCCCACACCTTTCACGGGAATTCCTCGTTAGAAAGAGTGAACAATGAGCGGGGGGAGCGGAGAGCGGCGCCCTGCCCCACAGCCCAGCGTTTTCTCGTTCTGCTGTAAATGAGGAGCCATTTCTCTTTCCCGCCTGTGGCACCACCAGTTGTCCTGGTGCCTCCGGCCTCGCTCCTGCGGTTTCTCAGACTCATTCGTGCCTGACAGCGCGGTGGGCGGGCAGCTCGCACCCAGCCTGGCCGGGATGTCTGCTTGCAGGAGGGAAAACTGTGCCGAAGGCCCCTCAGGCCGCGGGGAGGAACTGGGATGTGGGCCACTTCCTCTAACGCTACGCCCGGGTTCTTTGCACAACCTCGATGCTAACTGAACCGTAGCCCCTGGCAGCGTGTCAGGTCAAAGCCCCCAGGTGCCTCCCAGGGGGCCGCAGCGCGTGGCAGGGTCATCCTCCATTCCCGCCAGCAGGTGCCAGGGCTCCAGGCCTCCCCATCCTGCCCAGCTCTTACTACTATCTGTCCTTTCCATTAAAGCCGTGGGTGGCGGAGCGTGGTCGCCATTCAGAGGACCAGTCCGCAGAGGGAGCGGGCGTCCTGCCCTGGGGCTGGCCGGGGCCTGGGCCTGGAAGCCCGGGCTGCTCTCCGTCCTCTGGCCCCTGCTGTGCGGACTCCCGGCTGGTCCGGTGGTGGAGCCCAGGGAGGAAGTCCGCCTGCCACTGTCCCCTCTGCTCCCATCGGCAGGGCTACCGACAGAAGGACTACTTCATCGCCACGCAGGGGCCCCTGGCGCACACGGTGGAGGACTTCTGGAGGATGGTGTGGGAGTGGCGGTGCCACACCATCGTGATGCTGACGGAGGTGCAGGAGCGCGAGCAGGTCAGGCGCTGCCCCGCCCGGGCCCCAGGCGGCTCGCGCACACGGGTCCTGCCCACCCCATGTGGCAGGTGCTTCATTGCAAACGTCCCACCTGCTCTTGGGGGCAGGTCCAGCCATAGCTACTGAGAGAGGTTAACGCTGCAAAAGGTCTCACTTCACTCTTCCTCCCTCCCTCCCTCCCTTCCTTCCTTCCTTCCTTCCTTCCTGCCTTCCGTCCTTCCTTCCTTTCGGGGGGTGGGGCTAACTATAACCACCCACCAGCTTTCGTTCTTAGATTTTATTTACCCTGCCTTGAAGTTGCACCATTTGGCGTTTGCCACAAATACAAATTTGATCGAAACTTATTGGGGAAAAAGACACGTATTCACTTTTATCAAGACATAAAGCTATAGCTGTTGATACCTATGCCCTTGGCATTGTCCTGCTCAAGTTGAACGAGTTGTATTTTCGTTTTCCCAGAGACCCATCCATGGCCTTCTTGGATTAGTGTTTATTTAATAACATAATAAGGACTCCTGAACCCACCACCCAGCTGAAAACCCGAACTTTTGCCAATAACGTGCATCTACCCAGGCGTCCCCCCAAGGTGTAGCTACTACCCTGAATTTGTGTTTCGATTTCTTTGCTGTTTAAAAACCAGCTTTATTGAGACCCAGTTCACATACCATACAATTCATCTTGTTAAAGGCTTCCGTTCAGTGGGCTTTAGTCTACGCACAGACCTGTGCAACCTCACCACTAATTCAGATCATTTCATCACCCCAGAGGGCAACCCCGAGCCCACAAACCATCACCCCCACCCCGCCCTCTCTATAGCCCCTGCCACCGCAGGTCTGCTCCCTGACTCTGTGGCTTGGCCCGCCCTGGACGTCTCACGTAAACGGAACCTCACCGCGCGCCTTTCGTGCTTGAGTTCCCTCCCGTCGCATCATGTTTGCGAGGTTCGGCCTGTGGTGGCCGGAGAAGCTCTTCGTCCCTTTGACTGGCAGGTGCTGTTGATTGGGCGGCTGGACCGCCTGCTTTGTCCGTTCCTCAGTCCATGGACGTTTGAGCTGTTTCCACTCTTGGGCCCTTATGAGTCATGTTACAAACATTCACATCCAGGTTTTTACCCGGCGCGTGTGCTCATTTCTCTCAGCAGATTCCTGGGGGGAAGTATCCTGACTCTGTATTGCAGCTCCCTCTGAGTTACCCTTTGGGGAGCAGCCGCCTCATTTTACTTCCCTCCAGCCGTGTGCAAGGGCTCCCGGTGCTCCCCATCCTTGCCAACACTTATTATTGTCTGTCTGTTTATTAAAGCCGTCCAGTGGAAGTGTCTTTGCTCTAAAAGCAACCTTCCTGTCATACGTGCGCGTCTAAAGACACTGCCGTATCTCTGCTGGCTTCTTGCTGTCTGTCAAGGGCATCATTTCAGCGCGTGTTCATCGGGGACTTGCTGTTTCGGCTCTGAATTATGCTTTGACATTTTTCTGTGCTGGCGCCTAAAGCTGGGCTTCATGCATCTCCTTTCATTGTGCTCCTCTTCACCAGCCGCCATCCGCACGTCCTGTGCCCCTTCCCCTGCCGTGAGCACTGGGGGGGGGAGGGGGGGCGCGCATTTTGGTGGGTTTGTTTATGTGAAGGCAGCCACACAGGCCGTGCGGGTTATCTGCTCACCGCCCACTCCCGCTGACGGGGCTGCGTGCCTAGCAGCCCTTCTTGGCTGTGAGCAGGAATCCAGCTTCACGGAAAACCCGTTTTTCAAGCGTCACGTATCAAATAAGCTCTCCTTCCCGTCAGGTCCCTTCTGTCCTGTGTCCGAGGTCCACGTCCATTCTGTTCCCTTGCCCAGCGCGCATTGGTGGGCATTCAAGTTTGGATTCATGCCATTTTCTTGTCCAGACAAAACATGTTCAACGGAAACACTTTTCTCTTTTTGTTGTGATCTTATTTCCAGGCATATCCTCTGCTTCCTCAAACAAATTATTATAAAAATTCAAAAGAATATTTTAAACCATTTGAGAGCAATCCTGCATCATGTAGTTAAAACGCCTGGCAGCACACCATTCATTACGAGACTTAAGTCCTATTTTCTCCCCCAAGGACAAATGCTACCAGTATTGGCCGACAGAGGGCTCCGTGACACATGGCGACATAACCATCGAGATAAAGAGCGATGCCCTTTCCGAAGCCATCAGCGTCCGCGACTTCCTGGTCACCTGCCATCAGGTACTGTGGCTGCTTGGCTCCCCCCGCCCTTTCCGGAGCCCCACGTGGCTGTCGGAGCCCCACGTGGAGGTCAGAGCCCCACGTGGCTGTCGGAGCCCCACGTGGAGGTCAGAGCCCCACGTGATAAACGGGTACGGGTTATCTAGGGCAGCTCTATAACATTCAGACTTCCAAGGTCACCTGCCTCCTTGCTAAGGGACAAGGGGGACAGGGTGCCCACCCCCACTCAGGAGAAAGGATGCTGACTGGGGGCAGGAGGGATAAAGGGGACGGGTGACCCCCAGGGGCCTCTGCAGGGCTCCGTGCAGGTGCCTTTTCAGAGCCCCTGGCCGTCCTGGTCCCACGGGGTCCTGGGCTCTGGTCCTGGCCAAGGGGGAGTTCTGGGGGCGGCCATAGTGAGCGGCTCGTCTGTGGGACCTGGTTCGGAGCGCAAAGCGGCCAGCTCTGCGGAGAGGCTCCCGGGGAGACTGGCTCCCTCCACCCAGGCACGGCCCAGAAACTAGACCACAGACTGCTCACCCCAGCCCTGACGGTCACTCCGGCCCCGGCGTCCGGAGGGAGAGATGGCCTGGCCGCTCAGGCACAGCTGCCAGGGGGCTCCGGCGACGCCCCCTGCATGTCCTGCTTCCCACGGCCACCCTGCCCTCGGGTGACCACAGTGGACACAGCCCCACCGAACCCTCA
>NW_006284618.1:4755912-4756420 GCF_000327345.1 Myotis davidii | reverse complement strand
GAGGGCAAGGGCATGATCGACCTCATCGCTGCCGTGCAGAAGCAGCAGCAGCAGACGGGCAACCACCCCATCACCGTGCACTGCAGGTGAGCGCCCCCTGCTGGCTGCCCACCGCCCCGCCCCGGCTCCCAGCGCAGAATGTCTCCAGGCTGCATCCTCACCTCTCACCATGCACACGTCACTTTACATAAATGCCACCTCATCAGACGTGCGGGGTGCATTTGGTGGGAGGGGTTAGGAACCGATTCAGACACACATTTCCTGTGCCTCCTAAGCCATCGAAGAAACCCCCAAGCTCAGCTCAGAGGGACCCGCTCCTGAACTTCAAGGCGCTCTGCCTCGGGGTGCTGGCTCGCCTCCACACCCTGTCATCTGGGCGCTGGAAGGGGAACTGGTGCCCCGACGCCAGCACCGCGGAGGGCTCTGCACCTGGGCCGCTCCTGGCCTGGCCGCAGGGGAGCACACACCCCTGTCTGGGGTTCCCAGGTGCCTGCAGAGGTCACTGAGA
>NW_006284618.1:4743191-4755880 GCF_000327345.1 Myotis davidii | reverse complement strand
GCCTCTCAAGCCTGG
The DNA here is from genome assembly GCF_000327345.1 of Myotis davidii. Taxonomy (NCBI): domain Eukaryota; kingdom Metazoa; phylum Chordata; class Mammalia; order Chiroptera; family Vespertilionidae; genus Myotis; species Myotis davidii. The sequence goes on along the minus strand of NW_006284618.1, from coordinate 4,755,865 downwards.
ACTGAGTTTAGAACAAATCGGGCACCAGAGATACGCAGGTGACGCGGCCCACGGGGCAGACGCGGACAGGTCCCTGCGGGGGGTAGGGCCCGGGTCACCCACCTCACCCCTCCTCGGGCCTGGACAGGGAGGGCTCGCATTTCTAACAAGTTCCTGGGAGGGCGCTGCTGCTGTTCCCGCCCCGCTCTGAGAGCCACGGTCTCCCCAGGAAGACGGGCAGTGGTGACTGCAGCTGAAACACGGGACAGTCCTGACCCGCCCAGAAGGTGTCCGTCTGCCTTCGCTGGGAAATGTCTGTCCCTCTGCCTTCATGAGGCGGGCACTATGCCAGTTCCCAGCCGCTCCTCCTGGTGGAAAGCCCAGCTACATCTCCGTGGCCATTAGAAGGCCACCCTGCCCTGGCCGGTTCGGATGGACCACCGGCCTGCGGACTGAAGGGTCCCAGGTTCGAGTCCCATCGAGAGCACATGCCCAGGTTGTGGCCCGATCCCCAGTAGGGGGCGTGCAGGAGGCAGCCCGTCCATGCTTCTCTCTCATCGCTGACGTTTCTGTCTCCATCTCTCTCCCTTCCTCTCTGAAATCAATAAAAATATACACTGAGGGGCCAGATGATGATGCCCACCCCATCAGTACTTCATTGACACTTCCCCAAATACTGAATATTGAAAACTTCCTAAGCAAATACAGTGGGGCCTTGACTTACGAGTTTAATTCGTTCCGTGACGGAGCTCGTAACTCAAATTACTCGTATGTCAAATCAAAAAGTGAACGAGTGAGACACGTGATGCCGGGCTGATGTGGTGGCGTTCACTGTGACGTTCGCTGCGCCAACTAGCAGTAGGGTATCGGAAGCTGGCTCGTAACCCGTATTTTAGCTCGCAACTCAAAGCAAAAAATCGGCAGAGAGACGGCTCGTATCTCGAAAAACTCATTAGTCGGGACACTCATAAGTCAAGGCGCCACTGTACTCTCAAGGTTTTATCATTATTATTTGAATAACTAACTCACTTCATTGTACTGATGGGGTGGTCATCATAATCTGGCCACTCAGTGTTGTTTTTTTTAAAAAAAGGCCACACTCACATCCTCCCCACGGGCTGCAGCAGCGATGCGTGGGGTGGGCGCTGTCCCATCCCCCCCTTAACCACCCAGGCGGCGAGGCCCCTGCCTGAACCCTCTCTCCCCGCAGTGCGGGCGCGGGGCGCACCGGTACGTTCATCGCCCTCAGCAACATCCTGGAGCGCGTGAAGGCGGAGGGGCTGCTGGACGTGTTCCAGGCGGTGAAGAGCCTCCGCCTCCAGAGGCCGCACATGGTGCAAACCCAGGTGAGGGGCGGGCCGAGTGGGCGGGCGGGGAGCTCGAGGGGCGGCCAGGACTCGCTGACCTTTTCTCGGTGGGGGAGCGGGTTCCTGGGAAGCTAAACTGTAACGGGAGCCGGTGGGCCTGAGGGTCTGTGGGGTTTTCATGCCTGGGCTTCCCTGTGTCTTCTTTCTGAATGCTTCTCCTAATTATTCCAGGATTTTTAAAAGTACCGTGTTAATGTCTTCTTGGTTTTCTCTTTCAGGAACAGTATGAATTCTGCTACAAAGTGGTACAAGATTTTATTGATATATTTTCTGATTATGCTAATTTCAAATGAAAACTCCTGCCTTAAGATATTTTTTAATTTAATGGTCAGTATATTTTGTAAAAAAAAAATCATGTTAATTTATTTCATAGTTGACATTAATTACCCTTTCTAATGTCTTTGTATATATCTTGTGATGCTTTCAAGGCCGCCCGCTATAAAGTTACTATGTCGTGAAGGCCCCCTTTTAAAAACTGGAATAATGTATTAAGGTCAGATACTGTCCCATAAAGTATATATTTCGCTAATACCAGTAAATGTTTTAATTTCTCATTAGATTCAGATCATTTAATTTCTCACACTCAGCACCTCTAACTGTTATAAATCGTAATGTGCCACGTGTCCAAGATGCTAAGCACAGTTCAGGAGAAAACAGCTGGGGACTCAGAAATCAGGTGGGACTTCGCTTTCTTAAGGCTGCTTGGTCGGCCCTGAGCCGCAGCGTTTTTTTGAGGACAAACTGTTCCTGAAGCTACGCGATAAAGAGTGTGTTTTGTAAAGTCCTCGGTCCTACCCACGTGGTTTCCCTTTTACAATTTAAAGATCCAAGAAGGCCGGGCAACCTGAATCCAGGTCTGCAGCTAGTGACTGTACAGTGAGAGGAACAGGCCATGTCCCGGGCCGTGCCGGTGCCACCGGGGCCCGATGACAGGAGAAGACCCAGGGGGTCCAGTTCGCCCAGGGCTTTGGATGCAGCCAGAGCAGCCTTCCGAGCTGCATCCCACAGCGCCCCCTGCTGCCCGTCCCTCTGCGTGTTTGACGCAGATGAATGCCTTTCTCGCTCTGGTCCCATTGGCCGCAGCTGCCAGCGCGGGGGGCAGGTCTCCCAGGGACCCCACCTCAAACCACTTCCCCCACAAAAGTTCAGGTCAAGCCCCAAGCCCCGCACCCACGGGAGCCAGGAGCGCGCGCTTGGTAGAAAGAGCAGCACGACCACAGGTAACGATGCTTTAAACTTTCTGAGAAGCGTTTTGGTACTTAAAAACCCCTTGTAAAAACTGACTGTTTGTAAGAAAAGAAACCCTGAAGTCTAGATTTATACTGTTTTTTAAAAGTCCCGCTCCGCAGTGTTTGATTGGAGAAGAGAAAGGCTAGCTTATTTTTGGATGGAAATACTACGGAGACCTTGGACCCTGGATGATCATGACCCCCTGCCGGACAGGACCGGCTCATGGGGTAAAATAGAAGGGGGGGAGGGTGAAGGTAGACAGGTTTGATTTGGTAGCAGTGGTCTTTCTATGGCCGTTCGTGCCTAGCCGATGAGCACAACCTCAAACACCTGGTCTCGCTGATGGAAAGCAGCTCACCTGTGCATTTTGGTGCGTCCATTGCTTTTAAAAAGACATCAACGCCTCGTTTGACATTTCCCTGCGAGCGGATTGCACTGTTTCTCCTGTGTTTATTGCCTGAGCCAGGTTCCGAGGGCAGGCCCACAGCCGTGTCCGTGGCCAGTGAGCAGGCTGTACCCAGGCTGGGCCGGGTTCTAAGCACAGGCTCACAGCTGTGTCCACTGCCTGAGCCCCAGGCCCCGGGCTGGGCGGGTTCTAAGCACAGGCCCACAGGTAACCAGGCTCCTGCCTCTCCCCCGAGCCCCACCCAAGGGCCAGCACAGGTGCCCCGCTGGGAAGACAAAAGCACAACTCGGTGAGGTGAGGGCTGCCATGCCGCCCGCCAGCCACAGCCCTGGGCTGTGCACACACACCGATGTCGCCCGCCGCACTTGGGCCCCGGAAAGAGCTGCAGGGAGCGCTGCAAGGCAGGCTGGTTGGCCCCGTTGGTTCTCATTGTTAAATCCCGAGCCCAGAGCCTGCCTTTGACCGAAGGGGAAGAGGCAGGGGCTTCGCTTGCCACCGATCCTAGAGCTAGCGCAGGCTGCCTGTGATGCCGGCTGCCTGTGGTGCCGGCTGCTTGTCACTTATCTGAGGGGCCCACGTGGAAGGGCGCGGATTTGGGTCCAAATCCAGGAGCCTTCCTCTGCATCCGCCACGCCCTCCAATGGGCTCCCTGGCACCTCCTGGAGGAGACAGACCCCCTCAGGGCGCCCTCAGGAAAGTGCCCCAGGGGTGTGTCCTCTGGCCCCTTGCGCCCTCCTGGTGTGCACCACAGGTGTCCGGGTGCCCCCTTTGTCCTTCTAGTCTGAGAAACAAAGCAGAAGCCACTGTCCCTGGGGCACAGACCCTCCCCAGGTGGGGGCAGCCCGTGCTTGCCTTCCCGGGGGGCCCGGGCAGGGGTCTATGGGAACCCTCGGGACTCACCGCCTGTCTGCAGCCACCCTCAGTCACAGAAGGCCCCCTGTGCACACGGGCGCCGCCCGCCCCGGTCCCCTAGCGTCCCCATGTTGCACGCAGTTGAATTCAATGCCAAATCCGATCGGAAGGCTCCGATCCCACCTGTGTGCTTGGTCACCGTGTGACTCACTGACTCTCCCTGTGCTCACGAGGAATGCAGGCCGGGGCTCTAAAGGGCATTTTTTATGTGTTTTTAAAAACTTTTACAATGAGCCCGGCATCCGTTTCAGCACCGGAGACATGCCCGCGTGTTGTTTTTAATGTCTGGTGACTGATACCTGTGTGTCACTACGTCATGTTCCGTTCATGTGCGACCCTTCTCTGTATGTACCCGGTTTCACCCGTCTTGCCTCCTTTGATTACACTTGTCATTTGCTCTTGTTCTGATTTTGATGCCACTGAATGTTGCTGACGTCTTTGTAGCTGCAAACTGCAAGGTGGGAAGCATTCCGACGCGAGGATAAACCTTTGCTTTGACTTCCAGCCTGTGTCTCGTTCTTTCTAGACCACTGATGTCGGGGCTTCTGTGACTTAGCTGGGAGTACCCCCTCCGGCGTTTGTGGGGGCACGGTGGGCATGGGGGCACAGTGGGCGTGGGGGCACGGTGGCTGTGGGGGCATGGTGGCCAGGGCTTGGCCCCAGCATTCAGCTGGTCCTCAGGCCTGAGGTGCAGGCAGGAAACACGTCATAACTCGCCATCAGGGAGCCCGAGCTTTTGCTGGCGTCCAGGCAGGAATCTGAGCTCTGAGCAGTGATGTCTCGGTCGACAAGGGTGACGACAGATGCGTCAAGTCCACAGCCAGGTGGACTCAAAAGTCCTGGATGTTGCTTTTCCTCCTAAAATCTAAAACCCCACCAGCTGCCCTTTGCCCGGCTCTCTCCACCCGCCCACCTCGCCTCCCTCCCTCCCTCCCTCAGCTTCCTTTCAGCATTCTAGACCCACTTGGGATCCAAGCATATGCTTTTATTATTCGCTGTATTTAATAAATTTCATGAGCCTTATGTTTGCTAAGATGATTTGAAACCTGTTAGTCCCCTCTCCAAAGCCACCTGCATTGAAACTCACCTGCAGCAAGTGCTGTTGGCTCTCCTGGGCCCTGGCGTGCCTGCGTCTTCCTCAGGGTCTGCCTGCACCTGTCTGTGACAGGGTCCCCTAGGGCAGTGGCCCCCACTCCTGCTGTGGGTGGGGGGCAGCCTTCCCTGGGCTCTGTCCACCTGGAGGAAGAGGCACAGACAGGCCCTGAGGTGTGGACAGGGGAGGGGCCTCAGGCCACATCAGTCATTCAGGGACCAGCCGATTCCAAGCAGTGAGCCGCCGCCTCAGGAGGGTGTGTGCACACGCGTGTCCGTGTGCATGTGTATGTGTGCGAGTGTGTGTGCGCTGGGGGGTCTGGCCTAAAGGCAAGAGCGGGCTGGTCCTTTGAGCAAAGACTGTGCCAGACAGGCCATCTGGAGCTTGAGGGGAAGCGGGGAGATGTTCCATTTCCTGAGAAGTTCGGGGCAGGGGGCTCCTCACCTGGAACCGGAGGCTGACGGTCCGGACCCACAGTAAGCGGGGCGCACTGCCTGCAGCCTGCTCCCAGCCTCAGCCTGGTTGATGGTTTCCCCCCCACCCCGCTCCCCACAACCCCAGTGTGAAGTGAAGGATGCGCATGGTGGGTATTTCCCATCCAGACCCACACCCTGGCTGCGCTCTGGAAACACTGTGCTGATGAAGGGGCGGAAGTGGGCTCATTTATTTCCGTGGGATTTGTGGTCAGAATTAAACCCGAAAGGGTTGTTTTTTAATTTATCTTTATTGTTGAAAGTATTGCAGATGTCCTTTTCCCTCATTGTCACCCTCCATTCCACCCCCGCGCCCTGCCCCAGGCTGTTACCACACTACTGTGTCCCTGGGCCATGCGTGTATGCATCCTAGTGATTTGGTTAATCTCTTCCCACCCACCCCCACCTCCCCTGAGATTCGCACTCAGTTCCATGCTGCTATGTCGCTGCATCTGTTGTGCTCATTGGTTAATTTTGTTCTTTAGATTCCACATGAGTGAGATCATGTGACACTTGTCTTTCTCTGACTGGCTTATTTCACTTTGCGTAATACCCTCCAGGTCCCTCCATTGTGTCTCAAAGGGTAAGAGATCCTTTTTACAGCTGCGCAGTATTCCAGGGTGTAGATGTACCAGCTTTATTATCCACTCATCTGCTGATGGGCACTTGGGCTGTTTCCAGATCTTAGCTATTATAAATAATACTGCTGTGAACATACGGGTGCATACATTCTTTCTGAGTGGTGTTTCGGGTTTCTTAGGATAGACTCCTACAAGTGGGATAACTGGGCCAAGTAGCAGTTCCATGTTTAATTTTTTGAGTTTTGTTAATTACTGTTTTTTTCATTAATCAGTATATTCCATTCCCGCGGCACACAGCTAATTGAAATTTTTCTATATGTGAACTTCATGAACAACCTAATCAAAGAAAAGTCGTTATTGTTCATGTTCTTGAATTTGGCCTCCCTGAATTCACATTTATGACTCACACTTTCCAGTAAAGCACCTTTCTGAGGCCCAAGACTGTCCGTTTTATTTCTTTTTCTTTATTTAAAATATATTTTTATTGATTTCAGAGAGGAAGGGAAAGGGAGAGATGGAAACATCAGTGAGAGAATCATTCATTGATCAGCTGCTTCCTGCACACCCCCTACTGGGGATGGAGCCTGCAACCCGGGCACGTGCTCTTGACCGGAATTGAACCTGGGACCCTTCAGTCCGCAGGCCCACACTCTGTCCACTGAGCCAAACCAGCTAGGGCTGTCCTTTCTGTTGCATGATGCCACTCCTCTTCCCAGGCCAGCTCGCCTGTCACCAGCCCTGACAGGTGAGCTGCTCAACCTGTCTTCCTCCAACCCCCTCCCCCTGCCTTCCCCAACCTTCCCTCCCTTAGGGCCTTAGACAACCCTGAACTCCGCCCACCACTGCATGGTGGCAGCGCCAAAAGCACAACAGATGAAGACAGATGCCTCAGTTGATTAACAAAGGTTTATTTTTATATGAACATGGCTCCACGCCAGAAACAGAGGACAGGAGGGCACAGACAGGCACGGCCCTTACACTCACACTCGGGGACAGCCACCTCGTCTTCCATTCTCTCCTCAGACTGGCAAGGCCGGTGAATGGGGAGGCGACTGGACGGAAGTGTGCTATTTTCTGACCAGGGGACACACAGGGACAGGACACAGTGGAACATAAAAACAGAGATGCCAGCAGTTAGATGCACGTCTAGGCCTGAAACGGAAGGAAGTCTGGACTTGACCTGCAACTGGGAAGTACAGCCTCCACTGGGGGGTATGCCCTCCATTGGGAGGTACGGCCTTGCAACGAGAGCGCAGGCCCTCGGGGACAGACCCTGGTGCCTGCTGCCGTCAGAAATGGCCTTGCGCTAGGACGGCTCGTGTTGCTTCCTGTCCCCGGTGGGTGCAGAGCACCCTAGGCCGACAGTGAGCCAGAAAAAGCACAGGTGGGGCCAGGGCCAGCAGAAGCTCAGAAAACGGTAACCTGTTCTGCTGATGTGAGAACCCAGGTCTGCTCAGCTCCGTCGTTTTATCTGGGAGCCTGACACAAGGAGCTAAGACGGTGTCAGTCTGAGAACCGAGCCCCTGGTTGATGGGAGGGTGGATGGGTCCTTCTCAGATGAGCGCAGTCCTAGTTTAGGCAAATACCACGTGAAAAAGGCATGCCACCAGTTGGCCCCGAGATGTCTGTCTGACTGCTGCGCCCTGAAGATGGGGTCACAGGCCATCCTCCGGGTCGCGTTTATTCCCTGAGTGACTGGAGTCCCGGACGAGCCTGCCCTGTGCAGACACCCAACCCCAGGGCACTGACACAGGCCTCTGCACTGTGAAGACACATCTATAAGCACCAGGAGTCTTCCCTTACCCCTTCCTATCGCTTCCCGAGGGCCCTGCCTTTGGGGTCCTGACGGGGACACAGACAAACACAGAAGCATTTACAATGCAAGTGCTAGAGCCTGGGACGGGGCGGGGCTGACTGGGAGAGGTCGACTTCAGGGCTGCATTGGCAAAGTTGAAGGGTACAGCTTGGCTCAGACTCCCCTCCCACCCCCACCTGCCTTAAGTTGTTATTTCTGGGGACCCAGGAGTCCCCCTTCATAACTCCAGGCGGGGTTTTTGAATAGACTATTGAGAATGAGAAATTTTTTAAAAGCTTTCTTCCCTTAAGCACCCGGATAGCATTATTTACAGAATCCATGTTTAAATTCACAGCAAACGTTGTTCTAGAACTTATCACTAAACTACATTCCTACTCCCCCCCCCCCCCCCCCCCCCCAACGTCTGAGCTAAACATCGTCACGGCCCCGGCGGCTTCGGGTCCTTATTTTCTTGACGCCCACGTCGTCGTTCTCCTGTTTGGGAAGAAATGCAGCTCCGGTCACTTAAAGCGAGGACTTCCGTGCCCACTCGGCCCTGTGAGCGCCCCAACCCTCCCTGGGGCGACCCTTCCCAGAAGGGATTTGGAGGGCGGAGATGAGTTTTACAATCCAGGGTTGGGGGCAAAATGGAGGTTTACAGTAGTGAGTACGGGAAACAAGGCGTACGCTTGGGTTATTAGTAATTATTGTATTTGCCACCAAACCACCGTGAACCAGATCCGTCACTGTGTCTTTGCTGACGTCAGTTGCGCTGTGCCTGTTCCCTCGTGACTCTAAGGGGCAGGGACATTCAGTAACATCCTGGACGTGGGTGGACCCGCGTCAGGGCCTACGCAGCGGGTGCCGTACCCGACAGCTGCTGGTCAAGCGGGAAGTTCCCGCGGACGCCGGTCTCTAACTGCATCCCCCTCACAGCAAGGGGACCTTTCAGCCTGTTCTTTGAACCCAGCAAAATGGAGAGCTCCCCAGAGAAATGCTGAGTAAGTGCCATCCTACTTCGTGGGCTTAATCCCGCGCAGGCAGCTCTCGGGCTGTGAGTCTGAAGGCCGTGGGCCAGGGGTCCTCAAACTACGGCCTGCGGGCCACATGCAAATACAAATATTGTATTTGTTCCCGTTTATTTTTACTTCAAAATAAGATACGTGCAGTGTACACAGGAATATGTTCATAGTGTTTTTTAAACTATAGTCCGGTCCTCCAACGGTCTGAGGGACAGTGAACTGGCCCCTGTTTAATAAGTTTGAGGACCCCTGCCGTGGGCACTCACCGTCCATTAACTTAGATGGCGCCTGACTCGGGAGGGTGACAGGACACAGCCCTTCCTACTGACCCGGGACTCCTAAGAGTAGAGGTGCCTTGGGACACACCCAACGTGGAGTCATACTAGCTTTCCAAAGGGACCCTATGGGGACCCGACAGGGCCACCTCTGGGCTTTGGTGAGTCCCTGAACTCGGGAGCCTGGAGACCTGTGATGTCAGTACCGGGGGTGCAGTGAGCAGCGGGAAGCACTACGCAGACAAGGTCCCTGCTGCTCACCCACGACTTCATAACGTGAGTTCGCTGTTGACACGGGAATTCCCAGGACAGACAGCACTGGCCACAGCCACAGCGACGAAACTCACGCCTTATACCCGCGCCTCTGTGCTGTAGAACCCGGAGCCCGTCCGCGCATGCAGCGTGTTCGTTTGCTTTTGCCACAGGAGCATTCTGTGCTCGTTAAAAAGCGAAACAGTGCCCTGGCCGGCATGGCTCATGCTCAGAGCATCAGGCTGCTCACAGAAGGGTTGTGGGTTCAAGTCCAGGTAAGGGCACGTACCTGGGTTGCAGGTTCTATCCTCCTCCTGGCTGGGGCACTTGCTGGAGGTAACCAGTCAATGTTGTCTCTCTCACATCAATGTTTCTCTCTCTCCCCGCACCCTTTCCACTCTCTTTGAAAATCAATGGAAAAAAACATCGAGTGAGGATTAAAAAAAAAAAAACTATTAAAAGAAATAAAGTAAAAAACGTTTAAAAAGTGCAGCAGTAAACGACTTGCCTGCTGTGACTTTTCCGCAGGCCTCTTGGCGCTCCGCGTCACTCTCGGTTTGGGCTGACTCTCCGAAGTGTCCCCGGTGGGAGGGACTGTCACCTTTCTTGACCTCACGTGTGTGGAGGCTGCACGTTGGGCTCCTCTCTCTTCCCGAGTCTTCACGTGGGTTTCCACGCTTGTCTCCCCGGCCGCGCTGGGCAAGGGCGCCTTCCCCTGTCTCCCGGGTCTCTGGCGTGTTCTCCTCTCACGGACCGTGTCCCCCGATGCAGAGCTCCTGGCTCCATCTTCTGGGGTTTGACTCTCGGCCTCTGGGGAGGCCGTCACGGGCTTCTTCCCACTCCTCTTTGTTTTCACCTTGTCCACTGTTAGGAGACCCTCAGGTGTCTGCTCAGCGCTGCTGGCTTTATTTGGGAGTCTGGAACGCAGCGACATTTCCTAAAAAACGGAAAAGACATTCACAAAAATGCCAAGAATAAGTGATGCACATCTGAACGCCCAACATGGAGGAAAACCCAAACTGAACTCAGAGGGAAACTCATCTGAACGTCTTACACGGGTTAATCTTCTAAAACACCAGTAATCTAAGATAACTACTTTTTCCTTTGGAGAAATCACCGCCTCTACTGATAAACCATAATAAGGAGTTTGGTATAAACCTCAGTCAGTGTCATATATGTGAGGTCTGGTTACGAGCATCACAGGGCACTACAGGAACATGCCCCTAACATGGGCAGTAAATGAGCTCCTCTGGCTTCAAGGACTAAGGCAGAACCGGGAAACCTGCTGCCGGAAGTCCCCAATCTTCTCTCCCTAAGGAGTGACTACTCTACTGAAAATCTTGACAGTTGACAGTTACATTCTGCTGAGGACATCCCTCCCGGACAGGGTTCTAACTGGTTAGGTACCGCACTCCGGGCTGTGGGGTCTGAACAGGCCGAGCTGTTCCCTTCTCTCTACATCTTTGAGGATGAACACAACTCATTCAGTCCCTGAGAAAAATCTTGTCAAAATCTGCAGTGATAACTTTAGCTGTATTTCTCCCAAATTAGCCTAGTCTCTCTAGAGGAGCCCAAAGGATTTTCCGCTGGGCCCGCAGGTACTCAGCACTCACGGCAGACCCTTCTGGAAGGAGCACCCACATAAACTCAGGTTCCTTCCGATCTACCAATTATGCGGAATCGGAGAACGTCCCCCCAGAGCACCGACCAGTCACTATGCAGCAGCCATCCTCACCTTGCCTGGGGAGGTTGCCCCCGGTGCTCTTCGGCCCCTATTCTTAGTTTTCATGTCCTCGCTGGGCATGTCTTCTGTGCTTTCTGCCAAAGCTCCCCGCCTCTTCTTCACGCCCAGGGGTTCAGGCGGCTCACACCTCTCTTGGGGAGCTGCCCGCTGCCTCTTCAGTGGCGGCTTCTCTGCAGGGTCCTGTGCTCGTGTGCTAGTGCGCAGCCTCCTCATTCTGGTGGGACTTCCATCTTCACGCTTCCTCTTGGGGGGCAGGGAAACGCTGCTCCCCCTTTTGGATTTTACAGGGTCTCTGCTGCCCACCTGGTCTTCCTCGGGCTTTACGTCCAGGGCCCAGAGGACTCTTCTGGGCTTTGCAGGTTTGCTTTGGCCGGGTGCTTGCGTTGGAGTTCTAACGCTCTCAGCTCCTATGCCCAGTTCCTCATCCTGAACTGAGCTTTGCAAGGGTTGTTGGCAGCAGGCTGGGTCTTCTGGGGGCTGGGCCTTTCCCTTCCGTGATCTTAGCTGGCGTTTGCTGCCCTCGGTGTTTTCTGCAGGACCCAGTTTCTGCCTTGGAGATTCCTTGAACACCTTGACGTCTACTGGTTCTCTGTGGGACCGCGTGGTTTTCCCTGATGTCCTGGGAGCTGAGAGCTCTTCCTCCATGTCCACCTTCCCGGGAGGCGCCTTGACCTGCCTCTTCCTGCGCGCTGGCATGACTGCTTCTGGCTGTGGAGATCTGGAGGACATTTCAGTGGTTTTGACAACAGTCTCTGGTTCGTCTTTGAGGCCAGCCAGGTCTTCTAGGGGCTGGGCCTTTTCCTTACGTGTTCTTGGCCTCCTCTTGCTTTCAGTTACATTTTCTGCAGGGTCCGATTTCTCTTCTGGAATTTCCATAAACACTTTGGTATCTTTATCAGCAACCTCTGGTGCTCTGTGGGACCTTGTGGTTTTCCCCAGTGCGCGTGTGGGCCTTCTGAGTGCCGAGACCTCATCTTCTACAACCACTTTGCCTTGAGGTGCTTTGACACGTCTGTTTCTACCTGTTAGCATGATGACTGGTTCTGGGTTTTGATATTTGCAAGGTATTTTGGTGGTTTTGTCAACAGTAAATGATTCCATGATGTGATCTGGTGTGTGGAAGAGCTCCTTGAAGCCAACCAAGTCTTCAATGGGTTGGACCCTCCTCTTGGGTGTTCTTGATCTCCTCCTGCTTCCAGTTACATTTTCTGCTGAGTCCGGTTTCTGTTCTGGAGTTTCTTTAAATGCTGTGATACCTTTATCCTCACCTTCTGGCTCTCTGTGCGACTGTGTGGTTTCCCTTGGTCTCGGTGTTGGCTTCCTGAGTGATGAGAGCTCTTCCTCCACGTCCACTTTCCCCAGAGGTGTCCTGGAACGTCTCTTTGTGCTGGTTGGTGTGCTGACTGGCTCTGATTTTGGAGATTTGCAGGGTGTTTTAGCGATTTTGTCATCAGTCACGGTTTCTGCGATGTGAATTGGTGTTTGGAAGAGCTCTTTGAAGCCAACCAAGTCTTCCATGGGTTGAACCTTCCTCTTGGGTGTTTG
>NW_006284618.1:4724324-4742754 GCF_000327345.1 Myotis davidii | reverse complement strand
GTTCTTCCCCTCCTCTTGCTTTCAGTTACATTTTCTGCAGGGTCCGATTTCTCTTCTGGAATTTCCTTCAACAATTTGATATCTTTATCAGGAACCTCTGGTGCTCTGCAGGACCGCGTGGTTTTCACTGACGTCCGTGTGGGCTTCCTGGGAGCTGAAAGCTCTTCCTCCATGTCCACGTTCCCGGGAGGCGCCTTGACCTGCCTCTTCCTGCGCGCTGGCATGACTGCTTCTGGCTGTGGAGATCTGGAGGGCATTTCAGTGGTCTCGACAACAGTCTCTGGTTCGTCTTTGAGGCCAGCTAGGTCTTCTAGGGGCTGGGCCTTTTCCTTACGTGCCCTTGGCCTCCTCTTGCTTTCAGTTACATTTTCTGCAGGGTCCGATTTCTCTTCTGGAATTTCCCTCAACAATTTGATATCTTTATCAGGAACCTCTGGTGCTCTGCAGGACCTCGTGGTTTTCTCTGACGTCCGTGTGGGCTTCCTGGGAGCTGAGAGCTCTTCCTCCATGTCCACCTTCCCGGGAGGGGCCTTGACCTGCCTCTTCCTGCGCGCTGGCAAGACTGCTTCCGGCTGTGGAGATCTGGAGGGCATTTCAGTGGTTTTGACCACAGTCACTGATTCTTCTCTGTGACTTGGTATTTGGAAGGGCTCTTTCAGGCCGGCCAGATCTTCTAGGGGTTGGGCCTTTTCCTTACGTGTTCTTAGCCTCCTCTTGCTTTCAGTTACATTTTCTGCAGGGTCCGATTTCTCTTCTGGAATTTCCATAAACACTTTGGTATCTTTATCAGCAACCTCTGGTGCTCTGCAGGACCGCGTGGTTTTCACTGACGTCCGTGTGGGCTTCCTGGGAGCTGAAAGCTCTTCCTCCATGTCCACGTTCCCGGGAGGCGCCTTGACCTGCCTCTTCCTGCGCACTGGCATGACTGCTTCTGGCTGTGGAGCTCTGGAGGGCATTTCAGTGGTTTTGACAACAGTCTCTGGTTTGTCTTTGAGGCCAGCCAGGTCTTCTAGGGGCTGGGCCTTTTCCTTACGTGCCCTTGGCCTCCTCTTGCTTTCAGTTACATTTTCTGCAGGGTCCGATTTCTCTTCTGGAATTTCCATAAACACTTTGGTATCTTTATCAGCAACCTCTGGTGCTCTGTGGGACCTTGTGGTTTTCCCCAGTGCGCGTGTGGGCCTTCTGAGTGCCGAGACCTCATCTTCTACAACCACTTTGCCTTGAGGTGCTTTGACACGTCTGTTTCTACCTGTTAGCATGATGACTGGTTCTGGGTTTTGATATTTGCAAGGTATTTTGGTGGTTTTGTCAACAGTAAATGATTCCATGATGTGATCTGGTGTGTGGAAGAGCTCCTTGAAGCCAACCAAGTCTTCAATGGGTTGGACCCTCCTCTTGGGTGTTCTTGATCTCCTCCTGCTTCCAGTTACATTTTCTGCTGAGTCCAGTTTCTGTTCTGGAGTTTCTTTAAATGCTGTGATACCTTTATCCTCACCTTCTGGCTCTCTGTGCGACTGTGTGGTTTCCCTTGGTCTCGGTGTTGGCTTCCTGAGTGATGAGAGCTCTTCCTCCACGTCCACTTTCCCCAGAGGTGTCCTGGAATGTCTCTTTGTGCTGGTTGGTGTGATAACTGGTTCTGGTTTTGGAGATTTGCAGGGTGTTTTAGTTATTTTATCATCAGTCACTGCTCCCATGATCTGATCTGGTGTTTGGAAGAGTTCTTTGAAGCCAGTCAGGTCTTCTATGGGTTGGACCTTCCTCTTGGGTGTTCTTGACCTCCTCCTGCTCCCAATCACATTTTCTGCTGAGTCCAGTTTCTGTTTTGGAGTTTCTTTAAATGCTGTGATTCCTTTATCCTCACCTTCTGGCTCTCTGTGCGAGTGTGTGGTTTCCCCTGGTGTCGGCTTCCTGAGTGATGAGAGCTCTTCCTTCACGTCCACTTTCCCCAGAAGTGTCCTGGAATGTCTCTTTGTGCTGGCTGGTGTGATAACTGGTTCTGGTTCTGGAGATTTGCAGGGTGGTTTAGTTATTTTATCATCAGTCACTGCTCCCATGATCGGATCTGGTGTTTGGAAGAGCTCTTTGAAGCCCGCCAGGTCTTCTATGGGTTGGACCCTCCTCTTGGGTGTTCTTGACCTCCTCCTGCTCCCAATCACATTTTCTGCTGAGTCCAGTTTCTGTTTTGGAGTTTCTTTAAATGCTTTGATACCTTTATCATCACCTTCTGGCTCTTTGTGCGAATGCGTGGCTTCCCCTGGTCTCAGTGTTGGCTTACTGAGTGCTGAGAGCGCATCCTGCACGTCCACTTCCCCCAGAGGTGTCCTGAAACACCTCTTTGAACTGGTTGGTGTGATGACTGGTTCTGGTTTTGGAGATTTGCAGGGTGTTTTAGTTATTTTATCATCAGTCACTGTTTCTGTGATGTGAATTGGTGTTTGGAAGAGCTCTTTGAAGCCAGTCAGGTCTTCTATGGGTTGGACCTTCCTCTTGGGTGTTCTTGATCTTCTGCTCCCAATCACATTTTCTGCTGAGTCCAGTTTCTGTTTTGGAGTTTCTTTAAATGCTGTGATACCTTTATCCTCACCTTCTGGCTCTCTGTGCGACTGTGTGGTTTCCCTTGGTCTCGGTGTTGGTTTCCTGAGTGATGAGAGCTCTTCCTCCACGTCCACTTTCCCCAGAGGTGTCCTGAAACGTCTCTTTGTGCTGGTTGGTGTGCTGACTGGCTCCGATTTTGGAGATTTGCAGGGTGTTTTAGCGATTTTGCCATCAGTCACTGTTTCTGCGATGTGAATTGGTGTTTGGAAGAGCTCTTTGAAGCCACCCAAGTCTTCCATGGGTTGAACCTTCCTCTTGGGTGTTTTTGACCGCCTCCTGCTTCCAGTTACATTTTCTGCGGAGTCCAGTTCCTGCTTTGGAGTTTCCTTAAATAACTCAGTGCTTTTACCATCACCTTCTGGCTCTTTGTGTGAATGTGTGGCTTCCCCTGGTCTCAGTGTTGGCTTACTGAGTGCTGAGAGCGCTTCCTGCAAGTCCACTTTCCCCAGAGGTGTCCTGAAACACCTCTTTGAGCTGGTTGGTGTGATAACTAGTTTTGAGTTTGGAGATTTGCAAGGTGTTTTAGTTATTTTATCATCAGTCACTGTTTCTGTGATGTGAATTGGTGTTTGGAAGAGCTCTTTGAAGCCAGTCAGGTCTTCTATGGGTTGGACCTTCCTCTTGGGTGTTCTTGACCTCCTCCTGCTCCCAATCACATTTTCTGCTGAGTCCAGTTTCTGTTCTGGAGTTTCTTTAAATGCTGTGATACCTTTATCCTCACCTTCTGGCTCTCTGTGCGAGTGTGTGGTTTCCCTTGGTCTGGTGTTGGCTTCCTGAGTGATGAGAGCTCATCGACTACGTCCGCTTTCCCCAGAGGTGTCCTGGAACGTCTCTTTGTGCTGGTTGGTGTGCTGACTGGCTCTGGTTTTGGAGATCTGCAGGGTGTTTTGGTGGTTTTGTCAACAGTCAATGATTCCATCATATGATCTGGTGTTCTTGATCTCCTGCTCCCAATCACATTTTCTGCTGAGTCCAGTTTCTGTTTTGGAGTTTCTTTAAATGCTTTGATACCTTTATCATCACCTTCTGGCTCTCTGTGCGAGTGTGTGGTTTCCCCTCGGTGTTGGTTTCCTGAGTGATGAGAGCTCTTCCTCCACGTCCACTTTCCCCAGAGGTGTCCTGAAACGTCTCTTTGTGCTGGTTGGTGTGCTGACTGGTTCTGGTTTTGGAGATCTGCAGGGTGTTTTGGTGGTTTTGTCATCAATCACTGTTTCTGCGATGTGAATTGGTGTTTGGAAGAGCTCTTTGAAGCCCGTCAGGTCTTCTATGGGTTGAACCTTCCTCTTGGGTGTTCTTGACCTCCTCCTGCTTCTAGTTACATTTTCTGATGAATCCAGTTTCTGTTCTGGAGCTTCCTTAAATTCTTTCATGCTTTTGTTACCACCTACTGGTTCTTTTTGTGTATCTGTTGTGTCCCCTGGGGTTTGTGTGGGCTTCTTGAGGTCTGAGAGATCTTTTACATTCACTCTCTGGGAAGGAGTCTTGATACGTGTGTTCACCTTGGTTGGTGTGCTGACTGGTGGTGGAGATTTGCAGTGCAGCAGTATGGTTTTGGCTTCTGTACCCACTGGTTCCTCAGCATGACGTGGGTTTTGGAGGAAACTGTGGATGCCCTCCAGGTCTTCCTTGGATTCTGTCTCTTGCAATCTCTGGATGCGGATCAGGCCTGCTCTTGGTGTACATTGCAGCTCTGATGATCTTCTTGATCTCCTCACAGTGATCAGTTTTTCAGAATTTTCTTTAGGTTCAATATATTTCTTACATGTTTCAAAGGATCTTTCCCTTTCCTTCATCTCTCCCTCTGGTAGTTGTGCTTGTACTGATGATTTTCTCAGACATCTTCCCAAGATGTTCTGAACAGTGTCGACTTCTTTGTCATCCTTTTCACATTCTGTACTCGTCACCTGTATATTTCTGAGCTCCACGGACCTCCTGGATTTGTTTGTACTGGATGCCGCCTTCGGAGGCTCTGTCTCAGATCGTGGGGTTTTCATATTTCCATTTACTGTAACATACTGTTGTGTTAAGGCTGGGCTTGAAGACTGTTTATCCCATGGCTCTTCTGGTGCATTCTGAGCCCCGAGGAACACATTTTCTCCTATAAGAAAATAAAAAAGCACAATAAATATATTCTCTTCATTGTGTTGTAACCAATTTGGTATTTTACCCTCAGGAAATATTGTGTATGAGGCAATAATTCACCCTCCTCTCCACCTTACTAACAATATGAATCTGCTTGTGTGGTTATAAATCTGTCTGACATATGAACCCTGCATGTTTAAGAATAATGGTATTTGGTGGTATACAGTGGGCTCATACATAGGTGGTGGTTAGAATCCACAGGGATTAGATCAGGAAAAAAATTCCCAAAGCAGGGTCTCCTAAAGGCTGCCATGCCATATCTCAGTGACCTGTTTTCTTCAAACATGAGAAACAGCTGTTTCCTTTTTGAACCACCAATGCAATAATATGGCCGAAATGTCCACTTAGTGTCCACGTCACACTGGAAACATCTACTTTTTACCTATGGGAGCATGTTCAATGTGGCAAGGAGCTCACTCTAAAACAAAACGTGGTACAAAACGAGAGCAAGACAGACTCATGCCTCCCATCTCACACTCACACTTGGACAATGTGCAATTATTGTGAGTTTGAGTAATTTACATATAGGTATGGTGAGAGAGATTACACTTTTCTGCTTATCGCCCTCTTGATTATTAAAGGCATATTCTTTTTCACTCAAGTCACTGAATGCCAGTGCGAGTTCACCCGCGGGTAGGCATTTCCCCTAAAGCAATAGAACAGAGAATCTGGAAACGGTATCTTATCATGAGTACATGTTGTAGAGAAATAATACAATATCTCTTACAAACAACAACACCCCATCTACAGATCTATGGAAGACATCAAGAGAGTTAGGGAAAAAAAACAAGTAAACCAACCAAACTTTCCTGGGGTGCAGAGCAGAGCTTTTTCTTCTGAATTAAGTGCTTGAAACTTTTTCCCAAGCAAGTCCTCTGAATTTGAAAAAGTGGTGGGACCTATGTTGATTGTTTGTGGCTTCTCTTTTGCTGGGGTCTTGAACATTTCAGTTAACCCTGTTATATGGAAATAGTCGAAAAAACAATGAACAGATCACACCTATACGCAAACAACTATGTCAGTCCCCACATACCACCGAGGAATCACACCCTAGAACTCCTGGGAGAAAGGGTCTCAGGGGAGGAGATACATTAATGATAATAAAATCATTTTGTTAAGAGGGTGATAGGATGGTAAAATCTCATAGGTGCTCCCTCTTCTTTGCCTTTCCCCTTGGAAAGAAAAGCAAGCAAAGGAAGCTGTCTAAGTCTCCGACGTTGTGCCCAGGTGAGCACTGGTTGGAGGATGGCGGCTGCCCTCACTGCCTGCCCTCCAGGCACCCAGAGACCTAGTGACCTTGAGCTGCCTTCAAAATTCCCGAGGTTATGCAGCTCTGAATACTAATTATGTACAAGTGAAACGTCCCCCAACTTTAAAAATGGCAAAAGGCTGTCCATTTTAGTACTGTCAGGTAATAACATCCCCATCTTTTCCGAGGACAACTCTTCTATGTTACAACCTGCCCTGAAATAAATAAAAGAGCCCAGCTAACAGGCTAAAGTCTCATCTCCCTCCACAAGTATCCAAAATGGGAACCACTGGTCCAACTTGGTGGCATGAAACCCTAACCCTGGGTCTGGCCATGGTTCAAATCTGCTACCATCATAAGGGTTCTTCTAATAAGAATGGCAACACTGGCTCAACATTATTCATGCTTAAAGAAAACTTCTTCATAGTCCTTTGATTCGTGAAACAGTTAAGCGACATGAGAAAAAGGAACTCTTGAAGCAAAACATTGCTCACACCAGTTGCTCCAACTCTGGGAAATTGCTTCGTATAAGTGCAGGGAAGAGGCAATTATAAGAGCAAGAGGGTCTCCTTCCCGAGAGCAGCTTCCAGTTTTATTTACACCGGTGCTGCTCTCTGAGGTAAAGGTGTGCATCTGCCTTGCATGCCTGCCTCACGCAGGACATGTGATCCCCAAGGTGCTGGGGGCCCCTCTCTGTTCCCAGATGCAGCTTTCTCGTCCTGGACCATCCTAACCCCAAGAAGTTGACGGGATCGTTTGGTCTCCTGTCCCCTTCCGCAGACAGACACCCATTCACATCCTCCCAGGGCTAAGGGCTGTGATTAAAAGAGACATGCCTAGCCCTAACCGGTTTGGCTCAGTGAATAGAGTGTCGGCCTGTGGACTGAAAGGTCCCAGGTTCGATTCCGGTCAAGGGCATGTGCCTTGGTTGCGGGCACAGATTCAGCAGGGAGTGTGCAGGAGGCAGCTGATCAATGTTTCTCTCTCATCGATGTTCCTAACTCTCTATCCCTCTCCCTTCCTCTCTGTAAAAAATCAATAAAATATATTTTTTAAAAAAGAGAGCCACGCCTATGATTTTACCTGAAAGGTCTTCACTGAAGTCGATTTTTTTGTTGATCACGAAGTTGTTCAGCATTCTGTAGGGCCGAGCTGGCACGGTGACCTTTTCGATGTGAGCTTTCCCTATCACGATGGTGCAGGGAGAGGCGGCGTGGCCTGTACTGAACTCGTTGTGAACACTGCCCAGAGGCTTCTGGAAGAAAGGCAAGAGAGCACGGAACGTCAAAGCACAGCCGCTCGGAAGGTAACTCCGGAGAGCATGATGGGTAGCGGCCATGCACTGTGGACACAGACCTTTGGGGTGTTCATTCTTCTCTGCCTTTTGCTCGGCGGTCTTGGAGGACCATGTCTCACGACTTTAGTTTGCGTTTGTTTGGCACAAAGTTTCACGACGTCTGCCCACGATCTCGCCACTGTCGAAAGGAAAAGGAGGTGAAACTTCCCAGCGCTGGCAGCAGTGAGGAAATTCACCCCGAAACATACGCGTTCCCACAACACTAACCCATCAAATTGGCCTCTGAGGCTCCGCTCCGCCGTCGGGATTGAATCGTCTGCAGGATTCCATGCTGGCTGCGGTCCACCGAGGCCCTCCTGGCAGGCCCGCTGCTGCTCCGCCTCCCTCCCCTCTGAGGAGCATCTGTTCGATGTGGAGATTTGCTGCCACTCGAGGCAGGCGATTTGAGGGACCGCCGGCGACCATCATTTGCAAGTGGAGACGTTTTCGGAGGACTGTGCACTGGGGAGCTCGTAAACCT
Source organism: Myotis davidii (assembly GCF_000327345.1). NCBI lineage: Eukaryota > Metazoa > Chordata > Mammalia > Chiroptera > Vespertilionidae > Myotis > Myotis davidii. The sequence goes on along the minus strand of NW_006284618.1, from coordinate 4,734,951 downwards.
GTTTTGCGTGGTCACTTCCAAACGGATTTCTGAAGATCCTCCCTTTTCTGATGGCGGAGGCTGTTCCTGGCGAGATGGAAAGGCTCCCAAGTTAGCTTCCTAGAAACGCGGCACCTCTGTAACCGCTGTGAGGACTGTGGAAGCCCCGAGTAAGAACTGACACTGTTTCAAAGCACAAGAACCCCCACAAACCAGAAACAAGCACGTCTGGTGGTCATAGGAAAGTCTTTGTACTGCTCCCCAATTCTCAAATAATTTTAATAAAACTGGATTGGAATAGACACACCCCAAGAATTTTCGCTGTTTGAATCTTGAAGCACCAAAACATTTCACCCACTGTCAAGAGCAAGGTGGGGGTGAGAGTCTGTCCCCAGCCATTTAAGGAAAAAGAAAGAGAAAAAAAGCCTTCCCTGGGGTGTTTCAGGAGGAAAAATGGAGGGAACCACCCGAGTAGAGGCCAGGGCTGTGCCCTGAACCCCAGTGAAGGGACCTGTGGGTGTGCGGCCGCCTAAGGCTGCTCTTCCGGGAGCCAGTGTAAAACGGGAAGAGGCCACACACCCCTTGTGTGCCTCTGCGTAGGAACAGCAATGAAAGCCCCGCCTCCCTGAGGAAGGTGAGCTGATTGCAGCTCTAAGCAGCTGATGGTGAGAATCGCAGTGTGTTGCCACCCAAGTGTTCCCTTTCACCTTACACTCCTGGAGAACAAGCAGCCGCCCTGTGCTCATGTGTCCTGATGTCCCCGGACTCTTCTCATTGGAGTTGTCACTGTGACCCAGAGTGGCCCTCCGGCCCTGGAGACGGCCGGCAGGAGGCTGTGCAGGACGACCCGCGGGCACTCGCCTGTGTGTGGCCCCCTCCCAGCCGCGGGGAGAAATCAAGTGTTTGTTTGCAACCCCCGGGTGAATGAGCTCATTTAGACGTTTTATTGTTACTTTATATTAGAAAGGAGAAGGTTTAATTGTAACTCTACTCATGGGAGCAGCTAGGAGAGAGAAGGTACCCGGACGTGAGTCATCAGACAGGAGGGCGAAAGCCAGCTAGGGAACGTACCTTGATGATTTTCTTCAGGACGGGCGGAGTGTGGGTGACCAGAGAGCGTCTTGTCATCGGCGTTTCTCCTCTTTTGAGAGGCGTATTAGGAGGTAAGTTTTCATCAAATAATTCAGGTCTCAGGTGACCCCCGAAGGAGACCCGCCTTCTTTTGAAGGGCTTCCCCTCAGTCTTATCTAAAGGAATGAATGCAAACGGGAAAGGGAATGAAAAACCATCCTGGTACTTATGACTTGTTTCCGATTGATCTTAGAGACAAACCAGTGACTCCTGGTGCCGAAATACTTTCATTCTCTGGTGACGCCAGGGAAGCTAAAGGTGCTTCAAGAGCAAACGACAGATCGGGCCAGACCATCAAAACGCCTGGCCCAACTTGACAGTACAGAGATGCTCTTTAAAACGCTGGAAACTCCTGCCTGGACACAGCTTCCTAAGGGGATCGGCCTGACGCAGGCGCTCACCGCAGAGCCGGGGCTGATGGAGATGGATGCTTTAGCAGTGACGCAAGAAAACTTCCCCAAAAGACACAGCCTGGGGCCTCACCTGGACCTGCACGGTGAGTACAACGAGCTGGGAAAGTTCTGCAGGTGACTCTCACAGGCAACTCATGGGACCCCAGCCCCCCACCCCCCACCCCCCCACATCTTTACAAACCAGCAATCAACACCGTGAGCTTGGAGGTCTCGTTTTACAGACCTGCACGGCTCTGCACTACGCACCCTGCAGAAGCACAACCTGCGTGGTCAGGGCCACGTCAGACGCCTGGAGACCCTGCAAAGGGCAGGCTGCCCAGGAGCCACGGGGGCCACAGAGGCCCTGCCTCTGCCACTCACTGGGGGCATTAGGCTGTCAGTTTCCTCACTTGCAAAACAGAGAGAACTGCCCGTTATCTCCACCACCTGGCCTGCAGACGCTCCTGCTGCAGGCACGGAGGGTCGAAGCGTGGATGTCGGGAAAGCTCCCCAAACAGCGCCCGGCACAGCAGCTCGTGGGAACAAATACCCGAGGGCCACCCTATAATAACAGCTTCCCAAGGGATCGCCGCTGACTTGGATCAAGCCCATAGGACACAGATGCTTGTCCCTCAGAATGGAGCTGCCTGGCCAAAGCGATGCTGCCCATTCTCCTTTCTAGGTTGTGGCTGGAATAGAACCAAGCACGTTCGGAGTAGCCTTCCGCCCCTGCTATGTCGGTCCTTCTTTAACAACCCGCACCTCCCGTCACTCCCTGTCCCCTTAGCCAGGTCTTCAGGACAAAGCTCTCGGCGTGGACAAGGGACACAGATGCCTGGCTGTCCCCTTAGTCCCCTGGCTCCTCTGCCACAGAGCGAACTGTTATTTTAGAAAGGCGGTGTCACGAATTCATACCTAGACACAGGTCACAGGTACGTGTGAACGTTCGCGGGGGAATGAATTTAAAGTGAAATAAACTTACGAAGGGAATCGCCAACGTTGCTGACATCCAATGCACCGAGGCCTGGTGACCCGGGGGTGCCCTGCTGCCTGGGCGTGCCCAGGGCCCGGCCTGGAACCTTCCGCTCCGCGGGGACCAGCAGCGGGGAGAGCAGGGTCTGCTTTGGAATGTCTGTTCCTGTGGTGAGAATACCGACACTGGGAGACAGGCTCCTTCTCCTTTTTCTGGAAAAGACTTTTTCTGCTGTGTTTCCAAGGTCGCCAGCGCTTTCTCCTTTGGCGGGTGTTTGCTGTCTGGCTGAGAGCCTCCTGGGAGCAGACGCGGCACTGCCTGCCCCGAGGTCTTTGCTTTGCTGCAGACTCACAGGTTCACCCCCAGGGGTGACACTCAGGTCTCCGCTCCGGCGTCTCCGGGAGGAATTGGGCTGTGAACATTGGACTGGGGTCTTGGCTTTGGTCATCTCTGTGGGGGGGATGGTGGGACTTGCTGTGGCCTCGAGAGTGTGAGCCGGCCCCTCACCCGCTCTCTCTGCCTCCGTCTGGCTGCTCCGACCAGATCTCCGCCTGGACTTGGGCGAGACCCGTGGTTGAGTCGCGCTCTGTGAACCGCCAGTGCTTCCGGCGTCTGATGCACGATGACCCCGTGCTCCCGATTTCCTACGATTCTGTAGAACAGCCTCCTTCACATCTAACTCTTCCTTCATAGACTCATAGAGCTTCCGAAAGGGAGACTCATTCTCTCTGTCCTTCTCCAGACCCTGTCCCCCATTCCAGCTCAGGGGGGTCACACAGGAACCTGCTCCAAATCCCCCAGCAGGGGGCCCGGCTGCGTTTCCGTGGTTATCTCCAGGGGGCTCTGAGGAACCAACATCTGCTGTGCCTTTGGTAGTGGGACCTTCTGAGCCGCGTGAGGGGGTGCGGGTCGCCCTGACATGCTCCCTGCGCTCCAGGGGCCCTCCTGAACCACCCTGTTCAGTGACTTGTGAGCAGGCAGCACTGGGATCTTGAACTTTCCCATCTTGACAGCGAAACATGAAATAAGAAACAAGTTCCATATGTTCTCAGTGGTTAACGTGTGGTATTCAAATCTTACAGCTGTTTCAAACTACCTTATTGCATAGCTCCTCACTTAGCCTACACGTTACTGAGGGTCCCATGTGGGTAAGAACAGTATTCCGATACTAATATTATGATCTGATCCAAATAAGTAAATCACATTAGTCTCCTGAAACTAATCTGAGATAAAATGCTATTATTCTACTCAGAATTCAGCAGACAGCTGAGCAAGACAATTTATTTACGTGTGGATTCTCCAATAAGCCCCCACATGACTGGAGAAGAAAGTTAACTCGGGTCTGCCTGAGCCTGGACGTCGGACATGTGTGACACTGGTGTTTCCTCCCTGTCATTATGCTACGATAACTGGCCTTGCGGATCTGGAATGAATGAAAAACTACTTACCGGGGTTGGAAGAGAAGCTAGACCTTGAGACCCAACTCGGAGATGCCTGTGAATTGGTAAAGAGTGAACAGCCATGTAGTGCCTTTTCCAAACCCGACAGCCAAGTTCATGAAAATAGCCTATCTATCGAAGAGCATCTTTGCCTAACTGTTCTTATATGGCTTTGGGAAACTGAGAAATGAGCCCGAGACTCCCAGGTGCTACTGCTCAGATACACGTATTTCTTAGCTGATTTAAAAGATATAGCGATGGGGTGCGTGTGAGTTGTTATAACTTCCTCAGACTTCTTTTCCTTCATCATCTGAAGGAAGTTAAACTTAAACATCACGGACACTCAGTACCCGTGAACCTACCAAAAGCACAGAATTACTGACTTTATACTCGGTTTCACCAGAAATCGTCACAGGACCTGTGGGCTCCACTCCGCGTGTGTGCTCTTGGCTGGCAGACACCTAGGGTGTGTCTGAGCCCAGAAGTTAAGGCAGACACTACCCACTCGGGGCACAGAACCAGCCCCAGCACACCCACTTGTGTGCTGCCAGAGAATGTTCTAGAGGCTGAGGAGCAACCACAGAATGACATGTATTTAAGATATAAAGTCCAGTATTGTTTCCAAGAAGGAGAAAAATATATCATCTGAATAATTAAGGGGGAGGGGATATCACAAAATATATCCAAAGGCAAATAACTTCTTTCTTTAATCGATTTCTAATTTCTTGATATCTAACATGTTGCTTCTCAAACTTCCCATGGGAAGGGCCAGTTTCTAATTTTCAACCTGAACTTGATCAAGAGACTTATGACTACATAAAAATGAAGTAAAATTTGCCCTGCCTGGGTAGCTCACTTGGTTAGAGCATCGTCCCATAAACCAAAAGATCGCAGGTTTGATTCCCGGTCAGGACACATACCTAGGTTGTGGGTTTGATCCCTGGTCGTTTCCTAGTTGGGGTCGTATGGTAGGCAATCGATTGATGTTTCTCTCTCATATTGATGTTTCTCTCTCTTCCCCTACCTCTCATTAAAAAAAAGAAAAGAAAAAAAAATCAATGAAAACATCCTTAGATGAGGATTGAAAAAAAGTAATCTAAGTTCACCTTGTTCTAATATCTTGGTTACACTCTCCTATTCTAACTGGTTCGTCACCCTCCCTTGGGAGAAACTGTTCCTCAGTGTGCACATAAATGATTTCCTGTCTTCATGCAGAAGAATCAGAGCCCAAAGTTTGATACCACCCCACCCCGTCACCTGTTCACGTCTTTGTCCTGGAAATTCAGTTGCCTTGCTTCCGTTCTGATGACTGTCACTTTCATACCTGAAGTGCATAGAATGACAGACACATATTCAGATTACTGACCTGTAGCCTGAGTATCTGATTAATATCCAAGGAATAAGGAGCAAACTTCAAGATGTTACCCTATTCCTGGAAATAAATTTAGAGTTGATTGCCTCGACTTCCTTTCCGAACACCAGAGTCCGAGGTTGGGCACCCGGATTAATTTCTGAACACTGACCGGCCTGTATAATTCACACTCCCTGAGTACCTGCTATGTGCGGACCCACTGCAGTGGGAACAGAATCGGTGTCTGCTAGTTTACGTTCAAGGAAATCAACCGATGGCTTGGAAGGCTAACCAGGAAGCCAGGGGCGGCCGATGCCTGAACCTCTGTGACGTCACTTCCTGCAGAGACTAGAGCTATCTATGCGCTACCCTGAAAGCACTCTGATCTCGTCAGCCCCCACTTATTCCACCTGTGTCTGAACAGAGGCGGGCACGTTGCATGAAGATGAGAGATAGCCAGCAATATGCATCGTTGTCCTCACAAAACCGTGGGCTCCACATCACAGAACAGCTGCTAAAAAGGCAGACAGAACCTGGGTACCTGGTGAAAGGGCCTGATTCAAACTTAGATGCCACCTGAGTGCCATCGGGAGCAGTGAGGATTCTGGGATGGTTTCTCAGGGAGCAGAGCTCTGGATCCAGTCCTCTTCCTAAGACCCATTTCCGACTCACTGTTGGAGGTAGTCAGTCATCTCAAGTAATGTGAACTTGAACAGCAGCTCCTTTTGGGGAAATAGTTCTGGCCTCCGTTTCACATCAAATACTTCCTACCTAGAGCTCTCTAGCCAATAAACATACCCTTTAAAAATGAAGCAAATTCACAACAAGCACAGTAAAAGAAATGACCGGATGCCAGGAGGCACAAGAGACAGTATTTAACAAAGACCATAGTGAAGGCAGAGCTCTGCTCAGCAAAATGGGTGAAAAATGATCCAACTACACGTCTCTTCAAGAGACACAACTTAGATTCAAAGACACAAACAGGATGCCAGTAAAAGGGTGGGAAAGGCATACCTGCAAACAGCAACCAGAAGAGGGCTGGAGAGGCTACGCCAACTCAGAAAAAACAGACAAACATTGTTATCAGAGACCAAGCAAAACCACAACAAGACTGATGATAACAAATGTGCCCCTGACAGCTGGTTCCAAGAGACAACCTCAACCTTAAGGATTATGAAAAGTTCAAAGTATGTGATTAAAAAAAAGTAGTGTGCAATCCTAATCAAAAGCACTACTACTATAGGCACAGAACATGTCAAGATGACACATGATAGAGCCTCACCCACCGGATCATTCTAAACTTAAACACGTGGAGAGCAGAGCCACCAAGCATAGAAAGGAAACTGACAAGAGCCGAAAAACAAAATGCCCTCGATGTGTGATTTTCACTCGCTGGTTGCAGTAGCTAAGAATCGGCGGGGAGGGAACGACTGTGATTCTAGAATTTGAACCTAATGGGCACAATAGACAGAACACTGCCCCCAACAGCTGAAGAACACACCTTCTTTTCAAACACAGAGTAGTAAAAAGTTAACCCTATGGAATCACAAAGCAAACCCCCACGCATTTCAAACATGAAGTTACTCACACGTCCATCCAGAGTGAATAGATTGTGTAGGTAACTGTATATATAGGGTGTCCCAAAATTCACGCAAGATTTGCAATTCTTGCATGAATTTTGGGACACGCTATATTATTTCAAAGAAATACTCATGCAGTGAGGATGTCCATGCACTGAATGCCACCACCATGAGGGAAGAAATCAGTTACAAATATGTCCGTCATTATTACAAATTGATGGAGTTTTATAGACAGACAAAAGCACGGTGGTTAGGGATGCAGGCTTACGCAGTAAAACTCCAGACTTTCGTGCGATCAGAAAGCGAGGTCAGAGAAATAAGCAGAGATTAGAAGTTGTGTAAGAGAAGCTTCAGACATCTTCTGAGTATGCTGTAGGTGGTGGATTAGTTTGCTCGGGCTTCTGTAACAAAACACCACACACTGGGTGGCTTCAACCATTTCTTGTCTCACTGTTCTGGAGGCTAGAAGTCCAAGGTGAAGGTGTCAGCAGGGTTGGTTTCCGCTGGGGCTGGCTTCTCGCCTTGCTACGGTTTCCCTTTGCCACCTGTACACACGGTTGTCCCCCTGAGCACCTGTTCCCCTGGTTCTCTCTGTGTGTCCTCATCTCCTCTGCTTTAAGGACACCAGTCAGATCGGATTAGGGCCTGTTTAATGGCTGCATTTTACCTTAATCACCTCTTTAAAAGCCCTTAAGCCCTGCCTCACGTTCTGAGGTCCTAGGGGTGAGGACTTCGACACATACATTTGGGGGAGGGGGAGGCATTCAGCCCATAACAGGTGATGTCCACAGGGCTGTTCATGCCTGACTTGTTTCGTACCTTCCTCTATGAATACCTTTTAGTTCAAAATAATAAACTAAAAAACGTTTGCAGAGTCTCAACACTTCCAATAAAGTGAGACTCCCGTAGGACCAGGTCACCCCTCCCGGCAGCATGATGGGTTCTCAAATCCGTGAACTGGATTACGCCGGCCGCACATGTCCCTGTGATTTCAGATCAGGAATCAGCGTGGAGCAAGTCTGTCTCAAACACTTGGACATTCACCCACCCTGAGGAGAACCGCAGGCCTGCAAGGCTGGCTCCTGGAGCGCCAGGAGGCCCCCTATGGCCACTGACCTGAAGGAGCGGTCAATGACCGTGATCACGTCCCCGTGTCTGAGTTGCACGGGCCCGTCGATAGCAGATCCATTCACCTGTGTTGGGTTTGTGGCACTGAAATTAAACAAGACTGCCTGAAAGCAGAAAAGGGGGGAAATGTGTAATTCATAGGTAACAAGTGAAGCGAAGACTTTTAAAAATAGACCCCCAAGCCCCGCTAACCTTCTGGTCATTGACTTCAATTTTGCAGTGCTGTTTGGACACGACAGGAAGCTGGATACGAATGTCACACTCAATGCCCCTTGATTGAAAAGAATGAAGACTTTCTTAGGTTGTTGCATTTAAAAAAATTACATCAGTGTTTCAAAATAAAACAGCATTTGACTCTATGTTTGATCTATAAATGTAATGACATAAAGAACTAATAAACTGGGTAAACATCAATGCTCTCTAGATTTTGCCAATAATGTTTACAAGTATTGTATGAGCAACTATTTTAAATCTTTAAAACTTAGAGTACTTAAAGGTAATTACACTAGAAAACATCTATAATAATAAAAGGGTAATATGCTAATTAGACAGGATGTTCTTCCTTCCAGAGAGAGCCAGTGGGGTAACAGAGCCTGCCCCCACCCACAGCTGAGGCAGAGGTGGGCGGGTGGGTGTGGGGGGGAGGGGGAGAGATCAAGGCCCTTGCACAGATTTTGTGTATCGGGCCTCTAGTTACAATATAAAGTTGATTTGCCTTTTACTAAGATATCTATGCTTATAAGACCCAACTAAAGGAATATTTGACATCAGTTTGGAGCAGGGGTCCTCAAACTTTTTAAACAGGGGGCCAGTTCACTGTCCCTCAGACTGTTGGAGGGCCAGACTCTAGTTTAAAAAAAACTATGAACAAATTCCTATGCACACTGCACATATCTTATTTTGAAGTAAAAAAACAAAATGGGAACAAATATAATATTTGTATTTGCATGTGGCCCGCGGGCCGTAGTTTGAGGACCTCTGGTTTGGAGAATGAAAATTACTTTTAATCCTCTGCTTTTTTTTTTTCAACAAAAAGGTTTATATTCACTTGTAATATTATGTATAGCTCAAGGTTTAATCATCACCAAAAGTGCTGTATTTTATGCCAGCACCGCTCTCTGCCTGTTTCTTTATAGACAAAAACAGGGTTACATTAGCACCTCTATCATGGTATTCTTCAGAGGATAAGATGAGTTGTGCGCGTCATCCTTTGCCTGGCACACAGTAAATGCTACTACTTGTGAGCTTGTTACTGTTGTTTTAAAACTATAGTCCATTTACTGACAGACACACAAGTCTATCAATAAAAGTACTCATCTGAAAGCAACAACAAAAAAACAACGCACATTCTCTAGATTTGACTTATCTTTTCATAAAAAGCTAGCGCCAGCAGGAAGCACAGAGAGGGAGACTTCCCAAACCCGCAGAAACCCGTCTGAGGCCCTCGGTGAGGTCCGCTGGGGGTCCCCGCTACCATCTAGTAACTAGAATTTGAACAACTCTAGACTCTCATCTGTTCTCAGCCTGAACCTCTGGAGTCTAAGCTCTCTCTTCCCACCCATGTCCCACGACCAAACACTTACTAATGAGGTTCTAAATGACAAAATCGTGCATAAAAACGTTCATCGTTGCTGTATAATAACCACAGTTACTGCCATTCAACACCAACATGTTTTTAAACATTTTTTTTTCCTTTAGAAAAGCTCTGAAAAGTGAACAGCTACTTTAAGTGAAAGGAGATGATTTGATCTTTAGGTGAGAGAGTTCCAGGAAGAGAGACTGTCTCATTAGCACTGAGAGGTCCTTTGCCAGGAGACTGCCACCTGGGATCACCGCAGCGAGTGCTTCCTAACCTCACCCTGCGGACCTTTCCGGCCACATAATGCTTCCTGGTGCGGGGAGACCCTCTGGTACCGGCCGGGCGGGTGGCAGCACCCCGACCTCTGCTCGCGGATGCATGCACCGCCCACAGGGTGACCCAGGAAGGGAAGCTCTCACAACACTAGCCGGCAGGAGCCTCCTTCCTTCCTTTGCTCGGCAGCGTCCCCAGGGTTTTCAGATGAACACGGCCATCTTCTACAGAGGGGGGTCAGGGTACTGCGACCATCTACACTCTCCTCCATTTAAACATGCGCATCAAATCAATTTCAACACGTATGTTCGCCTGAAGCACCAGTGAACACACAAGCATTGTCTCGAAATTCTGTTTGGTGATAAACCGCTCCCCGGAGTGGACAGTACAGGGAAGTCCCCGCCGGGCGACAGCGGAGGGGCCGAGGCCCGGCCCGTTCACTTGGAATCGGGGCCTTCGGGTCTCTCGCGCGGGCGCAGGGCTCACCTCCCGAACAAGCAGGTGCTGAGGCTCAGGGGAAAGTGGGGGCCGTCCAGCCCGCTCCTCTTGATGGTCACGAGGCGACCCGTCGGGCCCATTTTCTAATGAGAATTGGCGGCCGATCCTTACGGGAAGGTCCGGCGGAAGCAAACCTAGCGAGCAGCTCTTCCCCGCAGGACCACGCGCTGGATCAAACAACAGAAACAGAAAACGCGGGTTGCGGGGAGGGCGCGCTACTCTCAGAGCAAAGAGCCAAGCAGCCTTTGTAAGTCGGCGACTGGGGTTCCCTGCGCAATGCACCGGTGCCCGGTCGCCCTGGCCC
>NW_006284618.1:4717601-4723741 GCF_000327345.1 Myotis davidii | reverse complement strand
GCTTCCCGGGGCCGGGGCCGCAGAGGACGCGCGGGAGCCCCGATTGCAGCCCCGTCTTTAAGGACCAAATGCAGTTGTACTGTGAACACTTGTACGCAATATGCTGTTCATTGCTGGAAGGTTAAACATTTTTTTAAGTTTCTGTATGTCTCCAAAGATAACCAATTATTATCAGCAGTTTCCCGGTTATACATGTTATTTTCTTCCCAAAACACACTGGACAGGTCACGTGGTTCTACATTTGTGTTCTCTCTTAATAAACCCGGCGGCTGCATTTGTAATGAACACATCCTTCCCTTTTATTTTATTTATTTATTTTTTAAGGCAGCAGAGTATTGGGCTTTGGAAGCCACCCTTTGCCTAACCACTACTACTGCTACCGTTGCAGGTTACGATGGTTTCCTCCTAGAAAAAATTCTCCAATGCAAAACCTTGCGGGTGGCAACAGTGGGTGAGCGCCAACTAGCCACAGGGTTTCTCCGTGGAGCCAGTTGCCAGGCGGGGGAGGGGGACTTCCGTGGGTCCCCGTGTGGTTAAGAGAACGGGTCCAAAACCTGCCCGCCCCTCCTGTTGCCTCCCTCCCCTCGCCCGCACCCCTTGGAGCTGGGCCATCCATCAGGGTTCTCACCGGGTGGCCTGGGGACCCCGTGGGCTGGAAACCACCTCTGCAATAGCACCAACCTGAGTTCTGGGCCCGTTCGCTCGTGTTCTCAGGGTTTAGGCTGGGGTTTCCCGAATGCAGAAGCAGAAGTGAGAACCCAGCTGCCTTTTACACTAAATCAGGCACTACAGAGAATTGCAAAAATATAAAACGATGCTCTTCGTTTCCCTACTTAGAAAAAAACTGTTTATGTTAACATGAAATGAGTGCATCGTTGCTTTAAACGGACAAATGATGTGTTTGTAATTATTTAGCTAATCACCGTCATGTGCATCCACATGTGCACGTTCCCGCTGCTGTGATCCGCCAGAGCTGGGCTCGTGTTTCCGCTTGAATTTAAACATCACTAGCGAGGTGGAGGCCTTTTCTTTCCGTTTAAACATCTCGTCTTCTGACAGCCACCTTTGTGTGCCATTTCCTTGTTTAGCAGTTAATGTCTTAGAGTTTCCGTTGTCAATTTATTTAACAAAGTTATGAATTCTTGTTCTCCCGTCAGTAGAACTTCAAAAGTCAGTCCTAATGCCAACGAAAGTTGAGAAGCCGCTGACGGGCAGGGGCTGTGAAAAGCTTGTGACTCACAGACCTGGGGGGAGGGGAGGGCGGAGCAGGACAGGCCTCCCCCACAGGTCTGATGTGGCCTGAGACAGAAGCCTGGAGGCTGGCCACAGTGTCCTTGTGAGCAGGGGAGGGGTCGCTAGAGAGGGGCCAGAGGCAGGGCTTGGTGTGAGGAAGGAGGGGGCCGCCCCCCCGCCCCCCACTATGTCCTTCATCACCTCTTAGGAAAGGATGTAGATGTTGGAAACATCCAAACCTATAGAGAATTTTTAAAAATATATTTTTATTGATTTCAGAGAGGAAGGGCGGGGGAGGGTGAGAGAGAAGCATCAATGATGAGAGATTATCACCCATTGGCTGCCTCCTGTGTGTTCCTTACTAGGGATCAGCCCTGACTGGGAATCAAACCGTGACCTCCTGGTTCATAGGTCGAGGCTCAACCACTGAGCCACACCTGCCGGGCTAGAGAATTTTTGTAAGAGTTTATTTGAGCCCAGCTGACGAAATATGCTGGGGAGCAAGATCTCAAATGCCCTGGAAAATAGTTTCTTTTATGCATTTGAAAGTAAAGAGAGAAGGAAGAAGATGGGAGAAAGCAAGGCAGGGATTCGATTGTGGGAGAGTCAGCGAGATGACCACTCTCTCCTGGGAGCTCGGGTTTATGTCAAAGGTGTGCGAGCCCCCTCGTGGCACAGACACCGTGGGCAGGCCTTCTATTAGAGCCACAGGCCTGGGGCCTACGGCCCACCATCACCTGCCAGGTTAGGAATTCAGGATAAGGGCACCCTGTGAGGTTACTGCCACAGATGGCCCCCACCCCTTTTTTTCGTCCACAAATGGTTTTTATTTAAAAATTTAAATGACAATAATTGGCAGCTTTTCAAACAAAAATCCAGTTTTTGGCTTCTTGAAAGCAAAGGATCAAGACACTTTTATCAGCCCCTCCTCCTCCGTTGTAGAGGCGGGAGTCTGGGTGGTAGCCCTGGGTCCCTCTGCACCCCTCTCACCTGCCTCCTGCCGCCCCCACCCCTCCACCCCCATCCTCTAGACACTGAGCACCATCGCTGGGGCCGCAGCGCCATCTGGCGACCAGGCCGGGCCAGCGGGCCCTTCGGTAGCCATGGCTGCTCCCTGGGAGTGAACGCAGAGGTCAGAGCCGGAAGGTGCAGAGCAGAGCTGGGCGCTGGCGTCAGAAAGGTGCTGACAGCCCGCGTCGGGCCGCGTGGATGCGACATCAGGCAAAGGACAGTTCCATGTTCCCACCTGGCGGGTGTGCTGTGGTCATCGCCCTTTTCAGACCCCGGGCTTGGAGACAGGGCGGCCTGGGAGGGGCCCAGAGGCGCTGTGGCCAGCCTGGATGACAATCCCGTTTCCTGCACTATCTCACCAACCTCCGTGCCCATCTCCCGGGAGAAGCACCCTCCCCATGTCACAGATGGGAGGTTGAGGCTCGGAGAATACCGTGGCTTGGTCCGCGTCCCACGGACAGCAGGTGACCGCGTGTCTTCCTGCCACCCCACGCCCCAGACCCCTCTCTGCACTTCAGTGACCTCCCTGCCTGTGAGTGTGAGGCACTGCCCAGCGGAGCAGCCGGGTCCAGGACTTGGGACATTTCCCACTGAGTTTGGGAGCGAGACTCAGATGCAAAGGGACTGCACAGATTGTCCATTGTTCCGTGGTGGAGCCGTCTGCTTCCGGGATGTTCTGGAAAGCTCCACGGGGGGGCAGGTAGGGTGTGGAGAGGAGGCGGCTGGGAAGCAGGGACAGGTGGGGAATGGAGTGGGGGAGGGGAGGAGAGGGGCCAGAGGTGCAGTCTGGAGAGCTGGGTGAGGAGTGTGACCCCTGGCGCAGTGCTCAGGCCTCCATAACAACGCCCACGTCCCCAGAAGCTTAAACAACAGAAATGCATGTTCTTTTTTTTTTTTTTTAAATATATTTTATTGATTTTTTACAGAGAGGAAGGAAGAGGGATAAAGAATTAGAAACACTGATGAGAGAGAAAGATCAATCAGCTACCTCCTGCACCCCCCCTACTGGGGATGTGCCCACAACCAAGGTACATGCCCTTGACCGGGATCGAACCCGGGACCCTTCAGTCCGCAGGCCGACACTCTATCCACTTAGCCAAAGCAGTTACGGCCAGAAATGCATGTTCTTTTCGATCCGGAGGCTGCAAGTCCAAGATCAAGGCGGCAGCAGGGTTGGCTTCTCCTAGAGTCTCTGTTCTTGGCCTGCAGGTGGCCAGCTCCTCACTGCGTCCCTGGGCGCCTGGTCCTTCCTCTGGGTGAGGCCCCTGTGTCTCTTCTTCTTCAGGCAGCAATCCCAGGGGCTCAGGGCCCCGCCCCAATGATCTCACTTTACCTCCATCACCTCTCCAAAGGCCCTCTCTCCAAACACAGTCATGTTCTGAGCCCCTAGGGGTGAGGACTTCAACCTTTGGGTTTGAGGGGTGCAGTTCAACCATAACAGACCCAATGTTCTCTTTTCATATGTCTATACTAGTATTTATAGAAGGCTAATATGCAAAGTGTCTCCTCCGAGTTCTACAGGGAAACCAGGAGTTTGATTGCACTGACCACTAGGGGGCGGCGCGAAATGAAGGAAGGCCTCGGCCTGCAGCTGGAAGGCCCCAATGGGCCTTGACGGCCAGCCAGACCTACGGACCCTACCTGTGCACTAATTTCATGCACCGGGCCTCTGGTATGTTTTTATTGATTTCAGAGAGGAAGGGAGGGGGAGAGGCAGAAACATCAATGATGATAGAGAATCATCGATCCACTGCCTCCTGCAGAGAGGAGCAGCAAGCCCACAGCCCAGGCATGTGCCCTGACTGGGAATCGAACTCGTGACCTCCTGCTTCATAGGTCGATGCTCAGCCACTGAGCCACGCTGTGCAGGTGACCCAAGGTTCTTGAAGAGACCCCAGGATGGCGGGTGGCAGGAGAGGGTGCTGTTGTTGGGGAAACCCAGGGTCTGGATCTCCTTGAGCTTGGGGGTGGGTGGGGGGAGCAGGCAGGTGAGGAGGAGGCAGAGGCCTTTGAAGCAGGAGGGTAGCTCTGATGACCAGTGAGAGCCCGCGGCCAACCTGCCTGTCTACAGAAGGGGCTGCTGGGATTGGGGGTGTGCGGGAGGCAAGCCTGGCTTTGCACTCTCTTCAGGAGTCAGGCTTTGGATTATTTCCCCTTCTCCCCCTTGGTCTCTCATCTAACCACCGCCGTTCCCTTTTCTTCCAAACCAGAGGAGGGCAGGTAACCCCGGGTGCTGTTGGAACAGGGGTGGGCAAACTTTTTGACTCAAGGGCCACAATGGGTTCTTAAACTGGACCGGAGGGCCGGAACAAAAGCATGGATGGAGTGTTTGTGTGAACTAATATAAATTCAAAGTAAACATCATTACATAAAAGGGTACGGTCTTTTTTTTTTAGTTTTATTCATTTCAAAAGGGCCAGATCCAGCCTGCGGGCCTTATTTTGCCCACGGCTGCTTTAGGGCCTAACAGATCAACCTTCTGCCCTTGCGGCCCACCATTGTTCACCATTCTGGATGTGGGGTTTCTTTGCAAGGACAATTACCTTTTGTGCTGCACCTGGAAACAAGGCGAAGGTATTCTTGAGCTAGGATTCTCTCAGATTTACCTTTTCTGTTTCATTCCCTCCCCAGGGGCAAGGCTCGAGTTTCTTTAGAAATTTCAAACTTCAATGTTTCTAATTTACATTTTCTTTACTATATTTTATGAAAAAGGTAGAAACATTAATACATATATCTTTCTGTTTAATTGCTATTAAAATTTAAAAAAAATTAATTTCCAGGGGCGCTGAGTAATATTTTTTCTGGAAAGGGGGCGGTAGGCCAAATAAGTTTGGGAACCACTGATCGAATGTGTCAGAAGCATCTCCCAGGACCATTCAGTATCATCTGCTATGGAAACGACCTCCCTTTCAGAAGCCAGGCGAGGCGGCCTCTTGATCGTAGGCGTTGACGTTTCTTGGGCTCCCTAACCTGCTCCTCATTGCGGGGCTGATGGGTGTAATAACGAAGCCCGCGATGATGGACGAGGCCATCACGTGATCAGTTGCCTGTCCGCCGGGGAGGGCTGTGGACCAGGGGAGGCCGAGGGGAGGCCGAGTCACTGTCCCAGAGCGGAGCCCCTTGGTGGTGCACCAGGAACCTTTTGGAAACCCGAAGGCAGCGCTAACTTTAGACTGGGAGCCATCAGTGAGGGCCGCTGAAGGTCAGTGACTCGTTGGACCAAGGGCCACAATGGGTTCTTAAACTGGACCGGAGGGCCGGAACAAAAGCATGGATGGAGTGTTGGTGAGAACCAATATAAATTCAAAGTAAACATCATTACATAAAAGGGTACGGTTTTTTTTTTTTTAGTTTTATTCATTTCAAATGGGCCGGATCTGGCCCGCGGGCCGTAGTTTGCCCACGGCTGTGTTGGAAGGAACCTCAGTTGAGCCCACATACTTGTGCCCCACCCCCCCATGGGAGGCCCAAGGGAGGCTCTGGATCTAATGCAGTGATTCCCAAAGTGGGCACTACCGCCCCCTGGTGGGTGCTGCAGCGATCTAGGGGGGCGGTGATGGCCACAGATGCATTTGTTTTAACTTTTTTTGTATTACCTTTCTATTCTGAGTTCAATAAATAGTTTCATAATTTCAAACTTCAATGTTTCTAATTTACACCTTTCTTTACTATATTTTACGAAAAGGTAGAAACATTAATACATATATCTTTCTGTTTAATGCTATTAAAATTTTTAAAAAATTAATTTCCAGGGGGCGCTGAGTAATATTTTTTCTGGAAAGGGGGCGGCAGGCCAAATAAGTTTGGGAACCACTGCTGCAGGCTGATGCTCTAGCCACTGAGCTAAATCAGCTAGGGCAACGTTTTCATTCTTGAGGCTAAATTTTATTTTCCAC
>NW_006284618.1:4703192-4717522 GCF_000327345.1 Myotis davidii | reverse complement strand
GAAGCCCGCGATGGTGGACGAGGCCATCACGTGATCAGTTGCCTGTCCGCCGGGGAGGGCTGTGGACCAGGGGAGGCCGAGGGGAGGCCGAGTCACTGTCCCAGAGCGGAGCCCCTTGGTGGTGCACCAGGAACCTTTTGGAAACCCGAAGGCAGCGCTAACTTTAGACTGGGAGCCATCAGTGAGGGCCGCTGAAGTTCAGTGACTCGTTGGAGCTGTCTCGCCACCCCGATGGCCCGTCCACTGAGGCAGGCTCCTCTGTAAACAGGGAAACCGGGCAGCTGACTGAGGGCTGTTTCCTTCTGCCTTTTCCCAGCAGCTAAACCCCAGCCAGGGCTTCCCGGAGCTGAGTAAACCGAAATGACGCAGCAGAAGTTTCTGGTTCCCATGCCAGACAGTAAGCTAATGTGAGGACTTTGCTGGCCCCACAAACAAGGTCTCTGCATCGGGTCTTGGGGAAGCACAGCCTTCCTTGGGGCGCCACCGGGACTCGCCGGGGTGGCACGCGCCCTCTGCTGGGGCTGGCGGACTGTTGCACCTACAGGTTTTCGCAGGAGCAAGGGTGAGTGGGTGCCTCTGACTGTAGCTACCCCGCTCAGCTCCTGCAAAATCATGGGGAGAAACAGGAACATGGGAGGAGGCTGGACCGAGTGAGTCAAATCCTGCACTTAGGAAGCAGTCCTGCCAGCAGAATCCAACCGGACGCTTGATAAATGCTGTGGATTCAACCACCAGTTCCCGAGAAATACAGGGGATGGGGGACCCCGACAGGGGACCCCACCGTGACACAAACTCCGAACTGAGGGAAACTCTATGGGAAAAGGGATCTGTCTTCTTCAGATAAGTAAGTTGATGAAGATAGAGCTAGAGATGGGAAGGAAGAGAGAGAAAGAGAGAGAGAGAGAGAGAGAAAGAATGAAAGAAAGATTTGGTATTAACAATATACAGGAGAGAAAGAAAGAGAGAGAAAGAGAGAGAGAGGTGCGTGTGTGGAACATATCAGACACTTATAACACGTGGAACTTATTTGCATTTTGGCTCAAACTGTGAAAAGTATCACTCAGAACGTTTGAGGGGCAATTGGGAAGCGGAACTCTGACCGACTGTCCGAGAATGTTAAGGAATTCTCGTTAGAGTGCTCTAGGTATGATGATAAAAAAAGATCTGCTCTTCTGGGCTACACCCTAAAGGCCTGCAGTTGGGGAGCTAGGCTGCCCGGGACTTGCTCCACAGTAACTTGGGAAGGAGGGAGGAAGGAGGGGAGAGGGAGGGGCCAGGGGTCAGCCATGAGTTGGTCCTACGACGCTGGGCTGTGGAACTCGGGAGGGACTCGGGGGTTCATGCTGCTGCCCCTCTTTACTTGTGTGCCTGTTGGCGTTTTCCTGGGTGAAGAAGTTTGAAGGAAGCTGCGCTGGCTTTTCTGGGATGACTCGAACCCGCTCCCCGGGCGAGAGGTCTCTGCCCACCTTCCTCTGGGGGCCCCTCCGGCCCTCCCAACCCTTTGCCTGCTTCTGTTTCTTTTTTTAAAATGTTTTTTATTTTTATTTTGTAAAATGTATTTTTTATTGATTTCAGAGAGGAAAGGAGAGGAAGAGAGAGACAGAAACATCAGTGATGAGAGAGGATCATGGATCGGTTGCCTCCTGCATGCCCCAAACTGGGGATCGAGCCTGCAACCCGGGCATCTGTGACCTCCTGGTTCACAGGTCGACGCTCAACCACTGAGCCCCGCCAACTGGGCTGCATCTGCTTCTGTCTCACTCCTTCTTGATGACCGGGAATGCCTGGGCGGCATCCGCTGGAAGCTGGACCCCTGAGCCAGGTGCTTCGAAGTCTTTCCATTTCGGGAAGCGTTTCCTCCAGCGAACCTGGAGACCGGAGCTTTCTGTGAGGGGGTCTCCTCCGGCCACGGAAGCCGCTGCCGCTCACGGTGGGCTCCGGTGCCACCTTCCCCGTTCAGGTACGTTACCAGCCGAACCCGAATTATTAGCCTTCATACAATTTTAAAACAATTATTGAGCTAACCGGATGCAAATTAAACAAAATGAACCTATAAATATATGTGTTTTTCAAATTAGTAATTGGATTTTTTGATGATCTTTGGCGTGACATTGATAAGCTGCCGCTCATAACGGTCTAATTAGGCAATATGTAAACTTTGGCACTCGCTTGTGTCCTAGTGGCTTTTTCAAATGATGTTTGTAAAATTTGCAATTTCATATTACAGATTAAAAATTAAAAACTGCAGGAGGCTAACATTAAAATGAGAATTCATTTCAGGGAAAGCCCTGTAGACAGAATTCGCCCTAATAGAATTGTGCCTGCGAGGCTGCAAATCACGGTGTATCGGTACACAGGGGAAGGCCTGTCAGAGCCAGCATTGTGGGTCCGCACTTCTATTCACAGCGCTCAACCCATCAGCGGAGCCACTTTGGGGAAAATGTGAACATTATCAAAGAACAGTAAATTAGCAAGAAATTAAAGCATATACCCTTGCATTTCCAAAACAAAAGATCCCTTCATTAAAAACCTTTCATCAGTGGTTTAATATTCATAGCAGTAATTTGCATAACTAAATCAGTTTCCACTGATGAGAGACGACCAAAGTTTTCCCACTAATTTCTTTTTTGAATGAGCTCTCTAGTTTTTTGATTAAAATTTCACACCAGTAGTTGAGCAGCCTTGAATCCACGGCTTAGCCGTATTTGCAAGTATCATCGTTTAAGGCAGATTAAAAGTTATTTCTTAGGAGGGAAGGTATTGTTCACGCGGCTTTGTTTACTTTACCTGCTTGTGTCTTTCTCTCCTTGAGAGTTAGGCCTTGGGTAACAAAGCTCTATGGGGCGGGAGGGAGGGGGTGGCGTTGCGCTGGCTCCCTGTTCCTCCTGGACCTGTAGGTAGGCACCGTGCCCAGTAGCCACTGCGACCTGCCAATGAGGACACAGCCATCAGCCCTGAGTACATTCCTCATCACAGCATCTCTGAACCTGCAGTGACCTTCCAGGGTGCGGTTCTCTTAGGAAAAGGTCATTTCCCTGGGGTGGGGGAGGCCATTGTTTATACCCTGGAGAAGGCAGCCAGCAGAGGGCGTCTGTGAGCCCAGTGGGAGCTGCCTGCTCCTGGCCCGGCCCAGCCTGGGGGCCGCAGCCTGTGGGGGTGAGCCAGGTGTCGCCCATCTTCTTGATGAGTTTCACCTCCTCACCCAGGAAGTGGTTCCCCAGGAAGTCAGAGCTGAGGGTCCGTGCGGGAGAACCAGGGCCTGCAGCTCCCAAAGAGCCTGGGTCAGGCTCCTCTCCAAGGCCAGGGCGGCCTCCATGGCGTCCTGAGCTTTCCCACTCACTGGGGGGCTTCAGCTCGGCCTGGAAGAGAATGCGGCCACCGCGCTGGGTTTGCAACTTTAAGCCGCTCAACGCCCTCAGCTGCTTCCCCGCCAGCTCACGGAAGAAGTGGCCCTGCCCTCCATGGCCACGTCATCCCGGTCGCCCAGAGAAAGGTAGGTGGGATCATTCTGATGAATCTGGGAGCTCATGGCTGTTCGGCAATAAGGGGTTAAGGTAGAAAAGAAACGGTGCGTTGGGTGGGCTCGGAGGTGGGTGTGAAGGTGGAGACTGGGTGAGACGCGGGAGGGTGGTCTGAGGCTGGGAGAAGGGGTGTCCCTGCGTTTGTGCGTCCAAACACCGTTGAAGCAGGAGACGGACCCGGGACCGGGACCGGGACCGCCGAGGGCATTTGTGCCTGTCTTCTCGTGACCCAGCTCCTCACAGGTGCCTGCTGCGGCCCTTCTATAACCCGCAGGGGGGCAGAGTGACCACGGTGTGCGGGGCGTGGCGCTTTCCTGTGACACGGCCTCCGGGCTGTCTAGCAATTTAAGCCCAGTTTAAAGGGGACCTGCGGCCTGTGCTCAGAGCCAGACGGTGCGTGGTTAGTTTCTTCTCACTTCCTTATTTCTTTATTATTTTAAATCCTCACCCAAGGATAACTTTTCCTTTGATTTTTAGAGAGAGTGTAAAGGAGGGAGAGAGAGAGAGAAACATCAATGTGAGAGAGACTCATTGATTGGTTGCCTCCCGCACACACCCTGACCAGAGAATGGGGGTTGAACCTGAACCCAGGTACGTGCCCTTGACTGGGAATCGAACCCAAGACCCTGCAGAGCGTGGCCCGATGCTCTAACCATTGAGCAAGGTCAGCCCGGGCTCTTCTCACTTTCAACCAGAGGGACTCATAGGTCAATAAGTGCACATTGGAGGGGGGGGAGTCACATGACTTCACCAGTGGGGGTGACTTCAGTGGCTCCCCCAGTGGAGAGGGCTGCCAAGCCGGATCCTGGAAAGACGAGGTGCCCCTCCCGCTGGGAGCAGCTCTCCAACTCTGTGACCTCTGTGACCTCTGCAACCCCAGTCCCTGCCTAAAATCTGGCCAAACGGTGTAAACGCTGAGGGTGGTGAACCCTAAAACACTGTCTCCCCCATTAACGCAGCTCTGGCTGGAGGTCGGGTTCCTGGAGATCCTTACATTTTGGATCAGTTGCCTTTCCTCAGGCACAAACGGAGAAACCCACCTGCCGGCATAAAATAGGGCGTAGGGACACGTTTCTATACGGTGCCCGGGGTGGGCCTCCCTGGGCCCGGTTCTCACTCACGGGGAACCTTTCGGACACTTCGGACACCCGGCTCTGTCTGCGTCATGGAGACCCCGAGACCACGGCGGGTGCTGCGGGTCAGACCGGTGACCGGTGACCGTTCTCTCCCGCCAGCTGTGTGCTCGCCTGGGATGGCCGGTTCCACGCTTCCGCCGGTGAGATTACGTGGACCCGGCAAAAGCCAAGTCAATTTCTTCCTCATCAAAGGGTCAAGTCAGGTTCCAACCTGTGAGCCCTGCAGCCGGACCTCACGGCAGCTCACTCAAATGCCTTTGAAATTTGAGGGAAACATCCCGTTTCGTAAGAACTTAAGGAAAAGTGATTTTTTTTGCCTTCGGCAGGCCTGTTTGTCATTCCGTGGTCCGTCTCTTAAACAGGCATTTTTCATGCGCTGGTCCCCACGGCTGCACTTAGCGGCCTCCTGACCGAGTGGGGTCAGACGTGGACCCTCCCACGGTGCCTGGAGGGGTCAGTACAATCCTGGGAACAAGGGAGGAGACAGTCCGCAGGGTGTGTCTTGGGCAGCGAGGGAGGAAGCGTGGACCGAGGGCTCCTGCGTGCAGGGCGGTGCAGGGTGGAGTATATCCCTTGCGAGGGAAGGGAGGTGGTGTGGGGGGACCCTGGCCTCCCCCCATGGGACCTGGTCATGGACAAGCCGGTCTGAACTCAGAGCATCCTCGCCCCTGCCCTTCTCAATAGCGTTGTGACACCAGACGAAGGGCTGGCGCTTAGAAACCCGCCACGGCCTGGGCCCAGGTGGGCTTGAGACACAGAGAACCCAGGCGCCTGTCCTGAGAGCCGCGTCGCCCGCCGGTCAGTAAGGCTGGGTGTCAGGCACACTGCCTTCTGGTCTTCTCTCCATCCGGGTCCCCTTTCCTGGCTTCCCGTGCCGTTTCCAGGTGGGCACGCTTCCCCACCGAAGTCCATGAGTTGGAGGACAACCCGCAGGCCCTTTGGGTATTAAATAGATCGTTTCATAAAATGCCGAGCCCCACTTTCTGTCCCGATGTCCCGTCCCGTCTTAGAGGGGCTCCGCCCTGGCTGGGGCCCCGCTCCACGCCCCTGTGGCCTCTCCAGGGGAGAGGGACCCTCAGATCTCAGCACATCCACGTCTGACGCTTCCAATCCCTGACACCCTGCCGGCTCAGGAAAGATTCCGTAATTAAAAATGCGGAAATGTTAATTACCTGAAGGTACTTCCTGATGGGTAGCCTGATCGGGAGGGGAATTGGTGGTATTAAGACAGGGGAAATGATCAGACTCCGTGTGTTCCGGGAGACGGTCTCCTAAGAGCGCGGTGTGTGGCGTCCTGTGGCCGGTGGGAGAGCGCGGGACCGAGGCTGCCGGTCACACAGAGGGTGTCCCCCGGCAGCCAGCTACTCACAGGCCCGGGGACGGGGCCGCAGCAGAGCGGGAGAGACCACTGAGCTCTGACACGTTTAAACCTTTCTATATATATCTTTTTTAATTGATTTCAGAGAGGAAGGGAGAGGGAGAGAGAGAGATAGAATCATCACTGATGCGAATCATGGATCGGCTGCCTCCTGCAAGCCCCCCACTGGGGATCGAGCCCGCAACCCGGGCATGTGCCCTGACCGGGAATCGAACCGTGACCTCCTGGTTCATAGGTCAGAGCTCAACCACTGAGCCACGCCTACCGGGCGAGCTTTGACACTCTTGTGGCCACAGGAGAGAGGGTGTGGGGATGCAGCTGGGGAGGACCCGCTGAGGATCCGGGCAGGGACCCGTGGATCGGCTGAGCTGCATGAGCTTCTGTCCCTGAGGTGGCCTCTCCTGCAGGGGGGGGAAGGGGTCTCCCCCGCCGGTGTGGACCCAGCTCCTCAGACGTGCCTGTCATGTGACTCGAATGTCTGACCATGTGTCAGGCCCTGGCAGGCCCTTGGAGATCAGGCAGAGCCCCAGGACGCGGCAGCATTTGTATCCGCGATGCCCATGTCAGTCCTCTGACCGCTGGTCTCTGATCCCGGCTGGGCCACCACGCCTCCAGCCTCCCAGCCCTGGCTCCGAGACCCCGGGCCTCTCCTGGTGCGGGCCGGGGGCTCTCCCAGGTGCGGGCGGGGGGCTCTCCCGGGTGCGGGCGGGGCGGCTCTCCCAGGTGCACGCTCACACCGGGCAGGCTGAGCTGAGGTGACTTTTCACCACGTTACCCAGCTCCTCTCCCTCCTGCTGCCCCAGGCCCAGCGCTCCCCTGTCCCCGGTGCCCGCCCACCTGGAAATCAAAAGCCCAGCTCCCTGCGATTCCTGGCCTCTGCCCTGATGGGAGCCGTGCAGAATAGCCGGGTGTCTGGGGTTTTGGAATAAAATTTCTTCTTCTGACTACAACAGATTCACATCTCATCAAAACCCTTAATTAAAAAAAATCTCAGGTACTTAATTTGATTTGCTTATTTGCATAATATTGGAGGACAAAAGTTTTTTCGCCCCCATGAGCCTCCCCCCTGCGATTGGCCACAACCAGGGCTGACCTTGGGGAGACAGGGGCCTCGCTCCTGTCAGTGCGATTCAGCGGCTGGGGTGCTGGGGTTGCTCCATACGCAGGAAGATTCTGGAAAAGCCTTTGTAGGAAAGGGGCTTTTGTCCCCCTTTTCCACTGCTGGTTTAAAACGGCAGATTCTCTAAAAGTGGGCGCCTTTTGCCTGCACGGGGCCCGGGGTACGAATGGAATGGGGAGTCAGGAGCTGCAGGGAATGAGCTTGGTGGGGTGCTGGCAGGGGGGTGAAGGGGGCCTCTGGAGGCCTGCCGCCTGCCTCCGGGCGGGTCTGTGCTACCCGTGGCCGACTTCTATTCCCCAGGGGGGTCCCCTTCCCTGCCCACATGGGAGCGCCCCGTTAGCGTCTCAGGACAAACGTTCAAAGCAAATTTGTCTTAAGGACCAAATATCGAAACCGAGAGGGACGGGAAGTTCTGTGTCAATGGTACTGACATGAAGCACCAGAGCCAAGTCCCACAGGGGCCCTCCCTGCGGGGGTCTCAGGTCGGGCCCTGTGCTCTCGGGCCAGCAGGGGGAGCCCCCGAGTCCGAGGGGAGCCAGGCAGGCCGTGGGCTCTCAGCACAGGACAGAGCCAGGCAGGAAAACCTACCTGCTGAGAAGGGCGGCTGCGGGGATCCGCTTGGCTGTCTACATCACCCATTAGGCGCCGCCAGGAAGAGGTAAAGCCGGGCCAGCGCCATCGTGAAAAATGCTTGTGTCCCTTTTACGATTAAAAAAAGGCGTCTGACAAGAGTATTTTCCCCTCAAATGGTCTAAGCGACCGCTCCGAAGAGCTGCGTTTCACGTCTTTAATGTGGAATTATTCTCTGGTCTGTAATAAAGCACCAGCCAGGCCTGGGATTCGTATTCTGGAAGAAAGGGCTTAATGAGCTAAAACATTTCTGTCCGGGGTAGGGAGCCGCGTACCTGCAGAAGGAATGTGGAGGGAGAGAGGCAGGGTGTGTGTAGGACCGAGTGGGGAACAATAGGCCGGGCCTCCTCCCTCCCCGTCCTGTGTGCACCTCACTGTCCCAGGAGGGCCCCCTGGAGCCCCGGGTGCGGACGGGGCTCTGCCTGCGGACGGGCTGAGGAGGAGTGGCCGCCTCTCGCCGGCATGTTTCTGGCGTCGGACGCGGGGCCATACATCATCTGCGGCGGACGGACGGCTTTCCGAGAGCTGACTATTAGCAACTTAATTGCCCTTGAATATACAATGCAGGCGAGATTGCCGGCAGACAGTGAAATTACAAAGAACGGCCTCCTGGGCGACATCTGTTACCGGAGTTTTCTGGAAGAAATCAAAGAAGATGTGGCGGCTCCTGGAAGTTTCGGCCGGAGTTTCACCACTGTGTCTCGGTCTGTTTTCGGGCCCTGTGAGGACTCTGGCTGTGGGCGGAAGGGCCGTTAACATGTAGCGCATGGGCAGACAGGTCCTCCGGGCAGCATCATCCACGTGGCGGATCGTTGAGTTATCGATGAAGAAGGATCTGTAAAATATACATTTGATAGTCGTGGGTTCATAATAAAGCCCAGTCACTAGATGCGTTTTTATGAAGTTTTGAGAAATATATCTGGGATTAAGAGGACATGCAGCAAGACCTCAATTATAGAGCAAATTGGATTTTTTAAAAACATTTTTAAAATTGATTTCATCAAGGAAGGAAGTAGGAGAGAGAGAGAGGTAGACACATCAGTGATGAGAGGGAATCATGGATCGGCTGCCTCCTGCACACCCCACACTGGGGATTGAGCCCTCATCCCAGGCATGTGCCCTGACTGGGAATCGAACCATGACCTCCTGGTTCATGGGTCAAAGCTCAACCACTGAGCCACGCCGGCCTGGTGCAAGGTGGACTTTGAAACCTCGAGTATCCAGAACTGTGCAAGCCAGGAATTTGAACGGCCTGCAATATAGGAGGTTCTTTATCTCCAGAGTTGCCCCCAAAACAGATATCTCGTCTATAGTGGCAGTGTCTCCAGGGATGAGCAAATGGCACTGGTTCTGTTTGGGTCCTTTATAAAAAGAATTCAAGTAGAAGGCCGGTCAGTGTGCACATCTATATATATAAAAGGCTAATATGCAAATTATCCACTCCGGAGTTCAACCGGGAGATGGGGAGTTCAATCGCTTGCTATGACGTGTGCTGACCATCAGGGAGTGGCGCAGAATGAAGGAAGGCCCCGGCCTGCAGCCGGAAGGCCCCAATCTGCCCTGATCACTGGCCAGGCCTAGGAACCTTATCAGTGCATGAATTTTGTGCACCGGGCCTCTAGTTTGGACATAAAACATGAAACAGGTTAATGAGAGTCATGTGGCGCCTGGGCTATGGAATGGAGTTAATCCTGGATAGTTATGGGTGCGAACATCTTTTGAATTCTGGTAACCACTGAAGGACACAGAACATTTCTTCACATTAATGCACAATAAAATGCCTTCAAATAGCTCAGTGAATTATAACAGGTTGTTTAGGGTCACGTAACCACCAGCACAAATAGGACTCAGCCCAGTGCCTTCTCCCCCAAACTGCTCCCTGCTATTCCTCTCAGACACACACTCTTCCACTCCTCACCACTGGCAGCCATGTTCCGCTCGCCACCCGACAGTTTTGTCTTAAAAAACAAAAACGTTTTATTGTTTTTTTAGAGAAGAAGAGAGAGGGATAGAGAAATAGAAACACCGATGAGAGAGAAACATTGATTGGCTGCCTCCTACATGCCCACCCTGGGGATCGAGTCCACAACCCGGGTTTGTGCCCTGACCGGGAATTGAACCGGTGACCTCTTGGTTCGTGGGTTGACACTCAACCACTGAGCCACACCAGCTGGGCCAGTTTTATCTTTTGCAGAGAGATGAGTGCATAGAATGAAGCAGTAGGCACCTTTGGGAGACTGGCGCCTTTCACTCAGCACGGTGCCTGGGAGATTCGCCCATGATGTTGCGTCCATTGGTCATTTGTTTCTTTAACGTCTGGTTTCTAACCCATTGGAAATGCTCCCCAGCTTGGGATCCGCTCATTAGACGAAGGACTTCGGGGTTGATTCTAGATTTGGGTGATGGTGAGTAGACCTGCTGTAGATGCTTGTACACGGATTTTTGTGTGAACATCAATTTTCACATCTCAAGGAAAAGTCCCCGTGAGCAGATTGCATGGGTATGTTAGGTGCGTGTGTAAGTTTGTAGGAAACTCCTGTTTCCTGGCACGGCACACTGTTCTGTGTTCCAGCAGCCACGCTGGAGAGGCCCAGGCGCTCTGCGTCTCCTTGTCAGCACTCCGAGTTTTTGGCCCTTTTAGTAGGTGTGTCCCGGTGCACTCACCTGATGGCTGATGACAGTGGCCATCTCTTCTTGCTTGTTGTTCACATATGCTCTTCAGGAAAGTGTCTACTCAAGTCTTTTGCCTGTTTTAAAAGTGGGTTGTGTTCCCTACTTGTGAGTCCTGAGAGATCTTTGTGTATAATGCACACCAGTCATTGTTAGATATGTCATTTAAAAATATGCCCGGCTGGCATGGCTCAGTGATTGAGCATCGTCCTGTGAACCAGGAGGTCATGGTTTGATTCCCGGTCAGGCTCGATCCCCAGTGTGGGGAGTGCAGGAGGCAGCTGATTACTGATGTTTCTCTCTCTCTTTGAAATCCCTTCCTCTATGAAATCAATAAAAAATAAAAATAAAAAAAGAAATAAAGAAATATTCTCTCCCTGTTTCTTAGGTACTATTTATTAGACACTGTTTCTTAGATATTATTTCTAGTTTTCTGAGAGTTTTTAAAAAAATCATGAATGAGTGTTGAATTTTGTCAAATGCTTTTTTTTTTCTTTTTTGCAATAGTAGATATGATCATGTGGGTTTTCTTCTTTATACTCTCAACATGGTGGATGACACGGATTGACTTCCACATGTTGGACCAGTTTCACATGACCAGGATAAGCTCCATGTGGTCAGGGAGCACTATTGATTTCGCATCCTGCTAGATTTGGTCTGATGGTATTTTGTGGGGGTTCTATATCTGTGCTCACCTGGCACATCAGTTGGTAGTTTTGTTTTCTTGTACTGTCTTTGTCTGGTGTAGTGACCAGGATAATGACGGCCTCATAAAAAATGTGTTGAGAAGCGTTCCCTCCCCTCCCCTCCTGCTTTTCTTTAAAGAAGGGATCGTGTAGAATTGGTGTTATTTCTTTAAATGTTTGGTTGAGCTCACCAATGAAATTGCCTGGGTCCGAAGGTGTCTTTTGTGGGAAGGTTTAAACCACAGGTTTAAATTATTTGAAGTTGCAGGACTACGCAGGTTTTCTATTTCATCTTGGGTGGTGTTAGCAGTATGCGGTTTTGGGGAATTGATTCATTTCATCGGAATTGCTCTTTGCAAGTAGGTTTGTTGTTAGTATTCCTTTATCACCCTTTTAGTACCTGCTACTATTAGTACCCTCTCTTTCATTCCTGGTATTCATCATTTGAGTCCTCTCTTCTTCTTGTCAGACTAAAGTTTATCAACCTATAAAATTTTTTTTAAAATCCTCACCGAGGCTATTTTTCCAGCACTTTTAGGGGGAGTGGAAGGGAGGTGCGGGGAGACAGAGGGGAGATGGAGGGAAAGAAAGAAACATCGATGTGAGAGAGACACATTATAGGTTGCCTCCCACATCCACCCTTATGGGCCCAGGAATGGGGCCTGCAACTGAGGTACATCCTCTTGACCAGGAATCAAACCCATGACCCTCCAGTGGGTGGGCCAATGCCCTAACCACTGAGAAAACTGGCCAGGGCTGAAGTTTATCAACTTTTTAAAGAATCAGGTTTTGCTTCATTGATTTTTTTTTACTTATTATTGTCCTCTTATTCCTATTCGTATCTTTATTGCTTCCTTCCTTCTCCCTGCTGGGGGTTTATTTTGCTCTTCCTTTTTCTAGTTTCTTAAAGTGGAAGCATAGACCATTGATCTGAGGCCTTTTGCGTTTTCGAATGGGAGCACCTAATGCTGTAAACCTCCCCCTGGGCCACTCCAGTGAAAAGAGGATGAATAGTAAGAGTCAAGTCATCTCCAAGAAAGCGGATCCCAAGCTGTCCACCCCCACCCTCACCCCCACCCCCCGGCTCACCAGCTACTTCAATTAAAAAAAAATTCGCTTGTGTGTCTGCAGAGCTGGGCTGTAGAAGGGTCCGGTGTCCCTCACCTGCCCTCACTACCTACAGTGGGGCCTTGACTTAAGACTGTCCCAACTAACGAGTTTTTTGAGATACCAGCTGTCTCTCGGCAGATTTTTTGCATTGAGTTGACAGAGTAATTTGAGTTAACGAGCTCGGTCTCAGAACGAATTAAACTGGTAAGTCAAGGCCTCACTGTATTTGTATTTCTATGGCAAGATGGTGACCTCAGGTCTTGAAGGAAAAGGGAGATAATGTCCTCTAGCTCCTGCTTGCGGCGTCATGGGATAAATGCACCATGTAATTTAGAAAGAGCCCCATAACGTGCCAGCGAGGTGGCTTCCCACTCCCACTCCATTAGAGCCCTCAGGGCGAGGGTGCTGGTGTCCCGAGGATGCTTCTGTCCTTCCACATTTCAGACCCAGAAAACGCCCACGGGGACGCCTTGCCCGTGAGAGCTTCTCCCAGCGAAGCGGAACCAGCCACAGAATTGCGTTTATCAGGCTCCCCACAGGAGTGGGGCGGCGACAGATCACGGGGCTCGGCCCACGGTCACCCTGTGTCATGACTGTTTCCACAGTGGGCTGCCGCGGAGAGGCCTGGCCCTCTGCTGGTGTTTGTTGGATGAATAAATGAGCAACTAGTAGAGTGATGGCGAAAAAAGACTGGTCGGGGCTTTAACAGCCCTGCGGGCGTTTATTTACAATCAATGCAATGGTGTGACCAGCCTTCCCAGCTCAGAAAGCGGCCCAGGGAAGCCAGCTGGCTCTACGCATTGCAGTGCGATCGTGGGAAGAGCGCCCGCCGCCCCACCTCTGCGCGTGTCCTTGCGGGTTCACGCTGGCGGGTTAGATGAGCTCCTTGCAAACTTTCCCTCTTTCCACGAGGCAGGGCAGGCAACGTGAGCTCGTTTTTAACGCAGATTTCTTTTACTTCAAGTTGTCCTCTTTTAGAGCTAATTTAGCAACACACATGCCCTTTCTCAAGATTTTTATCAGGTGGTGCTGAACTTTTAACAAATATAATAGAAAACATTCCCCCCCACCCCGCCCCCGAGAACGTGTTTTGACCTCATCAGCTGCTTTCATCTGGTCTCTGGACTCAGCTTTATAAAAAGCACATGGCTGCCCGGCCGCTCTTGATAAAGAACAGTTTTCTGTTCCATTAAAAAACCACGGAGAACTGTTTTCAATCTGGAGAGGACGGGGTACAGTGGAGGCTGTGGGGGGACCCGTCCGCTCGACCCCCCCCCGACCCCCCACCCCCCGTTCCTGGGACAGGGAGCTCACAGTCCTCCTCTG
Organism: Myotis davidii; assembly: GCF_000327345.1. Classification (NCBI taxonomy): domain Eukaryota; kingdom Metazoa; phylum Chordata; class Mammalia; order Chiroptera; family Vespertilionidae; genus Myotis; species Myotis davidii. The sequence continues at coordinate 4,703,945 of NW_006284618.1, read as the reverse complement.
AGTCCTGCTCCTTTGTGACACTGGTGCCGTCTGGGGACACTGCCCTCACCCCCACGGCTAACAGGGGGCACCCCTCGCATCCAGTGCAGGGCACGGAGTGAGGCAGCACGTCCAGTGCAGGGATCTGCCTGCTGAGGGAGGGAGGGAGGGGTCTCGGGCTTCGTCAGAGAATTTTTCCAAATGGGAGGAGGTTGGAGGCCAGGGGCCCTCTCCCCAGCCAGGGCTTAGGGTCCTGCCCGTGGGGTCTGTAGACAGTGGGAGCTGCTTTCGCAGCGGCGTTGCGTGCACATGAGCTAGTGCGGCCTTGTTCCCAGTGCCCAGTGCCTGTGAGTGGGAGGGAAGGAGCCCTCTCCTCGTCAAGCCCCGTACAGTGCTCACGGTGCTCACGGTGAGTGAGGGCCGGACAGGTTAGTTCTCGGGCCAGTTAGAAAGTTATAGAAAGGAGGGACATGGCAGAGGGAGTCAGGAGCCAGGAGCCAGGGAAGGAGGAGCGTATTTTATTTTTTTAAAGATTTTTTTTATTGATGTCAGAGAGGAAGGGAGAGGGAGTGAGAGATAGAAACATCCATGATGAGAGAATCATTGATGGGCTACTTCCTGTACACCCCACACTGGGGATCGAGCCCACACCCAGGCCTGTGCCCTGACCAGGAATCAAACTGTGACCTACTGGTTCATAGGTTGACACTCAACCACTGAGCCCCACCAGCCGGGTGGGTCTGCATATTTAGCAGGAAAATTGAGATAAGCCTC
>NW_006284618.1:4694261-4702937 GCF_000327345.1 Myotis davidii | reverse complement strand
CAAGAAATCCCAGCCATGTGATGGGTAAAATACTGAGATCTGTAGCCTCATGTCCACCTGGTGAGGATTGCACGGGAAGCATGATGGGGCAGGTCACAGCTGCAGGCAGTTCTGCACCAGCCACCAGCTCCTCCTCCGCCTCACCTCCCGGAGCAGCACCTCCTGCCTCCCCCTCTGACCGTCTCCTCGTGTGAGCGTCCTCTCTGTCACCCCACCAGCCCCAGGCCCTCCCTGGGCTGCGTGCACGTCCTCCGCTTGGCCCGTGGGCGCAGCCGCTGGGGTAGGTGGCCGGTCGGAGACGGACTCCGGGAAACTCGCAGAAGCCGATGGGCGAGTCGAAGTGCAGGAAACATTTTCAGACTTTGTTGTTGCTTGTTGCAAACTTGCTCCTCGAAAAGGGCTAGTGGCTGTGTTTCCGCCACAATGAGTGCCACTTTCCCAGGTACTGGGAGGAGTTCCCAAATCTTTGCCAAATTGCATTTCCTGGGTCCTGTGGGGATGAACGTTTTTCACATGTTAATGGCCAGTCGGGTGCTCTTGCGGCTTGTGTGTGGGTGTCCTTTTGTCCATGTTTGCAGTGGGGTGTTTCCGTCCTGTGGCAGTTTTTTGCAGGGTCTGTTCTAATGAAGAGACGTTCCCTCAAACAGGACTGCTCCGGGAATCTCTGGGGGGGGGGTGAGCAGTGCCGAGGCTGCGTGCTCTCTCTCACGCCCACAGCTGATGCCCACAGCTGCCCGCTCTGGCCCCTTTGCTCCGGGAAACCTACTGGGGCTTCCAGGTGGAGGCATGGGAACCCGGAAACCGTTTTTTTGTTTTTGTTTTTTGTTTGTTTGGTTGGTTGGTTTTTTTGGCAACCCTGAAAATACCTGCTCCAGGAAGCTGGAGTGTGAAAAGGCGGAAACAACGTTGTTTTCCCTCCCAAATGAATATGGAACAAGGAGCAGCTTGTACTTGGGGATTAACAAGTTCTCCAGTTGCCATAGGAACCGAGAGGAGGCATTTAAAAATATATTCCCCTGACCTTGATCCTTTTGATGGATGGATATGAAGACTGGCTGCAGGCCAGGTGGCCCGTGTGGCTCCAGGACTGGCCACCAGAGGGCGCGCGGTGGCCTTCCCGGCACCCAGCCAGGGAGTGACCGCAGAGGGTCCACTGGACTCAGAGCCTGTGGGTCCCGAGGAGGAGGCAGCCCGAACTGTGCGGACCCACGCAGCCCGGCTCAGTCTCTGCCCTTCCCCGTCTTCGGCAAACCTCTTTCTCTGAGTTTCACTGCCCAAGCCCCCCGTGAGGCGGGCAGGGCTGCAAGTGGCGGGGGAAGACAGAGGGCACCCCACCACCCCACTCAGAGGCGCAGTGTTCCCGACCCGGGGCATTCTCCCACCCGCATCCCCTCACTGTCAGGGAGGCATGTGGCTTCTGGCCTGGGGGAGGGCGGTGACACGGAGACGAATGTCCCTCTTCAAAAGGGACCGGAGCCAGCGTGAGCAGCTGTCGCCAGAAGCTCTCTGTGTCCCTGCTGCACATTACTTATTCATCAGCATCGATATCCAGTATCAATACCTGTGCGGCAGGTGTCGGGGAGAGAGCATCAGAGAGAGAACAAGTTATTTATGTGTCATATTTAGAAACCCCCGCGTGTTTGGATTAGGGGTGGGTATTGCCGGACAGTTTAGCTTCCACGGTTTCCCTCTAATGTGAGGTTTATTGAGATCTACGAGGCAGCGGCCGGGGCGGCCTGAGGCCGGGCAGAGTCCCGAGGAGCGGAAGCGGGGTGCTGCCCGGTGATTTCGGCTTCTACGGCCCCACTGCAGCTCGCCTCTGCTCTCCTGTTAGGAAGCCGCCGGGACTCGCTCTGCATGGATAACGGCTCTGGAATGTGGCCTTGGAGGAGCAGGAATTGGTGCAGCCCGCCTGTGGGCCGGGCGTTTCCATCATTCCAGAGGTGGCCACATGTTTCAGGGGAGGGCTGCTGGGAGTTACCACATCCACAGCAGTAAATAACGAGGTGCGGTTCCTGGAAGGGCCACCAGATGGCGACCTAGAGGCTGCCAGGAGGCCCGGCGGGTGATCCTCAGCTGGGAGAGGCTGTAGCTCCTCCAGGTGTGGGTGGCCTCCTTTGGCCTGGAAGTCATTTCACTCAGAGGGACGGGGCTGCCCCCTGAGGACCGAGGCCTCGGAGGAATTGTTTTTATATCCCCGATCTCGTCCCTCTGTCCCAGGGCTCACTGCCAGCTCCCTCCCCGCGCGGAGCTCTGATTGGAGCCCAAGGGTTTGCTTTGGGGGCTGTGGTTTGCCTGCAGAGATGCGGCAAGGAGCTGGAGGGGGTGGGGCGGTAGCCAGGGAGGAATGGATGAGGGTACGGTCAAGCCCCAGCTCTCTGCTAGGGGCTGCATAGTCTTCCTCCCGCAAAAGGTCACCCAGTCACCGCCCAAGGCGCCGTTCCTTGGAAATAGGGTCGCTTTGGATTCATTAGTTACGATGAGGCCATGCTGGAGTGGGGTGGTCCCCTCCTCCCGTGACTGTGTCCTTAGAAGGAGGCAGCCACATGGAGACAGAGATGCAGGGAGATGCCGAGATTGGGGGAGGTGGCCCCGAGTGGGGGAGGGGGTGGGGCCCGGAAGCTGGAGGAGGCAGGAAGGACCCTTCCCGGACTCTCCGCAGGCAGCCTGGTCCTGCCCACACCTTGACTCTGGCCTGCGGGTCCCCAGAACTGCGCGTCAATAGTGTCTGTTCTTTGGACAGGACCCGTGTGTGGTCAGTGTTCGCAAAGCCCAGGAACCAACGCGGAGACCAGAGGGTTCTCAGTGCCGGCTGTGGACACAGGAGGCCCCAAGACCCCGCGGTGGGAGGGATGGCCCTGGACCGCACCCCCAACACTCCCCGCCCGGCCAGGCAGGCAGAGGGGTGGACAGAAGCCGTGGCTGGGAGACTGGCTGGGTGTCCCTGCTCAGCCTGCTCCCCGCTCATGGTCTCGGAGTCATCTCCTCCCGTGCAGACCTGTGGCTGAGGGTGGAGAGCAGGATGTGTTTTAGATTTTAAGTCCATTCCAGGACTCGGAGCAGGGAGCCTCCTGAGTGAGTGCCACGTGTCACGAGAGCTGCCTGAGCACATGCTCAGCTGATCCCCACAACTCACCCGGGAGAGTCATGCTTGCGAACTGCTCCGGTCCCATCGAGTCCCACTGCGTCAGAGCACGAGGACCCGGGGAGGGATGTGGCCTGGAGAGAGAGGGCCCACCCGACCCCATGACCCCACAGGACCCCAGGGGGCCTGGGAACTCTTCCTGGCCAGGTGATAAGTGAACAGAGAGGCCAGGGCCTTGCCTTCCCCAGGGGCAGCGTCTCTGAAACAGGGCTGCTCTGCTGAAAACAGGAGAGGCGTGGGGTCCCGGCTTCTCCCTGTACCCTGTCTGCTCTGGCAGCCAGGCCAGATCTGAGGCCCCACTGGCCAGAGAGTGAGAGAGGCTGGTGGTCCCAGGGAAAGGGAAGGTGATCGGGTCCCCTCTCCTCTCTCTCGTGATCAGAAACCACATTTAGCTTGGCCGGCATGGCTCAGTGGTTGAGCATGAACTATAAACCAGAAGGCCATAGGTTTGATTCCTGGTCAGGGTCATGCCTGGTTGTGGGCTCCATCCCCAGTATGGAACTTGCAGGAGGTGGCCAATCAATGGTTCTCATCATTTATGTTTCTATCTCTCTCTCACTCCCTCTCCCTTCCTCTCTAAAATCAATAAAAATATCCTCCATAATAAAAGGCTAATATGCAAATTGACCGAACTGCAGAACGACTGGTCACTATGACGCGCACTGACCACCAGAGAGCAGGTGCCAGTGTAGGAGCTGCCCCCTGGTGGTTAGTGCCCTCCCACAGGGGGAGCACCGCCCAGCCACAAGCCAGGCTGATGGCTGGCAAGCTCAGCAGTGGTGGCGGGAGCCTCTCCCACCTCCACGGCAGCACTAAGGATGTCAGACTGCGGTTTAGGCCTGCCCCCCGAGGGCTCCCCAACTGCTAAAGGGCATAGGCCAAGCTGAGGGGACCCCCCCACATCCCCCCACTCCCCTGCACAAATGTCGTGCACTGGGCCTCTAGTATTTAAAAAAAAGAAACCACATTGTAGTGGGATTTCAGCACCTGGGAGCCTGGGCTCATTCCTCTGCTGACCTCTGATCAGATGCAGACCATTCGCAGGCAGCCAGCCCCAGGCAGCGTGGGCCCACGTCCTCTCAGAAGACAGAGCCAGGTGGTCAGGTGCGCCTGCTCCAGGCCTGGCCAGGGGCCCGGGCACTGTGTCACATTCCACAAGGGGGGTGGGAAGGCGGAGGGACGGTGGTGGAAGTCAGGGTGGTGGGGAGAGGGGCCACCTGCGGCCCCAGCCCCCTCGTGGGTCGGGCATCCTTGTGGACTTGGGGTCTTTGTGTCGCCCTCGGCTTCCGGCACCTGTGAATGGATGGCTCTTTATTCACCGAGCTTCTGTGTTTGAAAGATGGCCTCCAACACAAAGATCCTATCAGTGTGCTGCACTTTAATTTATTTTCACCTTTTTTTCTCCTTCGGAGACCCTGGTGGATCGGCACTTTGTTTACCGCAAATTAAACCCCGGATTGTTTACCGGCTCCAGGCCCCTGTGCATCGCTCAGGCTCCTTTTTTTTTTTTTCTATAATCACAACCTGGGATTCATCTGCAAGAGGCCCTCATCTGCATGAGAATTATACAATTAACTTTTGATTAACCACCTCGTTCTTGTGGAGACTGCAGTGGATAGGACCCTCCGCACGGAAACAATTCCCCTTCGCGGGGAGCAGGCCTTCCATCAGGCGGGTGCGTTCGGCTAAACAACAACAGTTGGCGACAATCAGGGTCACACAATAGGCGAGGCTGCAGGGTAGAATGTCATCTTTAAATATAACAGCGGAGATAAAGGCCCCAGATCGCGCCTTATCAAAACACAAGCAGATCTGAGCGCGCTCTTGTCTGTGGCCCGTGGGGGCGGCAGCGGGCACCATTGTCTGGGCGCCACGCGGCCGGATTTGCATGCGGGGGGCTCGCCGACACATGACATCACGTGGCGCCCTTATCTCCACGTCTGGCAATAATTATCGGGGAGCATATACGCAGAATGACTTTTTGTGTGATTTTGATGCCTCCCCAACACAAGGAAGGGGAGATAAGGGCGCGAGGAGAAAGGGGCGAGTCTCCGAAGGCTCTCCCCGGAGCTGTTGCTTCGATTAAATTCGCGGTGCCACGCGGTGCGGCTGAACAAGGCGTGAGCGAGCCCACGGGCCTTTTATGTGGGGGGATAATGGACCTAACACAGCCCTCGCCCAAAGATAAGATCCATTGTGCCAACCAACAAAGGCGGCAAGGAGATACCGCCCGAGAATAGCTCTGAGTGAAGTTTCCCTCCCCTCCGCGCCCTCACCTGGTTCCGCAGGCCCACATGGTGCGCCCAGGCCCAGAGAGCGCAGGGCCTGGGTGTCCGGAGCCCTGGGGTGCGAGCTCCTTGGCCTGGGGCCAGCGGGGACCCAGTTAGGACTTTCCAAGGTCAAGGTCATGCCCTTCTTCCCACTTTGCTTCTTTCCCAGGCCCAGCCAAGAGACCTTCCTCTTAGGTACCGAGGTCCCTGGCAACTCGGGGAAGGTCAGATTCAAAAGACACTGTTCAGGCCCTTACTCTGCTCGCATCCCACGCGGCCCTGCTTGCCGGCCACGGGCTGTCAGTGCCACAGGGACAAGGCTGTCCTCACAGAGGTCGGTTCAGTCCCTTCTGCTCCCGGGCATGGCAAGCGCCAGGGCGGGGCACCGTGGTCAGACGGAGCGGAGGCGCTGATGGAGGTCCCTGGAAGCTACAGCCGGGGATCCCGTCGGCTGCTCTTCCCCAGCCTCCTGCACTGGGGCTGCGACAACAGGGCATTAGCTGTCCTCCGGTTCCCTGTGTCAGCCCCCCCACCTGCCCGTCAGCGCCCCAGGGGGGCAGGGGGGCCCAGGACACCCTGGATGCGGAGAGTGAATGTTCCCATTTGATTTAGACCCGACGCCAGTCGGGTGTTTTTCCTCCACCCGAGAATGACCCACAGTCAGACGTGCTCAGCATGAGTGCCCCTCAGCGCGCAGCCCTTTCCCGCGGTCCACCCGCAAACCTTCTCCCTCCTGCTCTCTCCTGTGGGTCGTGGTCCTGGTGGAGATTGTTCCAGAAGCTTCTCCCCAGATGTTCTGATCCATTGTGTTTGCGCAAGGGGTCTCTGAGCTGCTGGGTTGGGACAGGGAGGGTGTCTGGCCTGGCCGTGACTGACAGTGACCCACACATGCACGCAGGGGGGCCACAGGCTGGGGGACAGGAGCCGCGAGCCCTTGGTTCTGAGCGTGCTCTGTGTGTGTGTGTTCACTGGGGACCAAGCCAGCAACCCAGGTATGTGCCCTTGACTGGCATCAAACTCAGGACCCTTCAGTCCACAGGCTGATGCTTTATCCACTGAGCCAAGCCAGCTAGGGCTTGCTCAGGGTTTTGTCAGGGGGCAGGAGGAGGGGCGGGGACTTGGAGGGCAGTGGGGGAAGCTAGGGCCTCCCTTCCTCTTTCCACACTCCTGCTGTGTGGCCTCAGGGAAGCCCGTTCTTAGAGCCCCGCTCCTCCTCTGTAAGGCACAGGGCCTCTGGGGGTGCAGCGCCTGGGGTGGGCCCTGAAATGGCGGAGGTGGCGGTCAGAGACCTTGGGGATTCCCCGGCAGCTGGTTTGTCCTCTTGGGCTCTTTTGCGGTGGGAAGAGTTGGGGAACACAGTGAAAACCTGGGGTGCAGCCCCTTGTGTGGAAACCTTGTCCAGAGCTGTTCCCGCAGGCAGGGAGCAAGCCCAGCGGACAGGCCGCTCGCCCGCCGGACCAGGGCAGCTGGCACCTGTGACATCTGTCCCGTGGCCATCTCTCCAGGGCAGGGCCCTGGCTTGGCCCTCAGGGTTGCCCGCCTCTGCAGGCCTCAGGGGAGGAGCCACCGCCACTGCCAAGGATGCAGGACCCACGTCACACCTGAGGGCGGACTCAGAAGCCGTCACCCAGGGTTGATGTGCTGGTATTTCCATGGGAGCTCGAGGAGAAGAGGTGGGAAGGGTCGGAGGACCACGGAGCTCTCTGTGCTGCCTCACTGGGGGGCCTCTGACGCCTTCTGTGCCTGCGCCCCCCCTCCCGCACGACCCTTTGGGCGGCAGGGATCTTTCTGCCCGCGGGGGCCTCCCCCATCCAGCCAGGCCCCGGGCAGGTGACTTGAGGCCGCATCCAGCAGCCCAGAACTCCATCCCTCCCTCACGCCTGCAGAACGTCTCTCGAGCCGCACTTTAAAAAAACCAGGAAAGCAGTGAAGTCTGATTTCCAAAACCTTCTCCCGGTGCGTGGCTGAAGTTCTTTTAAAAATCCAGAGAAATTCGGATTTTCGGCCACTGGGGCCCGGGGGATGATTTTACCCAGGTTGCCACCGGGGGTGAAGCTCAAGCCGTCCTTCTGAAGGTCAGTCACAGCACGTGGTGGGGTCTCACGGAGTGGGGCTGAGCACGTGGTCCTGGGCGGGGTCTTTCCCATCCTGATGGGTTTACAAATGGGCACGAGGGGCCCAGGGCGGCTGGAAATGCCCGCTAGAACCGGCCTTGACCGGCACGGTGAGGCGGCAAGGTCTTGGGCACCTCGAGGGTGGGAGAAAGCACTCAGCTGAGGCTGAGGTGGCCGGCACCACGGCTATAATTAAAAAAGGCTCTGCAGATGGATTCTTTAACTAGTCTCCGTCTTATATCATAAAAAGTGGAAAAATATAGGAAGGGCAAATTGGGGACTGGGAAGATTACAGTCATATAGCTTCTCAGCTAATTGATTAGCAATTATGGCTGGTAATATTGTTCATTTTAATTGTGTTTAATCTGTATTTTGGTAATAAAGATTATTGTTTTGGATTATGACTTTATCCTGCTATACTAATTACTAACTTGTGAAATTAAAGTGTATATTTTCGCATCCCGAAAAAATTCACACATGCCCTCTAACAGAGCTCCCTTTCCCGAGCAAGCCCGCGGTTCACGATTGTTTTATTCGGAACATCTGAGAAGGACTTGGTTTTGGCAAGCAAAGTAAATATTCGGTCTCTTTACCAAGAAATATAGGCTTTAAAAAATGTTTTAAGGGAATGGAAGAAACAGAAGCTGCGCCAGAAATAAATCTGAGATCTGAGAGAACACAAGTAGATTTACGCGGAGAGCGGATTTTTCATTTGCAGGACTGTACTGAATCATTAAAGAAGAAAGAGAAGAAAGGCTTTGCTAAGTAGCGAGGGATCTGAGGTCTCCCGGAATTCTAGCTGGTATATTATACTAGTTCTGGTCTGTTACATTAATGATATATTTTAAAAAAATATATTTTTACTGATTTCAGAGAGGAAGGGAGGGAGACATCAATGATGAGAGAGAATCATTGACCAGCTGCCTCCTGCACGCCATCGGACCTGCAACCAGGACAGGTGCCCTTGACCGGAATTGACCCCGGGACCCTTCAGTCCACAGGCCGCTCTGTCCACTGAGCCACACCGGGCAGGGCCACATGCATGATATTGACTCCGTACCTTCGCGTGTGAACCGTGTGCTCTGAGACTTGGGAGGGCCTTCAGGTTGGAAAGCCGTTCCCTACAGGTTTCCCCCGTCCCACCACC
>NW_006284618.1:4692796-4694186 GCF_000327345.1 Myotis davidii | reverse complement strand
GAAAGGGTCCCAGCAGAGCCTCAGCCGCAGAGGCCGGGGTGCGACGCGCCAGGCCTCCTGACCCTCGCTCTGCCCTTAGTCCCTCGCGGATGTGGCTTTCATTACAAATAGCCCCAATCCCCTTGCCCACTGCACTGCGTGGTGGGCGTGTCTCTAGGATGAGGCCGAGCCTCCCCACCCCACCCCACCCCGGAGCCTTCGCTGCTCTGAGGTTCAGTTTCTCGCCACAGGCATCCTCCAGGGTTGCTCTGAAGGCAGGACGGCTCCAGGTCCCAGGGCTGCATTCCCCCTGAGCCCTGTCACCTCTGAGTCCGGCCCGGCCCCCCCTGCCCTGTGCCCCCCACTCCTTCTCTCTATCCTTGGAGCTGCATGTGGAGCAGGTATCACCTGGCTGCTGAGACAGAGAATGCAGCGAGAGTAGCATTCTCTCAGATAGGCTGGGTGGGCCCTCACCAGCTTGGCTCAGTGGGTAGAGCGCTGGCCCTCGGACTGGATGGTTCCAGGTTCGATTCTGGTCCAGGACACATACTAGTCTCAGTTGCAGGTTCCCCAGCCCCGGTTAGGGTGTGTGCAGGAGGCAACAACCACTCTCTCTAAAAATCAATGGAAAAATAACAAAAAAATAAAAGTATAAGATAGGCAAGGTGGGCTTCAAACAGCCTGCCTTTTTTAAACAACAACAAAGTGTCTGCAGTGCCTCCACCCGGGTGTCCCAGATCCCTTCCTCTCGGCCATGAACCACTGGAATGAAAGGCTTTAAGGTGCCCAGGGGTGAAGCTGGCAGTGAGCGCAGCCGCCAGAGCCAGGGGCGAGAAAGCAGCGAGCTCTGCCCTGGCCTCGTCTGGGCGCGGAATCAGAGATGAGCCCCGTCCCTAACCAACGCAGCCTCGCACATTCTCTGAATGAGAGCACTGAGCGGAGCTGCCACGATCCAGCCTCCGGGGCCTGCTCTGCCCACGGCGCCCGGCCAGGCCTGCCCTCCGTGGCGCCTGCGGTGCCCTCGGAAAGGCCCGCGCCTCCCTGTTGTTCGGGCAGCTTGCATGTGCCAGACGGCGTCACAGGCGTGGCTCCAGATCCTGGACACGTTTTGGAGACGTCACTGGAGGGTATGGCACGGCAGCGGGCTTTTCCGGGCTCACGACCAGGCCAGACACGGTGGCCGGGGACTCACCCGGATCGGAGAGGACCCTTTGATTTACTTTTGCTCAGCACGCGTGCCAGAACCAGCATTACAGGCTGGCTAATTGAGACTTGGCAGCGCACAGCCCAGATCAAAGCAGCGGGCACAGATCTCGGCTCCCAGGCCAGTGGGCACCAAGCAGTCGGGGAGCGCAGTGAGCCGCCTGCTCCCCGGCAGGGCAGCGCGTGCCAGCCTCAGCCTCAGCGGCCC
>NW_006284618.1:4690493-4692783 GCF_000327345.1 Myotis davidii | reverse complement strand
CATCCGCTCCAGAAGGAGCCGCTCGTGAGCTGTTAAAGACGGCAATGAAACGGGGTGACAGCGGCGACTGGGGAGATGGAGGAACCATCCGGGAGGGCGGTCTCCGTTTTCCACTGTGCACGGTCTGTGCTGGGGCCTCTCCATGCCCCCCCCCCACCCCCCGTCACCCAGAGGCAGCGGGGAGGCCCTGGTGGGACTGGGTGTGGTGGTGGCAGTGGTGGGGTGGGGTGGGGGGAGATGCGAGATCCTGCAGAGAAAGGCACATGAAAGGACATTTTATAAGCTCACAGGCCACCCCCTTCAACCATGTTCCCGGATGTTTGCTAATCCAAGATCGCTATTTTCAAGAAATGACAAAAAGGAAGGCTCGTTTAGCAATAAGGACACAGCTATTGGACACAAGTGCAGATATCCTCAATATTGACCTATAGACTTCACAGAGAAAGCGCCCAAATCCCAGCTGCCATTTTCTTGATTAAGAAGCTGTTACTAAAAATCATGCGTTTATGGGAAGGCGGAGAAAGCCAGAACTGCCGTGAGAAAGAAGAAGGTTGAGGTCTCACAGGACTCAACTTGCAAACGTACAAGTTACAGCGACAGGGGCTGGCAATACCAACTTCCAACCGATGAATATGTAATTTCTCTCAATTTAGATCTTTACAAATTTTGTTCAAAAATGTTTTGTATATATTCAAATCGATAGAATTGACTTTTCAGAACAGTTCCAAGTATGTAGAAAAATTGTGCGGAAAGTTCAGTGTCTATATACCACCCTACCCTCCACATACAGTTTACTCCACTAAATTTTTTAAAAAAGATATATTTTATTGATTTCAGAGAGGAAGGAAGAGTGAGAGAGAGATAGGAATACCAATGATGATAGGAAATCATTGATCAGTGCCTCCTGCACGCCCCACACTGGGGACCGAACCCACAACCCGGGCAGTGACCTCCTGGTTCATAAGTCGACGCTCAATCACCGAGTCATGCTGGTTGGGCACATCTTAGTTTTTTTTTTTGGACCTCCTGGTTCATAAGTCGACGCTCAATCACCGAGTCATGCTGGTTGGGCACATCTTAGTTTTTTTTTTTGGTCAATTCGTTGGGATGTTCTACATGGATAATTATGTCATCTGTGAACAAAGACAGTTTAGTGCCTTCCTTCCCAGTCTCTCTATATTTTATTTTCTTGTCTCATTTCATGAGCTAGAAACTCCAGCGCAGTGTGGAAAAGGAGTGATGAAGTGGGCTTATCCTTGTCCCTGATGTTGGGGGAATCATGTAGTTTCTCACCATTGTTTGATTTGCATTAATCTATGGATACATTTGAGGCCAATTGCCATGTTAACAATATCGAGTCTTGTAATCAATGAGCAATGGGATTTCTCTCCATTCATTTAGATCTTCTTTCATTTCTTTCAGCAACGGTTTGTAATTTTCAGCGGGTGAGTCCTGCACTACTTTTGTTGAATTTATGGCTACGTATTTTATTCTGTTCGACAGTCGCCTCATTAATCTTACTTTTAGATTTTTTGTTGTTTGGGAAATTTCATTATTTGGATTTTTTACCTATAAATGACGGTGTCTGTGAATGAAGACAGTTTTGCTCCTTCCTCTCCAGCCTGGATGGTTTCTATTTCTTTTTCTTGCTTGATTAGCACGTTGGCTAGAACGCTAGGACAACGTTGAATGGCAATGGTGAGGGGCGACCTCCTTGTCTTTTTCCCAGTTTTAAGGGGAAAGCACCCCACCTTTCATCGTTATGTGTAATATTTGCTGTCGGTTTAAAAAAAATTAAATGTTTTATCAATTCCATTTACCATGTTGAGGAAGTTTCCTTCTAAGCTTGTTAAGAGTTTTCATCATGAATAGGTGGGCTTTATTTGGCGTTTGCACAAGGATGTGAGCCACTTACCACCCAGAGGGGAGGAGGGCAGACGCTGGGACTGAGGGAGGATGTTGGAGGCCCTGATCAAGTCCACCTGGGGCCTCCCCGCCACCAGCATCTCGTTGTACGACCCAACCCAGCAGGTGCCTTCATGGCTTCTCACCGATACACCGCCTCCTCCAAGCAGTCTTCCCCGATCCATCAACCAAACGTGCCGTTTCCGCTCCGACTTCCCGTCGCGCTTTGCAGCTCAGTCACTGCACACTTTCTTGGCGGCCGTGACGGACGCTTTGTCTGTGTCTTGATTCCCCTGCCATCTCCTCGGGCAGAGGCTCCGCTGCCCCGTTGTGCCTCTCTCACGGCCCTTGGCGCTGTGCTTGCCGAGGGTACACTGCTCTGTGG
>NW_006284618.1:4683295-4690462 GCF_000327345.1 Myotis davidii | reverse complement strand
AAGAGCCTGGCACAGTTACTACGGAAACTGGATGAGACACTTTCATTTAGGGAGACTCAGTGGAGAGACTGTAAGGCAGACCCGTGTTTTACACAATTTTTATTTATTTTGTCAAGCCTTGGAGCTATTTGCTCAGTGCAGCTTTAGAGGAGTCCGTGGGGTGAAGCGAGGGGGGCCCAGAATTCTCCTTGTGTGGGAAGGGCCCCCCGACCCCGCACTGTGCTAGGTGGAACGGCTTTGCGACATGTGGACCCTGGATTATAGATGGGCCTTGCTGGCGTCACACAGCTGGTGGCAGCAGGAGCAGGCCGTACCCATGCGTCCCGAGTCCAGGCCAGGGCTCCGCGTGGGTAGGTTGCAGGCTCCTCCCTGGCCCGGGCCGTGGTCAGGGCTCGGGCAGGAGGCAACCGATCAATGTGTTTCTCTCACATGGATGTTTCTCTCTGTCTCTCCCTCTCTCTTTCGCTCTCTCTAAAAATCAATGGAAAAATACCCTTGAGTGAGGATTCACAAAAACATACAAATAAAAAAACAAACAAAAAATCCCGGAGAGCTTGGCGAGGAAGATGCACTGAGAAACTGGTCTGGAATTTGGGAGAGAAAACGTGGAAACAAAAAGTGAGCCCCTGGCTGTGAGTCGTGTCATGTCAGGTCTGGGGGCCTCAGGTGTGAGGGGCGTGGAGACCAGCTGTGCCTGCCTCTCCCTGGCCGGGGAGCCACAGAAAGAGCCACACAGGGACTCAGGTGTCAGCCGTCTGCCTGGGAGGGTCCCTGGGCCCGGGGGTGGCCGGGAACTCAGGGCTCAGCCCCCCAGAGCTGCTGGGGGGAGGGGCCGGAGATGAGGGGGACGGGGACATGGAACCTTCCCGTAGGCCCTCGTCCTGCGTCCTGCGCTCAGAGGCGGCTGCAGGGAGTTTCTGGTTTCAGCCCCGGGCCCTGGGAGCCTCAGATTTCCAGCTTTGTTCTCAAAGGAGGCAGGCCTGCGGGGTCAGCGGGGGTCAGGGGTCAGAGGGCAGGCCTCTCATGACTGTCATTCCTCGGGTCGCTGGGAAGGGTCTTGGGAAAGTGACCAGGCCTGCCTGTTGCGCTGGATGGCCCAGCCAGCTCTCCGTCCTGGCAAAGGTGTTATTGTTCCCGGAGCCGGCACTGGCGCACAGCCGCGCCCAGGCCACGGGCCGGGCAGGGCGCCCTGCGGCCGGGCCTGCTTCCCACCATGAGCTTGGGGTCCAGGTTTGGAAAAGGAATGGCCTGGTGGAGGCCGGTCCAGCAGCCTTCACCTGGATCTGAGGTGGAACCAGACGAGAGAAACCATGTTACTTGGAGGAACGCTATCCAGGAAGGCAGGGGGCCGCGGGCTGCGGGGAGATGGGGCGAACCCCATACCCCAGGAAGGGCTCCCAGGGGGGACCTGCACCTCTGGCCCCAGAAACTGTGGGCTCAGCACAGCCCTGATCCACCCATTTGACAGAAACACCAACGGGTCATTCAATCACCTGCTCCTTGCACCCCTCCCAAGAGTTCACCCCAATCCCAGCTGGTCCCTCCGTCCTCCAGGCCCAGCTTCTGGAACTGAAGGGAGCAGTTCCTGGCTCCGTGGAGGCCGGCAGGATGGGAGCCACTGAGTGGTTCCCCTGGAGGGAGGGAAGGACACTAGTCTCATCTGTCAACCTGCTCAGAGCACCCAGGGGTCTCCCTGGCTGGGCGGGCAGGGCAGTGTGCAGAGGGGGCGCCCCTTCTAGCGGGCTCTGTCCAGGAGAGGTGGCCAGTCCCTTTCCAGGTCCCCGGGGAAGGAGGTGGGGCCGGGACTAGTGCTGTCCCTGCTGACCTCCGTCTACCCCCCGGGGACTTGAACTCAGGGCCCGGCCCTTCCCATGTGGCAGCGTTCATGGATTCCAGGAAACCACCACACTGGGTTGTTGTTGTTAACCCTCCCCCAGGACATTTCCCCAGTGACTTTTAGAGAGAGTGGGAGGGAGGGGGAGAGACACATGGATTGGCTGCCTCCTTCTTGGGCTCCAACTGGCCCGGGGGTAGAGCCTACATCCGAGGTACAGAATCCTTGACCAGAATCGAACCTGAGACCCTTCAGTCCACGGGCTGACACTCCATCCACGGAGCCAAGTCAGCTCAGGCTCCACACTTTTTTTTTAACAGTAGAAGAAATCCATGTGCGTCATAGAAAAATTTGAAAATACAGATCATTCAAAAAAGACAGAATGAAAATCAGTCCTAATCCCGTTGCAGCCCCAATGATGGTTTTGGTCCATGTCATTCCAGCCTTTTCCCTCATGTTTGTGTATTTGGACATGTGTGCATGTGTGCATGCAAAATAAAATGGGGGTGCCCCACTGTATACAGTGTCTCGTTACCTGCTTTTTACATAACAATATACCTTGACTGTCTTTCGATGCAGATTTTTTATTTAATGAACATGGGTCATGCGGGAAGACTAGAGATGAAGGGACACGGCCAGATCCATGCAGACTGATCCAACGAAATCAGTCGAACATGATCTGAGTGTTAGGGGTGAGGGATGGGAGATCTGTATCCCCTCCTCAAGGAGTTAAAAGAGATACGCACACAAATACGTGGCCCAGACCCCCATGATTAGCTACAAACCAATTCTGTGTGGAGTTACTTGGAGGGCTTCATGGAAGAGGTGGCATTTATGGAGCAGAGCAGCTTTTTTTTTTGCCTTATGGGGTAACCATATTCATGTTCTATTCTGGGAGGCATCCATCCCAGCAGAGAAGTCAAGGGCCCTGACTTGGAATGAACAGTGTGGCTGGATGCCAGCTTAGGCTCCGTCACCCACTGGCTGAGTGACAGTGGGCCCGTTCCCAGGCTCTCTGGTAATAATATCGGGAACGTGCTGACATGACTCTGACGGAATTGTGTCTTCTGCTCTCTCTCTCTCTGAAAGACGATGGCACTCAATGAACAGACTGTCCCGGCTGAAAATCTCATTCCGTTTCCTGGTGCCGCCGTGTTGCATCCCGGACTCAGCAGATGATGGTCGTGTCAGTCCATCTGTGGAGGGAACACATCGGGGGGATCTGTTTTGGCGAGGGGTGTGCTTTAGGGAGAATCCTGTTGAAAAGAAACTCACGTGGCTTTGGAGGGAGGCCCGTTTCCAAGGAGCTGAAATCCATTTGTGCGCCATGAGGCCCGGGCATACCTATGGAGCCGACGAAGCCTCTGGCTTTAGGTGCTATAGGGTGAGGCCTCTTCCTGTCTGTCCAAATGAGATGCTCGGGTAAAGCCCAGGCCGGCACGGACAGCACGATCCTGATTCCTCTCGCCACCGGAAGTTATGGCCAAATTAAATGAATCCATGAGAGACCCCTTTTGTTCCACGCCCGCCGTCACGCGCGCCTCCCGACAGGCCCTGCTGCTCACCGGCCTCCTCGCTGGAAAGGTTTCCCGTGTCTCCGTGCCAGGGGTTGTCATGCTTCAGGAAAATCACAAGCAGCAAAAAGTCAGGATTGTCAGTTCAGACGCCGCTGCCTGCCCCACTGGGCGCCCCGCGCACACCGCGCTGGCAAACGATCTTTAGAAAACACGGAGGAGGGAGTGGGGGCAGCAGGAGATGAAAAGGGCTGCGGCTCCCTTCCCGCTGCAGCTGGCGGGGAGCTGCGGGAGGGACGCCTATCGCATAGGTCATCTGCCGGGTAATGAAGAGGAGAAGACAGGAGGCGGGTTGGGGAGCCGGCGGTGCGCCCCCCGGGCCGGTGGGAGCCCCGAGAGAGGCCGGAAGCACACCTTGCTGCCACCTGTCTCCGCCTCTCATCTCACACCCACGGGCGCGGGAGGCAGCACCTTCCGGGAGGGGCCCTGCTCTAAGCTATAGGGAGACGTGCAATTCTGCTTTTCCTTTCTCCATGGTCTCATTCATGATGGATTCGCGTCTATTATTCTATTAGAAATTACTAACACGTCACTAACTTCCTGGTCCCAAGACACTGCTGCTCCTGCTCTAGCATCTCACTCCGGGTGTGTGTGTGTGTGTGTGGTTTTATGAAGATGAAGCAAGATTACGGTGATAGGTAGTAACCGTTTTTTTTTAATTAAGTAATTTTAAAAATATATATTTGTATTGATTTCAGAGAGGAGGCAAGAGGGAGAGAGAGAGAGATAGAAACATCAATGTTGCGAGAGAGTCATTGATTGGTTGCTCCTGCACGTCCCATACAGGGGATCGAGCCCGCAACCTGGGCATGGGCCCTGACCCGGAATTGAACTGTAACCTCCTGATCAGATGCTCAACCACTGAGCCACACCGGCCGAGTGCTAGTAACTCTTTTAAATGCATATTTTTGTCAAGGAATTTCTGCCTCATGCTGCTCCACCCATAAGAATGCACTGTGTTTTGCTTTAAAAAAAAATTCAGAAGATGTGTCCATCGTGGAAGTCACTTTATCAATATCCTGTTTCAATCATGATGACATCATGGGACCGTGAGGGCTCTGGTGTCTGCGCGGAGGTTCAGTTTGTCATCTTTCCCTTGCAGAAAGCTGGCTGCTGACTTGGCTGGGATGCTGGCTGGCGGGGTGGGGGTCGGGGGGTGGCCAGGGCTGCCCGTGGCTGGCTGGGCCTGGGGCGACTCCAATCCTTGATGGAGCTCAGGGCAGCAGGAAGGTAAGGTGAGCTTGGCCCTCCGTGCCAGGGTGCCCAGCATGCTGCCCGTCTGTTGACTCTGGAAGATTCGGGAGGCACAGAGGAGGCCTTTCAGGCCAACACTTCGGCCAGGGCCCAGCCAGGGAGGCATTTAAACCGGATCTTCTAAGCACACGGCGCTGCGGTGGCTCGGCTGTGACCCCGCGGGACCTGCCTCCTCTGGCCAGCCGGCTCGAATCAATAATGACCATTTGTGCTTCGTGAGAGAAGTAGGAGTCATCCTTTCTGTATTGACCGGCGGGGGTACACGCCAGCCCGCCCCGGCGGCCAGCACCCGGGGCCCCCACACCAGGCAGCCGGAGGCCTGGGGGGACGGGCGCCTGGACGCGGGGTGTGCCATCCATCAGCGGCCTGGCCCTCGCCGGTGCCTTGCACGCACGCATGCATCATTCATCAAGCCCGCCCTCCTTCACAAACAATCTAACGGGGTATGATTCTTTGCTTTCTGCCTCTGACACGCGGGCCTGGTCGCGGGCCCCAGCAGTAAATATCTATCTTAAACAAATTGCTGTCAGCGCCCAGTCACCAGGGGCATTTAAGAGGGAATTAGGAATTAAGAATTTGTGGCGCTGGGTAATAAAAGATGGATTGGCTTATTTGTGTGGCTCTGAAAATGTGTGCATTAAAATAGGTGGAAAAGGCTCTAATAAGATAGCGATTATGCGTCTCAATAGGTCGCACCCCATTCTCGGGCAATTAATTTGCCGGTTACTTGGTTAAAATGGCGTATATCTATGCCTATACTTATATTAAATCTCTATCTCTATCTCTATTTCTATCTCATCTCTATCCCTATCATCTGTATCTATATATACCTATTTATATCGTATCTATATCTGTATATCTATCTATAGTGTATCTTAGCTAGATATTACTGTGCATTGTGTATTTATACGTAACTATGTAGGTATAGTATGCGTTGTGGACACACGCTTTAGAATGGGGAAGTTAAAACAAATGGGCTCTAGCTATATGTCTTAGCGGAATAGTTTGGTTATCTAATAGTCATGCTTTGCAAGGGAGGCACATTCAAGTCCTGCTTTTTATGTGCAGATATTTGACTAAATTCAAATTCAAATGGGAAAAAGTCTGTGTGCCCACATTTTAGGATTTAATCTTTTTGAAAATCTAAAAATAAAGAAGTTAACTAGTTACTGGCTGTCCGTACTTTATGAGCTGAGAGTACGCTGTCAGGAGGTTAGGATGTTTAAGATCAGGTTATAGATGTATTTTCTATGTTTTCAGCCATGAAACCCTCCAAGTGGTTAGTCCTAAATTCTGTCATCTCCTGGCAGAGGCCAAAGGTTAGCTCGGAAAGACACGCACCGTTTTCCACCAGCTGAGGCGGGAGGTGTCTCAGGGTGATCGCTTGCTTGGCGGCTCGCGTGGGAGAAAGGCGCTCCGCGTGGTGTGGGGCCGGTGCGAGCCAGGCGGGAGCCTTTCTGGAAGGCCCTGTGTCCTGTGAGGACCTCGGCCACCCTCCGAGGGGGCACCTACCCTGTGTGAAAGCTGAGGAGGCAAAGGCTCGCTGACGCCAGTGCCGCGGCCATCACCAAGATGCCGCCCCCTCCCAGGCCTCTCCCGTTCACACTCCAGGCTGGTTTTCTTCTTTTCTTTTTTAAATACATTTTTATGGATTTCAGAGAGGAAGGGAGAGGGAGAGAGATAGAAACATCCATGATGAGAGAGAATCATGGATCGGCTGCCCCCTGCACGCCCGCCCCACGCTGGGGATGGAGCCCGCAACCCAGGCCTGTGCCTTTGACTGTGAATCGAACCGTGACCTCCTGGTTCATAGGATGATGCTCGACCACTGAGCCACGCTGGGGCCAGGCTGGCTTCTGAAAGGGCGAGCTCCGTGGGCGAGCAGCCACGTCCAGGTCAGTGCTGGGGCCCGAGGCCCGAGGATGAAGGTCATTCTGGGTTCTCAGGAGCTCCAGGGCGTGGGCGAGGCAGGTTTGCAGGTTCGGCAGCTGCAGTCAGCGAGGCGAGAGGTGGCAGCAGAGGCTGGTGGGACACGGGTCACCAGGGAGGGCTCTGTGGAGGGCGGTCACTGGGGCTGAGGACGGAGGGACTGGGAGATGATGGTGAGGTGGGCCAGGCAGGTGCCCCAGGTACCAGCGTAGGGAGCCTGGAGCCCTGGGGCCACTGAGAAAGGTGGTGACCCAGACCCAGTGTTGTGCCACCTGGGCATGGTCAGGAGGCCGAGGTCCCTAACCTGGCGGTGAGCCTGTTCCTAAGGGCCCGGCAGTGTGATGCGCTGCAGCCCCACTAACCTGGCCTTGCTCCCCTGCAGTGCGTAGCCCTGAGCCCGCCAGGCGTGGGCTTGGGCCCGTCCTGGGCGACTGGTAAGGATGCAGGGGCTGCAAACTTCTGTGCGTACGAGGCGCCTGGGAGCTCGTTCTCAATGCAGAGTCCCGGGCGCCTGTGCATAGCTGCTGGGCCAGGAGGCCTGCAGGGGGGCTGGAGCCCGCCCTTGGACTAGCTTCT
>NW_006284618.1:4681273-4683190 GCF_000327345.1 Myotis davidii | reverse complement strand
TGCTGAGTGTGGCTGACTCAGCAGTGACTCAAGGACTTGGGGAGACACTGGGCCCCCGACTGCTGCCCTCGGGCTGTGGTGCCGCATGGACCCCGTTAGAAGCAAATCACGCTTTTGCAACATGGAAGCCTGTCTGTGTTTTAACGTGCCTGCCCCCGCCCTCCTCCGGGAGAGATAATGCTGTTTTAATCTATGCTACAGAACAGCAATATTAATAGATTCATGCGTAATAATTTAATAGATCTTGCATGTAATAGAAATAATGTTATAGCTGATAATAAGATTTCACATCCGGGGTGAAGGGTGAGGTGGCAGCTGGAGAGAGAAGGATGGGGCAGGGCTGCTGGGAATGGGAGGGAAAAGCCTGGGTTCGGGTTCCGGGGCAGGAAGAGGCCCCTCAGGTGACAGAAGAAGGAGGGACGCCAACAGCCCCGCTGGCTGGGCCGACGCTGCTGCCACTCTCAGCTGGGCTGTGCCCTCTCACGTCTCCGGTGCCTCCCTGAACAGGGTTCCGACACGGGGTGGGCCAGTCGCAGCCCCAGGAGCAGGGCCTGCGGAGGATTCTCTCTGTGGTCTGCGTCCTCCTCTCACCCATCTGCCAAGGGGACCAGCCTGGGCCTTCCTCCAGTGCCCAGAGCCCCCAGCACCCCGGCCTGGCACCCGGGATAGATGCTCGCACCGTTGGCTCGGTGCCCCGTGTCCCATCGAGCCCGGTGGCGGGCACATCTGCACTCAGCACGCCTCTCTGCAGACCACTGAGTCAGTAGCGAGATGGGAAGTGTCCCAGATGTTAGAGGAACGCGGTGGCACTTCCCGGCCCACCACTGGGACACATAAACGCGCACGCCGCTGGGTGCCAGGAGCTCGGCAAGTTGGCTCCCTCAGGGGAGGCTGGTGGCAGGGGAGGGGTGATGGGGGAGGGGACGTGCTTGTATCCGAGTGTCTCCCCTGGGTGCTGACTTCGGTTTCATCCTCAGCCTCTTCTGATTCCGAGCGAACATTCTGGCCTCTCGTGTGCATTTCCAGTGAAATACGGGAATACGAGCACCGGGCGTAAAACACACCTTTTATTTAAATGCAGCCCCTTCAAGAGTGCTGCTGCCCCTGGGTGGTACCAGGTGAGCAAGGGCTTTGAGGAAAGTAATGGGAAAATGGTCACAAATGATACACATTTAGGATTCTGAAAAGAAAAGAAAAGAAACGTTTTGGACAAATTTAAGTAAACCTTTGCATTAGAAATTTGTTAAAATAGGCCAGCGTGGCTTGGTGGTTGAGCATCGACCTATGAACCAGGAGGTTACAGTTGGATTCC
This sequence comes from Myotis davidii, assembly GCF_000327345.1. Classification (NCBI taxonomy): domain Eukaryota; kingdom Metazoa; phylum Chordata; class Mammalia; order Chiroptera; family Vespertilionidae; genus Myotis; species Myotis davidii. Next base: position 4,681,878 of record NW_006284618.1, on the reverse strand, counting down.
CGGTCAGGGCATGGGCCTGGGTTGCGGGCTCCATCTCCCTTTGCATTAGAAATTTGTTAAAATAGGCCAGCGTGGCTTGGTGGTTGAGCATCGACCTATGAACCAGGAGGTTACAGTTGGATTCCCGGTCAGGGCATAGGCCTGGGTTGCAGGCTCCATCTCTGGGGTGGGGCGTGCAGGAGGCAGCTGATCAATGCTTCTCTTTCATCATTGATTTTTCTATCTCTTTCTCCCTCTCCCTTCCTCTCTCTGAAAAAAAAAGAAAAGGAATTAGTTAAAAGAAGCCACTGATATTGCGCGGTATGTCACTAACACGATTCGATGCACAGCGGGAGCTTTGCAGTTTGACCATGAGGATTCACCTGCTGGAGCCGTTTCAGAAACAAAGATGAACGTTCAGTCAGAAGAGCCATCGCCTTGCCCTCGTGGGTAGATGAGGGATTAATGCAGGTGAAGTGGACCAGGCCGGTGGCCGCGACATGGACTAACCAAGATGCCCGGATTGGGCAATGCTTTGGGCGAATGACCACAAAACTTGCTTTCCTATTTTGGGATAAAAGTGAGCGCAGCCCGCCGATTCCTCCTGCCCACAGTGGTGACCGCTC
>NW_006284618.1:4676208-4681239 GCF_000327345.1 Myotis davidii | reverse complement strand
CCGTCGTACCTGGAGATGTTACCTGTGGCCACCACCCGCGTTTGGAGTAGGTTTTATTGAAAGGAAACCTCTCAGGATCGCACCGATAGGAACACTAGCACTGGCGCCAGCGTCCTTGCCCATGGGGGCTCCATTGCTCCGGGTAAAACAATACGGAGCTGGAGCCAGGTTTGGCTGGATGCTCGGTGTGTTGAATGGAGACGAGAAACCAGCATCATCTTGAAAAACATTTTATTCAGTTATAAGTCTCATTCATTGAGTTGCCCAATATTTGTGTATTTTAAAAAATATGTCCTTATTAATTTTAGAGAGAGGGAAAGGGAGAGAGATAGGAACATCAGCGATGAGAGAATCATTGATTGGCTGCCTCTTGCACGCCTCCTACTAGGAATTGAGCCCGCAACCTGGGCTTGTGCCATGACCAGGAATCGAACCAGTGGCCTCCTGATTCATGGGACGACTTTACAACCACTGAGCCCACTGACCGGGCAATATTTGTGAATTTAAACATCCAAGAAGGACCAGTAAGCAAAGAGCCATCAAGATGCGAAGCTCAGGAAAGAGAATTATTCATTGATTTTCTCCCATGTATCCACTCATTTCTTCAACAGCCTCTGTTTGATGAATGAGACATGTTCCCTGTCCTCTCAACGCTCACAGCTCAGCGTGACATCGATGCTCACGGAAACCCACTCAATCGTGTGTCATCACCGGGGCCTCCAGGTCGACGGCAACACGGGGCTGGGAGAGATGAATCTTTTGGGCTGGGGCCGTGTCGGGGGTGGGGGCGGGTGAGGGGACTGAGCCAGCCGTGGATTTGGGAGACGGCTGGGTAGTGATGACAGAGAGACTGTGTGTGAGACCATGTGTGTGTGTGTGTGTGTGTGTGTGTATTCCTTCTTTCTGGTTTACTATTTTCTCCCACTTAAGAGGATGTGCTCATCACAGAAAAATGTAAAACTACGGAAGAGTAGAGTGAAGAAAAAAAATTGCTCATAGTCCCCTGGTGTGCTAATAACTACTATTAATATTTTGGTGTTTTTTTTCCATATCTTTTATCCAAGCAATCTTCCCTTTACATACCTATGATCGCAGGCCATGTGGATGCCATTTGTATCCCGCTGTTTTTATTTAATTTCGGGGCGGGGGTGGGGGCGGGTGAGGGGACTGAGCCAGCCGTGGATTTGGGAGACGGCTGGGTAGTGATGACAGAGAGACTGTGTGTGAGACCATTCCGGAGCCCGGGGTGAGGAGAGAGTCGGTCAGCATTGTGAGATCCTTTAGGCCTGAAAGACCAGGTCGGTTTAAGAAGATTCTCTCTTTCTTTTGATGAGCTTTTTCTCTGTAGGGACACATCATGGCTGGTCCCTCCCCAGGTCCTTTTGTCCCTATCGCCTGGTGGTATTTCAGCAACTGGAGGTGAGGGCACACGTTGGCCAGATCCTGGGGCAACATCCCTGGAGAGTTTAGTTTGAGCTGGAATTTCCCATGATGACTTGAGGGCTCCATGTTTTTTTTCCATATCTTTTATCCAAGCAATCTTCCCTTTACATACCTATGATCGCAGGCCATGTGGATGCCATTTGTATCCCGCTGTTCTATTTATTTAATTTTCTAAGTATTTTATCAGATCTTCCCAAGTGTTTCGTGCGGTGGCATTGGCCTGCTGTGCTAACCTGTTCCCTCGGATGGGCACTCCCACTGGATACACACGCCTCTCGGCTCCCTGATGTCAGTAACACTGTGGTGGACATGCCTCTGTGGGAATCCCCTTCTGTGCTGGGGGACACTCCTTCAGAGTGAGGAGCACACGCGGGATTGCTGGGTCCCTGAACTTCAACGCGGCCAACACTTCTGGTAACGACGGCCCTGCGCGTCTCCACAGCTGGTCTCCATCGGGAACACACGTGCCTGGTTCCCAGCAAGCCGCGGACCACGGGTGCTCTAGTGACCATCCGCCGGGCAACCAGCTCGTCAACAAAAACACTTTACAGACGCCACAGGCAGTTTATGGAGATATAAACTCCACAAGGACAGAAGCATTTGTCTTTTCTGGCTTGTTCTTTTAAAAAAAGTGTATCTACTTTTACTGATTTCAGAGAGGAAGAGAGAGAGAGAGAGAGAAACATCAGTGATGAGAATCATTGATCAGCTGCCTCATGCATGCCCCCCCTACTGGGGATTGAGCCTGCAACCTGGGCATGTGCCCTTGACTGGAATCAAACCATGGCCTCCTGGGTCAGAGGCCGATGCTCACCACTGAGCCACACCGGCCGGGTTGGTTTGCTCTTTTCCATGGACGTATCCCGGTCCCTTGGACTAGCACAGCGTGGGCACCGGCAGATGTTGGAAGGATGGGGAGTATTTTCCGAGCCGTCCCATCACTGGGGTGGGAGAGGGGAGCCTGTCCCCTGGGGCACTGGTCGGGGATCCAGACTGCCCTCCGGCTCCGTGTTCGGCAGCTTCCGGTTAGTGCTTCTTTGGGAAACGTGACGGGGCCACAGGTCAGCTGCCAGGACCAGTATCCTGGGCGGAGAGTTACTTCCTCTCTCCGGACGCATCTCGTTCCCAGGTCCATCAGACACGCTTTGCTGCGGACCCATGAGGACAGGAGATGTCCCTCGAATCTCGTTGCCGGCAGAGGGAGACACCAAGCCCTGTAGACGGTGGGCTTCAATGCCTTTGGGCCCAGGTGGCCGAGGCAGGCCCCCCTCGCCCGGGGCTGTCCAGAGACCCCGAGTGATGCCCAGGGAGAGCTGGGGCAAGGCCAGCCAGGCCCTGGCTCCGTCAGGACTCTCCGTCTCCGACGCACCCACTCTTCTCCCAGCGTCTCTCCTGGTGGGTGGCCCACCCCTCACTCCGGTTCTCCTCTCCACGCCCCGGGCCTGCCAGCTCCGCTTCGCCGCCTGCCTCGGGGAGAAGGCCTCCTGCATGTCTCACCCACACAGCATCGCCCCACTGCGACCCGTGTCTCGTTGGGGTGTGATGGTCTCATTGCCAGCCTGATGTCCCCTTCACCTGTGTCTGCATCTGACAACCTCGCCCCGTCATTCTCACGTGTGCTGCGGTTTGGGCGGCCTCTGCGAGGAGCTGTCTCCCAGGACCCAGCCGGGCTCGGGGACACGAGAGCGTCACAGCCACGCCTGCCTCGCGGCCCTGGTCACCCACGAGGAAAGGCTATCTCGAGGCAGAACTTGGTGTTTTTTTGTGTTGTTGTTTTTTTTACTTACATAAACTATAAAAGTTTTTTTTTAATACAACAAAATGAAAAGCAAGGGTAAGTTATAAATGCCACCTCTTAATAGGACAGCAGTTAAATTGGAGCCGTTCATCACTGACCACAATGAAAAACGGCTTTCATAATTGTTTTAATTTTCTCTCTTGGTGCATGAAGACCTTTATTGCACACAGCTCTATATTAGCACCTTTATTTGTAGTGAAATAAGGGGTGGGAGGCAATGGAGGTTAAAACAGGGTCTGGCCGTGAGGGCAACAAGTAAAGGGAAACTCATCCGCAGGCCCGGCCTCCGTGCTCGGCCGCTCAGCACAGCTGGGTCCTCCAGTGTCCCTCCTCCCTTCGGAGCCCCACCCGGGTCCCTGAGCCTGCGACTGTGCAGGGCGCTGGAGGGAGCCTTTGGAAAGGGACCTGAACATTCCGCGCTGGGCGCTTCTGTTTTCAGAAGTGTTTGCTCATGAAGACCTCCTCCAGGATTCTCTCCAGGCACAATGGAAGGGCTTGCTTTTTGCTAAAAGACCCCAAAATGTTTGTCCTTCGGAAAACTAAAGTTTCAAAGATTTGTTAAATTGTAGCAGTCAAAATCAGCGGATCATTGGATTTCATAGATTTTTTAAAAATTCTCTATTTTCTTCATTTTCAGTAGAAAAATTTTATATTGTACTACATGAAAAAAACTTCTGCAATTGGGAACATGCTAACATATACGTGTGTGTGTGTGTTTGTGTGTGTCTTGGGTGGTGGGGACGGTGGGTAGAGGATCTGGTTGTTCGTTTTCAAAGCAGTCTCCTTTCATAATACAAGTCAGGGGCACGTTACTAAGGGGCGTCTCCCACTCACCAGGCGTTAGGCATGACAATCATTCAGAAGCTCTTTTGCCAGCGCATGGGCGGACGTGTGTGTCTGTTCCATGGAACCTTCTGTGAGCCGCGGATCTGAAGACAGAGCGGCCAGCCGCCAGGCCTGTGCCCACGCGGATGTGGCAAAGGTTTCAGACGCGGGAGCCAGCCCGTGTCCCTGCACGCAGCGCAGCGAGTGAATGCTGGGGACGCGGAGACGCCGGCCGCGAGGCCATTACTGGAGGTCAGGAGGGCTCCTGCTAAAACCTCCCGTTTGCACCCACGGGGCCTGGGCTCAAAGCGTCTGGGAGGCTCCGGAGTCAGGAGAGGCTTTGACTGCGGCCGAGGTTTGACCCGTGAAATTCCGGAGCCGGCCTTTGGGCTGAGGCTTGAAGGGGCGGCGACGAGGCGGGAGCTGCTGTGGGTGAATTGAAGGAGTCGCCTGTGTATTGTCAAGTGCGCTTAGAGCTTGTGATGGGTTTTCAGAAGGGTCGGCAGCATTACCTTCCTGCTAATGAAGTTGTTGTTTTTAAAGCACACTTTAGAAAATATTTGTATTGATTTCAGAGAGGAAGGGAGAGGGAGAGAGAGAGAAACATCAATGATGAGAGGGAATGATTGATTGGCTGCCTCCTGTACACCCCCTATTGGGGATTGAGCCTGCAATCCAGGCATGTGCTCTTGACCAGAGGCTGATGCTCTATCCACTGAGCAAAACCTATCTCTCATTTATCTTTGTGCCCCTCCCCCCATGTTTCTATTACAGTGTTTTGTTGTAATAGTCCTAATGATACTCCTCCTCCTCCTGATGACATACTAGTACTTATTTAACAATAACTAATGCAAATGTCATAGGTCTCAAATAGGCCTCACCTGCCCAGTTTTGGGATGGTATTGCATTCAGAGAAAGAACAGAGCAACCCAAATGAAGATAATTCCTATGTATGTTGTTCACTT
>NW_006284618.1:4674934-4675962 GCF_000327345.1 Myotis davidii | reverse complement strand
AATGCTGGTGCACAGGGGACCAGGCCACCCCTGACGGAGGGGACTCTGTTGAACCTGGTCTGTGAGTGCACATGGCCGGCGGTCCGGCCGGCTCCCTCCAGGTCATCTGTACCCCTGACGAGGGGACTCTGCCGAACCTGGTCTGTGAGTGCACGTGACTGGGGGTCCGGCCGGCTCCCTCCATCCAATGCTTATTGTGGGTATCTGAACGATATTTATCTTTATTTTACTTTACTTTTTAACCCAGAGCAGTTTTGCCTATCAAACGGCCTGCGTGTGATAGGTAAATCCTGTCTTCTCGTTTGCTTTATATATTTCTAGAGGCCCGGTGCATGAAATTCATGCATGGGTAGGTCCCTAGGCCTGGCCAGTGATCATGGCCAATCAGGTTCCCTGCCTCCCCAACTCCCCGCCTCCTCCTTCCCTCCCTCCCTCAGCACCCGGCCTCTGCAGTGGTCGCCCACCATGTTCCACACTGCCCCCTGGTGGTCAGCACACATCATCAGGAGTGATCAAACTCCCAGTCTCCTGGTAGAACTCCTGAGGGGACAATTTGCATATTAGCCTTTTATTCTATAGGATTTTGGCATCGCAGGTATTTGTAGTCTCGTCACTGAGGAGATGGTACAGGACGTGGTTGTGGGGCTACAAGTGAAGGCTGCCCTCAGGGTCACGGACCCCCAGGTCGCCTCCCCGGCTCTCCCTTGAGCTGGCCGAGAAGATAGAGCAGACGCTGGGTGGGAGGGGCCGGCTGACCCTGGAGATGGGTTAGAACCTGATGCTGCGCAGAGCCCGAAGGTTGGGCACCGTCTGGAGCAGACCCTGTGACGCCTGTCCAGCCTCAGTTGCCGCGTGTTAACTGTGACTGGATTAGAAGGATTTACCACCTCAGAAAAGTCCTAAGGTCTGGATGGGCTGTGAGATTTGGCTTCTGGAATTTTCCCTCTGATCCTCCCTTTGCCGGCTGTATCATCGTTCCCACTCAAAGGATGATGTGCCTCTAGCTCCAGGATTTCACCTTCAAAAAC
>NW_006284618.1:4668605-4674833 GCF_000327345.1 Myotis davidii | reverse complement strand
CAAGGATGAGAGAGAATCATAGATCAGCTGCCTCCTGCACACCGCACACTGGGGATGGAGCCCGCAACCCGGCCTGTGCCCTGACCGGGAATTGAACCCTGACCTCCTGGTTTCTAGGTGGACACTCAACCCCTGAGCCACACAGCCGGGCCAGGATTTTACCTTTTTGTTCTTAACAGTGTGATCCACAAAGTCACCCGTTGTGGGCACTTGTTTGCCTACTATGAGGAAGACACCGGCTTTGGATGGTCTATTAAATGGTGTGCTAAGCAGTGTCGTAGCTGGAGGGCCCTCCGCATACGTAAGCCAGCTTTTCAAGGCGCCTCCGGCTCCCCCGTCACACCCGCACCCGGGGCTGCAGCGTTCTGGGGAAGGCCCCCAGAAGCCTTCTTTCTCCTTTTCAGAAACCTCATGGCCGGAGCTAGTCAGGTGCTCCCCTTTCCCAGGGATTCCAGCCTGGTCTGCCCAGGGGTGGGGCGGGCTCCGCCTGCAGCTCCCGCCTGTCTCCTCCGTCCCGGGCCAGCCGATGCTTTCCCCTGGCTGGTGACCTTGGCTTTGGCCCTGCTCCCAGGTGCGGTCCCCCGGCCTCTGCAGGGCTCCCTGCAGCCAGGTGTCTTCCAGGCGGGAAGACGCCTGCAGTGATGGGATCCAGCTGTGCAAGCTATTCCTGGCGGTGTTCTCTGCTAGATGGGTGCTGAGGTGCCATGTGACCCGGCTCTGGCCAATAAGGCCTCTGGGAAGCCCCAGAGGGTTCTGGGAAGTCTCCACTCCTCGGTCAGGGAGAAGGCGGAGGGGAGGTTCCGGCTGCTCTGGCCGCTGCGGTGGAAGGTGTGTTGTGGGGCACCCAGCAGCCGCTCGCCCCTGAGGGGAGCCGTGGTCAGCTCTTGGGAGACGACGTAAGGGGGGCCTCCTGCACCCTCACGTGAATGGAGGTACTGACAGCACCTGCTCCTCACACTCTATCGAGGCCCCGAGGGAGCGTGGGAGCCGCTGCTCTGAGGTCTTCCTGCTCCGAGGTCTTCCTGTCCCGGGATCTTGTGAAGGTGAGATAATCAGTGTTCACTAACGGCATTGCTTTTTTTCTCCTTTTTCGCCCAAAGTCGCCTAAATGATACATACACACTTCTATTCTTTCATGCCCTAGACCAGCGGTTCTCAACCTGTGGGTAGCGACCCCTTTGGGGTTTGAACGACCCTTTCACAGGGGCCGCCTAAGACCATCGGAAAACACATATATGATTACATATTGTTTTTGTGATGAATCGCTATGCTTTAATGATGTTCAATTTGTAACAAGGAAATTGGGGGTCACTACATCATGAGGAGCTGTATTAAAGGGTCGCGGCGTGAGGAAGGTTGAGAACCACTGCCCTAGACATTGTTTTGGTCTTTGTTGTTTTTTGGGGTGAAAAGTTGTTGTTTTTTTCCCGAGGCATCAGTTGGTTACACTCTTCTCATCCTGGGTTTTGTTTCCCAGAAGGTGAGCTCCTGAGCGTTTGTCCCTGGGGCGGGGCAGGGAGAGGGGCTGCAGGAGCTCACAGGGGCGCCAGTCCCTGGAGGTGAGGTCTCCGTGGTGCCCTGCGGAAGGCTGGGCCCTGGCACATCTCCCAGCCACCCCAGCTGCCTGCCCGAAGCCTGGGCCGGATGCTGAGGGTGTCCATGGAGCCTGTGGGTGCACTGGGGAGGCAAGGCTGGCGCCCCTGTTCTGGCCGCCCTAAGGCCTCCCGCACCCGTATGTGAATGGAAGGACGGTAGGAGCTCCCAGGGAAGGGCTGAGATGGAAGTCCTGTCGGCCTAGCGGAGGGAAGCTTGGAGTGGGAGTTACATTTTATTTATTTGTTTTCCGTTAATCCTCACCTGAGGATGATTTCCCATTGATGTTTAGAGAGAGTGGAAGGAAGGGGGAGAGAGACATTAAGGAATATCTACGTGAGAGGGACACATCAGTTGGTTGGCAAGGCTGGGCATCAAGCCTGCGACTGAGGTACGTGCCCTTGACCAGAATCGAACCCGTGACCCTTGGGTCCGCAGGCCGACGCTCTATCCACTGAGCCAAACTGACTAGGGTGTTACATTTGTGCAGGCCGACTCTCTGTCCACTGAGCCAAACTGACTAGGGTGTTAAATTTTATTTTAATGGCATCCTGAGTCCGTGGAGCAGGATCTGTCCTTGCTGCACCCTATTGTGTATCTAGCCACCCTCCTTGCCCAAAATTTGCCAGGCGGGAAAGCTGTGTGTTCCCCCAGGCACGCCTGAATGGGAGGGTGCCCAGGAGCACCGACCAGCGACAACCTGGGGTCCGGGCAGGTGCACGGCATGTGCGATGGCCAGCCAGCCTCTGCCCACCGGTGGGCCTGCCGTGGGGGGCCCCACGTCGTGCAAGGTTAGCTGCCTCCTTCTAACGGAGCGCCAAGGCGAAGTCTTCACTAGTCTTTCCTTCTGAATGACGAGCCATGAGGAGCCAGGAGTATTTGGAGTGGTGGGGGCGAGCTCAGTCTTCTAAGGTGTTACTGTCTGGAATCGTCCGCCCAGTGACAGGTGAACCAAACTACCCATCCCTGCACTCCCCTCACCCTCAAGGTCTTTCTCATATTTGTTATCGCTCATTATATAATATTTTCCCCAAAATGACTGGGTTTTTTTTTTTTTTTTTTTTTTGCTTGAAAATTTCCAGCACTGCAACTGGGTTTCCTTTCCCGAGTCACATTTTTTTTTTTTTTCAAAGAAACTTTTTATTTGGGAATAATTTTAGATTTTTAGAAAAACTGCAAAGATAATACAGAATGTCCCTGCCTGCCCTTCACCCAGTTTCCCCTGATGTTAGCATCTTACGTAACCGTGGCACACTTGTCAAAACAGACGTTACCACGGGCACATCACGGTGAATTAAACTCACATTTTATTCGGGGTTTTTCCCTTTCCCCCCACAAATGCCCCTTTTCTGCATCAGGACCCGACCCAGGCCCCGCGGGGCCCCCAGACATCCCAGCTCATGGTGTTTTAAGGTTGTTGTTTCGCCTCCCTGCCCCGTCTTCAGCACATGCCTCTGAGTCAGTCACCTGCCCTGTCCATCTTGTGGCCTCTGAGCCACCCAAGTGTCATTCCTGTCACTGAATCTCCAAACTGTAGCAGATAATGTCTCTTTCGTAAAGTTCCCCACTCTCCTACGATATCTGCCAAGCTGGTAAAATTTTGACAAAATTTAAAGACAACCTGGGCCACGGGCCAGATCTTCAGAGCAGCTTCAAAATAAAATTCGGGGGGAAGCCGTCCCCGGAGATCGCGGGGAAAGGCGTAAGTACAAACCGCAGACGTGCACGTATTTTTTCCTTTGCATGCAAATTTGGAAATTTCCATATTCCTCCTTGTTTATGGGCCCAAAAGGTTAGGAGGCAAATGGTTCTGTACAAAAATCCTTTCAGTGGAAAGATTAGCATATGCCGCCTTTAAAACACTCTTAATAGTTTTTAATATCCATAGACTTTCATATATGATTGTCTAAGTAATCCAGTTGGGAAATTAATTGCTTGATCTCGTATGTATCCGAGTACAAGACGTGGAGGGCATATCAGAACGCGACTCTGTTTGATGGTATCTGGAGATAGACTCGCTCTTGGAATTGATTTTTGGGTCCATCGGCACCAGCGGTGGTGGCGTGTGAACTGGGGAGGCTGGCCGTGCCGTCTGATCCTGCTTTTCGTGTGTGGGCCTGTGGCGTGGGGGGACTCGGTTTTCAGGGTTCACGTGGGTGTGTCTGAAGAGCCACCGGCTTGGTCGAGGGGTGAAGTGCTCCCCAGGCCTCTGATTGGCTCCCCAGGCCTCTGATTGACATGTGGGTGGCTCAGGTGGGTAGGCCTGCTCCTCAGTCCCTTCGGCAGGGCGGTGCATGGGGTGCAGGAGCCACACGGGGCTCTAGCAGCTCTCAGGCGGCCCCGGGTGGGGAGACAGGTGTGAGGGCCACCTGATCCTTCTCCTGTGGCCCGGGCGGAGCCCAGGGAAGTCTTGGTGGTAGAAGCAGCCAGGCCTGTGGGCACCTCCATTGCCCCTATTGACAGACGTGCCGGGTGGGGGCCTAATAGCCGTTTGGGAGCAGCCCTGGCCACGTGTTTGCCTGGGAGCGTTGCAGGCAGGACGGACTCGGGGAGACTTTTGCTAGCGATTCCTCCTCCGCCCTGTTTTCTGGGCGATGCCTTGTTGACTGAGAAGAGAATGTAGCCCCTCACGCTCCGTCTGTCTCAATAGCTCGCCTCTGCTGCTGCCATGCGAGCCAGCCTCGGAGAGGCCGGGAGTGGGTCAGGTCCCCCGCCTGTGCCGGATCGTGGGCGTGGGGGCTCTTCCGGGGTGTCGTTCCGTTTGGAGAGAAACCACCATGTGAGTTTGTCTTTAAGGTCTGTCTGCTGTCTCCCGGTGGCGCCCCCTGCGGTTGGGGTAGGAATCCGCCTCGGAGGGGAGCTGCCCGGCCAACCGCACTTGCTCGCGGTTTAGGGCGGGCTTTGCGGGCCCCGCTCTAGCTCTGCGGGCGCCCACAGTGAGCCAGGGCTGACCTGCCTGCTGTCTGTCAGGCACTTTGAACTGTTTCAAAGGCTTTGCAGGCCGGTTACTGTATTTGATCTTCATAACTTCCCCAGACACTGAGCCCCGGGGAGGTTAATTGGCCGGCCTGGGGTCGCGGGGGAGCTGGGGCTCGCGCAGGGGTCTCCCGAGGTCTGCCCCACTCTCACCTCTGGAGGAACGGGGTCACTGCCATGCTCCTCGGGGCTCACAGAGACACTCCCTGGCACCCACTGCTACTGCGTCCTGCTTCGGGGCAGCTGGGAAGACAGCCCCATTCCGGGCAGCCCCCACACTGGCCCCCTCACATTTCTGAAGAGCTCCCCCGAATCAGAGCCCTGGCTGCCAGCGTAGGTTTCTGCTGAGGGAACTGGCAGGGGCTCCTGGTGGGTCTTCAAGGCTCAGACTGTAAGTGAAGTTGGGGGTCCCCCCTCGGCCCACCCCGCTCTCCACTCTCTCCTCTGTGCACACACGGCCCCCCTCCTGGGAGGGGCACGGCCTCTCCACCCCCTGCTTCTGCTCCGGGGGAGGAGGGCCTGCACCAAGGTCCGGGGTTGCCCAGTGAGGGGCATGCAGGTTTGGGAAGAGCTGGCCGAGGGGCGCGGGAGGAAGTGCCGGTCCTGGCCTGGGCCGGTCCCAGCAGGAAGACTTGCAGAGGGAAGGCAAAAGTAAAACAGGATGCGAAACACAAAGCAGGAGGGGCTCCCGGGCACGTGTTTGCCTAGTGTCACCATAATGCAGTGAGACAAGGAGGGTGATGGGTTCCAAGCACCAGACAGGAACTCTCTCAGGAGGGTGAGGCCAGGCCCAGGGGCTGCTCCCCGCCTGGGACGGTGGCCCCAGAGCCTGGTGGCCACCGAGCGCCGGCGCCTGCTGTGGTCTGCCTGCAGGAGGCGCCCGTGAGCCGCCCCCTCTGTGCATACCGTGCAGAGGAGGCTGCAGAGGGAAACCAGCGACGCGATCCCGCCACGTGGGGGCAGCAGCTCTGAACACTGGAGCTGCAGCAGGAAAAAGCTTGCATGTTGTTAACAAAGGACCCCTCCAATTTTAAACAGTTTAGGGGACCACTCCTGTTTGGATATGAGTCCAGAGTTTCCCATTTATATGCACATTCAAATGTATCTCTGGAAGATAATCCACATCGTTCAGGCTCGGCTGGAAGTAATTGATAAAGAATAGAATTCACAGCCGGGCGGGACGCGCCCTCGGAAAATCACGGTATGTGGCCGATCTTCTGAGTGGATGAAACCGGGCTTCCGGGTTAGGCCGGGAGCGTTTGCGCTAAATGAAGTCATGAGAGAAGATAATACAGCGCGCCATCGCTTTAAAGTAATTTAATCACGAAAACTAAAAATTTGGAAGAAAACAGATATTTTACTTAATAGAAACCATCTGTACCGTACAGTAGGCAAATTGTATAAAAATGAATAAAACTGTCCCCCGAGGGGCACGGCGCAGGCACCCGCTTATGTAATGAAGACTTATCGGTGCCTCTGAGCATTTGCATTGTCTGTGCGACGAGGTAAATCGCACCGGAGTGTGAGGGAAACAGTCACAAATTTTATTACCGTCGTGTGACTGGTGACAAATGCAGCAATAGGAATAATGCATAGGAGACGGGGCCTGCTCCCAACTCCAGACGGCTCTGGGCTCCGGACCAGTCTCGACCTAAATCT
>NW_006284618.1:4665395-4668492 GCF_000327345.1 Myotis davidii | reverse complement strand
GGGGAGGGTATGGGGGGGCACCAGGGCGTTGTTGTCCGTGGCTGGTACCCACCAGGCCCATCTTTGAACTTGTTCAGGCTCCACGTGCACCATTTGCTCCGATTTTGGCTGCCCCCCGGCAAGGCCTTGTTTCAACAGGTCTGGAGTGGCCTTGGCGCTGGCCTTTTGCCGGGAGGATCCAGGTGCATCGTGGGAAAAGCATCCCTTCGCTCCCGTGGACCAGCCTCCACACGCTCACGGGCCAGGATGCTCTCCGCTCTCCGGGAAGAGGGGCTGGCTCCCTTCTCTCCGTAGCCGGAGGTCCAGTGGCCCCATTTGTCAAAACAGGCACTTGTCCCTAATCTGCAAATTAACTAAACAGTCGTAACTGCTAATTCTACAGTATCAGGCCTGGCATACATAAGGCTTGAGTAATAATCAGCTTTTTAAATTAAGTCGGTGACAACCACTATTAGCTGCTGTGATTTAATAATCCCAATAAATGCGCGCATTTGAAAAAGGGGCTCTTTGTAATTTTTCCCCCCCAGCATTTGCAACTGAATCTGTTAATGAAAAGAGAACACAACAGTTTTATGTTACAAATGATGCCATAATAGGTAAATAAAAGGACTCCTCCAGACGCTATTAATGACGGAGAGGCCTCACGTCGGAATTGGAGAGACGGCGAGGCAGAGCGGGATCGGAAATCAAGGTTCTATTTCTGTTTGTTATGATGGATTAAGGCCAGAAAGAGAACCGGATTCCTTTTGTATATTAAGCATTTTGGGGCAATAAGAAACAGGCCCCATTAACAAATATGTAAAGTAAAAATACCTCCCTGAAGATTTAGACTTTGGCAAATTTAGAACAAATGAGATGCAATTTTCTCCTTCACACGCTCGCCTGGCTTTGCCTAATGTTATTATAATGTATTGGCTCAAACAGCAGTCCCGCGTCCCCGGTAACTGGGGCACCCCCCTCCCTGGTGAAGGTGGGGGTGGCAAAGGCGGGTGGGGGCTGGCAGGGATGAGCTCCCTTTGCCCACCACCCCCAGGACTCCCCCCCACCCCCCACCAGGAAGTCACCCTCCCAGCAGCCGAGGTTCCCCTAGTCCAGGGGGTGGGAGTGGGGTTCAGGGAGGGGAGATGTCTGCACTGGGGTGGCTTCATCAGGGACTGGCCCAGACCCTCACCTGGAGGACCCGCGCCCTCCGTCTTCCTCTCTCTCCCCTCTGCTGACGGCATTATTTTTTTTTTTCCTTTTTCTGGTGGTCAATTGAAATTTTATGGGTACGTTATTTAAAGAGACTATAGAAGAACGAAAGGAGGGAAGGATGATGGAAATGCCGCCTGCCTTGTGCAATAATTACTCTTGGTAGCAATTTGAACTAATCTGCATTAAAAACACCCATTTAAGCAATCTGCTGAAAAGGGCGACTTCTTGCGCTGCTCCGTGAGACCCAGGACCCCTCTTCCCTCCAAATGGAGATCTCGGTGGAGTGATGGGAGTGGAAGGGCCGGGCCGGCTCGTTTTAAACCACCTGCGTGCTGTTAGGATACAGTGTTTCGGGCACAATGGCCTCATTTCTCGCAAAACGGCCCTTTTTACCTGGAGCAACTTTAAAAGCCAGGAGATGGGGCCAAAGGTCAGAGCCCGGGCTCCAGGCTCAGTTCTTTTCCTGGCAGAGCCCTGGACAAAAGCTCTGATCTCCGTGACTCTGGGTGGTTTCCATCAGGGCAAGGAAGTTACCAACAAAGCGTTTTATGTCTTCGCACTCTGAGGCCTTCGAAACGGACGTGCATGTGTGACACGTGTGGCTGTTGGTACCGACCAGACCTGGGTAGCGCCTCTGGGCTGTGACTGCTTGGGTACTGCCTGCAGCCCAGCACTGGGCTCCCCTCCGCCCAGCCCGGCCGGCTCGCGGGCCCACTCGGTTCTGTGGGTGAGTCCGGTGACAGCGAGCGGGTGTGGGCAGTTCCCCTCTCCGGCTCTCTCCGCTGCCCCGGAGGTTCCCCTGCATTTTTATTTCCAAAAGGGAGATGGCGGTCCCGGCCTTGGTGCGCAGACCCTGGCCGTGTGCACCCCCAGCTTCTCCCCCTTCAGTTCCTTCTTGTCTCCATTTGTTCTGTTACTTGGAAACATTCTGCTCTCAGACTCAGAGGGAAAGACTCGGAATTCAAAGCAGGGTCCTGTGAGCCCGAGGCCTGGTGGGCGGTGGGTGGGGAGGAGTCCCCAGGTGTCCCATTTCACAGATGGGGAAACTGAGGCCCAGGGGCAGTGTGCATCCATTCCAGCCAGGGGAGAGATGGGGCATTTTCCAGGTTTCCTTTATTTGTGTCAATCCCTGCAGTGACCGTGTTTTCTGTGCCCGTAATTCCCACACTCAGAATAAGGGACCGAGTTTCTGGAATTAAAGGTTACAGCTGAAGCAGCTGAAAGCCAAGTGCGACTGTGGGTCCTTTAAAACAAAGACAACAACCCGTTGTCCTCTTTCCTGTGTCTCCTCTCTGCCTCTCCAGCTCTTTCTTTCCAAGAATCGTTCTGTTTGAGTTCACTGGCACCCACAGTTCACCCTGCCGACCTTCCCAGCGCGGGTTCAGGGGTTCCGGCCCCGGGCAGGCTGCTGGGGGTGGGAATGCGGCTTGTGCGTGGGTTGGGTAGAGTGGGTGGGGTGTGTGGGGTGTGGGAGCAACAGGGCTGTCACTGTGCCCTCGCCTCTGGCCAGAGGACCTTCTGGCTGTGGTGGGTCCTGCAGAGGCCTGGACGGCTGGGTCAGGGGACAGCGGGGAGAGGAAGAGGCTGCTCTTGCCAGAGGTGGCCGGTGCCCGCATCGCCCCTCTCAGGCACAAGATGGCACTGTTTAGCTTTGCAAGAGCTGGTGCTGGGCCTGCAAATGCCATTCCACCTTCCTAGCTGCCTGTGCTGGGCTCCCGGGGAGGCAGGAAGAGGGGAGAGACGGAGGCCTCCTGGACGTTTCCTGGCGCCCACAGCGTGGGGCCCACTGTCCCCCAGGCGGCCCGGGCTCCCGAAGCCCAGGAGTGGCTGTGCTCAAACCCAGGACTGCCCGTGTGGTCCTCCCAGGGCCCTGCGGCGGGGGCCTCGGCTTTGTTTCCCCAAT
>NW_006284618.1:4659900-4665376 GCF_000327345.1 Myotis davidii | reverse complement strand
CTGCCCAGCCCTGTGCACGCAGTGCCCCCTCCAACCCCTCACCTTCAGCATCCCCGCCCCCTGCCCCCCAGGCTACCAGCCCACGTCCCCACGGGGTTTCAGCATGGGCCGACCCACACTGAGAGCTCAGAGGTCTGAGTTCCAGCTCTGATCTTGTTCCCGACACACCGGGGGCAGGTCTGTGGCTGAGGTTTGGGCTCCGGGGACACCAGCCACGTGGCGTCATCTAGAGAATGGGGTCCAGAGAACGCGCGGCCCCAGGTTCCAGCGAACGCGTGGCCCGAGAGCTGCTGTCTCGCCGCTGAGGCCGCAGGGGCAGCGCTTAGCCGTGTGCCCATTACTCGGACTTCATGTCTCTCCCCAGATCCAAGCTTCCCGGCTCCCAGCTTTGCTGGCATCAGGCCCTAGTTCCTAGCGATTTAATTCACAAAAGCGTTGGTTTCATGATTAAGATCCTAGCTGGGACTCCCTTAGTCCTGTTTCTGATCCAATGGAAAGTTGTTTTTTTGTTGTTGTTTTTTTAAGTTTTTCCTCCTGCCACAAGGACTCCTTGGGTTCTACTTACTTTATTTTTTTTAAAATGTGTTTTTGTTGATTTAAGAAAGAGGAAAGGAGTGGGAGAGAGAGAAACATCACTGACGAGAGAGAATCATTGATGGGCTGCCTCCTGCACGTCCCCTACTAGGGATTGAGCTCACAACCTGGGCCTGAGCACTGACTGAGGAATTAAACTGTGAGCTCCTGGTTCATGGGTGGATGCTCAACCACTGGGCCACACCAGCCGGGCCCATTTGAACCTTCAGTAATGCCATGCAGTTATCTCCCTGGAGTGCCCCTATCAGGTTTATCATCAACCTCACGCGTCCAACTAGGAATTGGTGCTTGGCCCAAATGCGTCTTGTCAGACTGCCTAATGTCGCCTCGTGGCTCTGCCGCGTTGTTCGTGTTATTATGGAGCCGTGGCCAGCTCGGCCCTAGCTGTGCTTGCAGAACATTCTTTCTATGAGCTATTGGAAGGCGTCCACAGAGCAGGGGGAGGAGTGCTTCATAATGTAATATACTTGGGAGGCACAAGTCAAATACATTGGAACTGGTTTCATTTGTGCAGACCTTCTCAGAGCCTTTTTGATGCAAAGACATTGGGTGGGGGGGCGGGGGTGAGGCCTGGACTCCACCAGCCCTGCCTCTGCCCTGCCCGGAGATTGCAGGCCCACCGTCTTGGCTGCAGCGTGAGCCGAAGCATGCCATCTCGGGGTCCCTTTCAGGTCTGTTCCTCCGTCATGTTGGCCCCGATGCCCTCTTTCTTCTCACCTGTCAATCAAGAGGCAGTTCCCGGACCGAGCCCTGTGCTGTGGGAGCGCCGTGTGCATCGGACACGACATGGCCTCTGCCTGCAAAAGGCTCACAGTCTCCTCGGGAAGGCAGGTCCTGCCACGCGTGTCCTGGTGACTCGGCGTCCCCCGTGGGAAGCCACATGGTCGGTTAGGAGGCCAGAGAGAGAGGATGGGGGTTTGGGCCAGCCCCTGGGGTTCACTGGGTGATGCGGGACGTTAGGTGCAGATTATATGAAGCGCTGGAGGTTTGGGTAGATGGAGACCATCGGGAGGCCGGCTCCATGGTGTGCAGGCTGTGCTTCTGACCTCATGGCAGAAGGGAACCTGGGGACGCCTCACCCCATCCTGCAAGGGGCGGCCCAGCATTACTCCAACGGGCTTCTTCCGCCTCGTCCCGGCTTCCTCCTGGCTGTCCCTCGTCCCGGCTGAGGCCACTCCTCCCACCAGCTCCCTCTCTGCTGTTTTCCACACGGAAGGGCACCCAGTCCCCTGGGAAGGACAGTGTGGCCCCGGCACTTCCCCTCCGCTCTTGCTGGCTCTCTCTCTCTCTCTCTCTCTCTCTCTCTCTCTCTCTCTCGGTGTGAAGGTGGTGAGGCCGCCTCAGGGCATCCCAGGGTGAGGTCTCCTGCTCCTCCTGTCCTCTGAGTGGGGTCACGGGGTCACGGGGTCACCGCAGCCTCGCGTGGGACTTGGGGACGGCTGCCAGCGGTGACGCTGCTGTCAGCTGCAAGAACGGAGCAGTTGCTTTGGGACTGAAGAGGCCATGAGCCCCAAAGACAGGCTCTGTGACAACTGTCGTCTCTGAGATGTGTGTTTACATGAGCGATTCTTTAAATTCATTAACTCACTAACTTGTTCCCCACGATATCTGAGAGCCTTCCATGGGCTCCGCCCTCATGCTGAAAGGGGGCGGCGCCGTCCTGTTCTTGGGGTGCTCATGGCCAGCGAGGAAAGGCAGCCACGGTGAACACACACCGAACAGATGCAGCAGACGGTGCACTGAGCTCCGCGCCCGCTTATGGCGCCCATGTTGCCAACGCTGCGCCAGGGCCTGGCATTCTCGTGTTCTCTCTCTAGCTGCCCAGACCTTCCCTGGCTGGGGCCGTTGGTCTGCAGTTTACCTGATTGCGTGTGTTATAACTGCAGAAACGGAAGGAGGAGTCCGGGCAGAGACCGTGGTCCATGCGGTTCCGTGCCGTCTGCTGTCTCCCAGGCGTGCGGTCAGGGCAGCTGTGGGCGAGAGGGCTGGGCCGCGGAGGAGGAGACGCTGACTGTCTGGAGGTCCGAGGAGAACTTGATGGACAAGGAAGCATCGGAGTTGGGTCTTGAGGGATGGGTAGGAGTGGATTTGGGACAGAGCAGGGAAAAGCATTTTGGAGCAGGGAACATGGTGTGCAAAGGACACAGGTGGGAGGAGGGGATGAGGGGCCTGTGAATGGTTAAGTCTGGGGGTGCTCAGAGTCGTGTGGAGGAGGGAGTAAGGTCCGTGTGAGCGCCTCGAAGTCAGATGGCCTGTTTGTACCGTGAGCTGTGCGGGACACAGACGTGTAAACCAGAGGAGTCACATGAATTTCTCTTCCCTTCTCCCAGTTTTACTAAAACAAAGCCACATAGGGTTGGTTGTGAGGGGTGAGGCAGCTGGAGGTGACATGTTATCTGGGGGAGAAGTATGGAGCGAACCATCACTCATTCCAGGAGGGGTCACCTGGGAACCTTTGGGTAAGCCAGGTGGACACAGCCCCGCCTCTCCTCACCGCACACCGCACACCGCTTCCCCGCGCAGGGCTGGCTCACAGTCCCGGCCACTGCTCCATCCGGTACTCGCAGCTTTGCCTCACACAGTCCCAGGCCAAGGCATGTGCCTGGAGAACTGAGAATGGGTCAAACAGACACCTACGCAGATGCGCATGCAGCACTGTCAACCATGGCCCAAAGGTGGACCAACCCACGTGTCCACCCACAGAGGAACGGATCCATAGCCATGGCCTGTCCACACGGTGGAATATTACGTGGCCATGAACAGGAACGGAGCCCTGACACCTGCTGCATCGTGGATGAACCTGGAAACAGGATGCTGAGGGAGAGAGCCAGGCACGAAGGCCCCCCATTGCATGGTCACGTTTACAGGAAAGGCCTGGAAGAGGTCAACCCACAGGGACCAAGCACAGCTGGATGGCTCCTACGGGCTGGGCGTGAGGAGGATGGGGGCGACCACTTGATGGGATGGGGTTTTTCTTGGGGGATCAGAATGCTTTGGGACGAGGTCGGGTGACAGCCGCACATTATGCATGCAGTCAGTGCCATTGAGTTGTACACTTTAAAGTGCTTACTTTTGGGTTACGCACATTCCCAAACAATAAGGAAGAACGTTTTGGGAGCGCCAGGCTCGGGTGGGCACTGCCCACGGACGCGAGAACGGCACCTCGGCAGCAGCCCGTGCTGGGCGTCCCGAGAGGCCCGGGCCCCGTCCCGTCTCTGAGACCGTCCCGGGGGCTCCCGGGAGAAGAGGGTGCTTCACCGTGTCAAGTGGTAACGTCTGCGCTGACCCGTTTGACTCTGTAAATCACTTTCTTGAATGCAAGACAGTCAAGGGCAGAAGTTACTCCTTCCCTATTCCTTTAATTGCCAGGATCGATAGGCACCATCGATTTGAATGGAGAAATAGTCTCCAGGTAACATTTAGGAAGAATCATGGGGACAGCACAGTGACAGGGGCTGCCGGCTGCTCCCCGTGGGGACTGACGGTGTTGGGGTTCCGTCTCGGCTGCTGGCTCTGTGGTCAGCGAGTGAGGCCGGAGGTAGGGCCTCCAGGTGGTCACCTGGACCGGTCCTGGCTGCTTCTGCGTGTGTGAGGTCAGACGGAGGGTCGTGCCCTAAAACTATGCTGGAGGCCAGGGGCTCTGCCTTCTGCCCCCGATGGTCTGGCCCCAAGAGGAGTCCCTGTGCCATGGGCAGCCCCGAGGGGGCTCGGCTGGCCCCATCTGCTCAGCTCTGCTGCCGGGTGGGGCGAGGCCTCTTTCTCGGGGAGTTTCCCGCCACCGCGCCTGGAGGTGCCGGCCATGGAGGGGACGGTGGCCCACTCCTTTGGTCTTTGTTCTGAGCATCAGACTGGGCGATGGGGGGTCAGTGCTCATGCCAGGTGCCCAGCAGTCACACGGATGACCCCTGCCTGCCCGTGCCTTTCTGTAGCCCCTGGGAGGGACAGCCGGTCTCAGGAGAGAAGACAGTTGGCAGCCCACGTCCTGGGGGCGATTTTAAAGAGAGAACACAATTCCGTCGACGCCTAGTATCCCTGGCCGGTGGGGGAGACAGCTCGTCAATAGCACCGGCACAGGACTGATCTCTCACTTAGAATGCAGCACATCCGACGGATGGCAAAGTGCCGTAAAAGGGGCCCACGGAAGACTTTGAAAATATTAATTAGTGTGTGGAAGCGTCGGCAGAGCCTCTCACAGAGAAACTGCTCCAGGGGGCTGCCTGGGATGAATTATTAATAAGACTCCCTCTCCACGCGGCACTCCCCGCCCTGACTGCCTGGGAGTGGGAGTGGGAGTGGGTTGGGTTATCTGTCCCATTCATTCACGGCTCGTTTCCTGCAGGTGGGGAGATGGGGGCCACCCACCGGGGCCCATGTGTCTGGAAAGGAGGACGTACCCCAACACCCCCCGAATGCACAGTGGAGGAGAGAGGCGGCCTCGGGTTTGCCTCTTTACATTCCGATCGCAAACCAATGGGCATGGCTTTTGGGGCCCAGTGTGAGGTTCCCCAAGGATCCAAGCCAGAAGCTCAGAAAGCAGCAGCTCTCCAGAGAAAATCCCGGGGCGTCTGCCCACAGCCCTCCGACCCCCCCTTCCCCCGCCTTGCCTGTGGGAGAAACCGCCATTCCCTTCCCAACGTGTCTCCCCGTGTTTCCTGGGCAATAGCCAGGGTTGACGGACGCTTACCGACTACACAGGGTGGTGGCTGCATTTCCCTGTTTTCAGAAGCGTGGATTGGCAGGAGTAGCAGCCTATTGGGAAGGACATTTTGCTTTAAACTTTTCGACTAATTCAATCAGGATCATAGTGATAGTTACGGTCGGATCAGGGGGTTAATCCAGTTATTCCGAACACAAGGTCCCTCGGAAAGGAGCGGTGTGTGTG
>NW_006284618.1:4653297-4659870 GCF_000327345.1 Myotis davidii | reverse complement strand
GTCCGTTCCGCACCTTCCCCCGCCCCTCGTTTCACACTTGGCAGTTATCGGGCTCCGTACCGTTGTCCTTTGGAAACCCTGTGCAGACGTCTCCGCTGGCTGGGGAGCCGTCAAACACCGTGTCTGTGATGCCAGGGGTTTTCCCGCCAGGAAGCTGGAGCCGATCAGCAGGGATCAGCGAACTTCCCACGTTGGTCTCACGGGTGCGCCCCGCTTTCGGGGTCTGAGAGAAACGGCCTTTCTTGTTTGGAAAGAAATCCGTGGACTGGGCTTCCTGTTCCCTAGGTCTTACCAGGCTGCCTCTGTCCTCTGGGCCATACAAACGTGTGCTTCCCCCGAAGTGGGCGGCGTGTCCTCTTTCCATCCTCCAGGGAAAACACGAAGCGGAGGCTGGCCTGGGGTGTTCGGGGGGACAGCTTCCTGCGATCGCCAGGGGAGGGGGCCCTGAGCGGCGGCATGTTCTAGAAGGGAAGGAATTGACCCTGGCTCTGTCTCCCAAAACAGCACCCAGATGCCTCGCCGTCTAGGGAGTTAAATGCGTGGCGAGTTTTCCCGGGGACTTTGTGACTGGCCCTGGCCCTGTGTCCTCCTGAGCCGGCTCTGCAGCCAATGACTTCCAGGCCTCCAGGGGCAAATTTCTCTCCATCTTCCTTTCTGAGAGAGAGAAAGAGAGAGAGAGAGAGAGAGAGAGAGCCCAGTGTTCATTCAAATGTATTGAGAGAGAGAGAGAGAGAGAGAGAGGAGGCTTCTCAGTTTTCTATAAAATTTCACATTCCTGATTTGAGATTATTTTATTCACTTGATTTCATCAGAATTAAGCCCAGATTGAAGAGAGAAAAATTCACTCTTCAAACAGTTGAAGCCACATCTGACCTGGTCCCCATGGCACCAGAAGGGTTTGCTTGTGGAGCGGGACCTGCCCGTCGTGGGCAGAACCTGCTGGCCGTGCCCCCTGCACCCCGAGCCCCGGGCCCTGCCGCCCGCGGCCACGTTCCCCACCTGATCCGCGGACAAAGGCTCCGCGGCCAGCGGCGGTGAGCCTGTCAGAGGGCCTGCGCGGGGTGGCGAAGCTCTGTTTTAATTTATTGTTCGCCGATCATTTACGCGCCCCGCGCTGCCAAATCATAAGCGGAAAGAGGCCGGTGTTCGGCTTCTGTCAGCTGCGAGAATTAAGGTTTTTTCCTGGACTTTTTTTTTTTTTAACAGCACCAGTGCCTTGGCTGGGCTCCAGTTCAGGTAATTACATTCTGTCTTCCTAAATTCCCTCGTAACTCCAATTGGGCAAGCTGCTCGCTCCCCCCTCGGAGCTAATGTGCGGGGGCCTGGCATCCACGGGGTGGCTTCCAAGAGCGGGTCCCAGGGCGCTCGGCTGCAAATGCTTCCTCTGCTGCCGCACGCGGGGCAGCGAGCGGGAGGAGTGTTACTATTGCTCTTCCCTGCGCAGCTGCCAGCCTGAAACTACCTCCGAGCGACATTTTAAATGTGAAGGCCCGGTTGGTCGTTGCGAGGATCGGATTCAAGGTCCACGTTGCTCACCTCTAAGTCTCTGGGCGACGGGAACAGAGAGGGGAGTGAGGAGGAGGAACTTGGGTCCCTCCACGGGAAAGTCCCTCTTTATGTTTCATTTGTCACAAAATGGCTCTTTTTTTTTTTAAATATGCCTTCTTCTTCTTTTTCTTTTTGCTGTCTCTTGATTAAAATGAATTATTGGTGTTTTTTTTTTTGATGAATGGAAATAGAGTTTTCCATTTGTAGAAGCAAAATGACATCTTTGGTTTAAAAAAATATATCGTTATTGATTTCAGAGAAAGGAAAGGAGAGGGAGAGATAGAAACATCAATGATGAGAGAGAATCATTGATTGGTGGCCTCCTGCACGCCCCTTACTGGGGATCGAGCCTGCAACCCAGGCATGTGCCTTGACCTCCTGGGAATTGAACCTTGACCTCCCGGTTTAACCACTGAGCCATGGTGGCTGGGCCATCTTTTTTTTTTTTTTAAAGTCTGAGATTCAATTCCTTTAAAGTTATTTCTTCAAATATGTATTGAGTACCTGCCAGGGACTAGACCTAATCAAAAGACTCTTTTGGCCACATAAGTACTTGCTGTTTTTACTCTTTTTCATTAATATTTATTTTATTTACAGATATCCATGTGTTTTTTTTTTTCCAAAACAAGGAGCTGCCTCCTTATAAACTAGCATCTGTGTGAATGGCCAGTGTGTGCCTGTGCGATCTGTAACCACGCCCCGAGGAGGTCGCTGGTTCTAGTGAATTACATTTCCTGAGATTGACACCGATGTTCACCACAAAACAGAACCTAGGGTGCATCCTCTGAAAGACAGGGCACATCTGACATGTGAGAGCCTCTCGTTTTGAAGGTAAACGCGGCCGCACAGTCATCCTCTCTGGAGCTGCCGGCAGAGACGTGGGGACGCGCAGCCACGGGCCATGTCAGCCCGTTTGTTCCCTAATTCCTGTGAAGCCAGCATGTGAAGGCGCCACGGGCGGCGTTCCTGAGCGAGGCGCCGTCACGCGCAGTCCTCGCCCGGGCCCCTCCGCCCCTGAGCCCAGACACATCTCAGTGCTTTTCATTCCTGTTTTCCGCTGCCGCCAGGCACCACGAAGCGAGGGCGCTGTCCACGGCTGCGGAGTGGTCACAGCCACCCAGAGGGAGCCATGGCTTTGTCTCCTGTGAGGGCTTAGCATCCCGTGCTTATTCATTTATTTAAAAATATATTTTTATTGATTTCAGAGAGGAAGAGAGAGAGAGAGAAACATCAATGACAAGAAAGGATCATTGACCAGCTGCCTCCTGCACACCCCCTACCGGGGCCTGAGCCCACAACCCGGGCATGTGCCCTTGACCAGAATTGACCCCGGGACCCTTCAGTCCGCAGGCCGACCCTCTATCCACCGAGCCAAGCTGGTGCGGGCTGGCATCTGTGTTTAGATAACAATTTCTTTCCTCCCCTCCACCCTGGTAGAATCACTTCGCAGAGCACCAGGTGAGGGCAGCTTCGAACGCGTCGCCTCCACCCAGGGACTCCTCTGGGCTTGGAACTCGAGTGAGCTGCATTTTTCCCTAATTGCAGGAAAAACAGCAAATTGGCAAACGCCAGGAAGTGGGCACAGCCCCTCGGATTTACAAGGAAGAGTGTAGGATGACTCTATTGCTCAGGAATTCCGTGAAATAAATTTATGGTTAGAAAAATTCATGATCTTAATGCAATGGAGGTCCTTTAATGTTTAACCCCCACCTCCGGGCGAGCCAGGCAGGCCTCGCGGAAATGGCTGTCTACAGCTGCTGAAAGCTGATCTATCCCCAGACAATCGTCAGGGCTGCAGGCCTAATTGTTGCAAAGAAACAGTCCTTTAATTTCCGAGTTTGGGGCTGTCCAAGTATTGTTTATAAATACACGCGTGGTGTGTGAGAGCAGGGAGGGGCGGTAGCCACCCTTTTCGGGGCAATCTGGTACTTTCCGTCCGGCCTGGGGGCCTGCATGGCCGAGGGTCTGTGAGGTCACCCCGCAGAGGTTCCTGCCACGTCAACTCCTTCTCTGGCATTTGTGAAATTCTTCCAAGAGTCACGGGATCCACGTGAGAAATGATGGGATCCATGTCAGTGGCGATGATACCGAGTGTTTGGGAAATTGTATGTCTGACCATCTCCTGAAATCATTTGCATTGTGAGAGTGGAGAATGTGCCCCATTTAGTTTGTTTTCTTGGAATGAGCGAGGCATCGCCCAACCCTGATATTGTTTGGCTTCCCTGGGGCCTCCCACTCCCACTCTCCAGAGGGCTCACGGCTGGACACCAGTTCCTGGGGAGGCCCGTTCTGTCATTCATCGATATCGCCTGAGCACCTACTATGTGCCGAGCAGTGATGTAGGCCCTGGAGACAGGGGTGAGACCCGTTCTGTCGTTCAGTCGATATTGCCTGAGCACCTACTATGTGCTGAGCAGTGATGTAGCCCTTGGAGACAGGGGTGAGACCCGTTCTGTCGTTCAGTCGATATTGCCTGGCACCTCCTTTGTCGTTCAGTCGATATTGCCTGAGCACCTACTATGTGCCGAGCAGTGATGTAGGCCCTGGAGACAGGGGTGAGACCCGTTCTGTCGTTCAGTCGATATTGCCTGAGCACCTACTATGTGCTGAGCAGAGATGTAGGCCCTGGAGACAGGGGTGAGACCCATTCTGTCGTTCAGTCGATATTGCCTGAGCACCTACTATGTGCCGAGCATTGATGTAGCCCTTGGAGACAGGGGTGAGACCCGTTCTGTCGTTCATCGATATTGCCTGAGCACCTCCTTTGTGCCGAGCAGTGATGTAGACCCTGGAGACAGGGGTGGATGAGACAGACACCACCTCGCTCCCTTGGCACTTACAATCTGTTGAAAGAGAGACAATAAAACAAGCAAACA
Source organism: Myotis davidii (assembly GCF_000327345.1). Taxonomy (NCBI): domain Eukaryota; kingdom Metazoa; phylum Chordata; class Mammalia; order Chiroptera; family Vespertilionidae; genus Myotis; species Myotis davidii. Next base: position 4,655,446 of record NW_006284618.1, on the reverse strand, counting down.
GGCTGCGTAACTAACCACGTGTGATGGGCACTGAAACAGTCCCAGGACTGTGAGAGAGAATACAGGGTTCCCTGCTGTAGGAGGCACCGTTGGAAGGGCACAGATTCAGGCTGGTCCTGGCACAAGGCTCCGTGGGGTCCAGACCAAGCCTGAAGCCACTGCGTGTCAGCGCCTGCCAGGGGCTCTCCTGTGCTCACAGGGAGCCGTCCCCTCCGGCTGGGGACTGGTGGGCGCACCAGGCTTCATGCTGTGCTGTCCCTGATTCCACACTTGGGGGGGCCTGTGCCCACTTGCCCCGCTTACAGACTCAGCCCTGGCTCCTGGTCGTTTCTTTATCCAGAAACTTTCCTGAGGCCCAGCACGTGCGGAGCAAGCAGGGCACCTGGTCCCTGTCTTCTCGGAGCTGACCCCCAGGTGGGGGCCTGAGAAAACCCCACAGATACCTGCAGTGAGAGCTAAGGTGGGATGCTGGTTCTAATAGCCATATCGCTGACGGGAAGGGCTGACCATGGGGCGGTAATTCCTGCCGGGGAAGCTGGGGGCTCCCAACCCCCAGAGTGGTTCCAGTTTGAATAATTTCCAACCTCCCATTGGCCTCAATCAACTCCCCTACAGGTCCATCCAAGGTCATACTTGATGCAGTGCCTTCTAGCGGTAGGCGTCATGGCTGCTTCTGAGAAATCCTGGGGCCAGGCCTCCGCTTGTGCGGCTGATGAGCAAGGGGAACAGAGAGCAGGACCCATTCCTAAATGTCTGCTGAATACCCCTTCTACACGCCTGCCGGGTGAAGGGGGGTGGCCGCGGGCATTGCACAGAGGAAGCTATGCAGCTCGTCCCTTCAGAACGAGCCCCCTGTCCCCGGAGTCTGCTGGTTTCAGAGGGACCCCCAGTCTGGGTCAGGTCAATCCTCATTTATTGGGCACAGGGGGGTCAGAAACAAGAAACTGCATTGTCGTCTCCAACGTAGACAGTTAGGCGCGCAGTCTCCATCTCCTACGGACCGTGATTTCTAAACCCAGGGATACAGAACTTCGTCTTGGTACAAGCATTAAATTTGCTGTTGAAAAATACCAGTATTTCCCAACAGGGTGGGCAGGGTAGTGGTGTGAAGTTTGCCTATATGCAGCTGAATTGGTAATTTTTTTTAAATCCCATTGGAGGACAGTTTTCCATTGATGTTAAGAAAGAGTGGAAAGGAAGGAAGAGGGGGAGAGAGAGAAAGAGAGGGAGAGAGGGGAACATTGATGTGAGAGAGACAGACCGATGCGTTGTCACCTGCATGTGCTCTGACCAGGGCTGGGGATTAAGCCTGCAACTGAGGTATGTGCCCTTGACCGGGGATTGAACCCATGATCCCTTCGGTCCACTAACCACGGAGCCAAACTGGCTATGGCTGAAATGGTAAATTTTAAATAAAATCAATGGTTGGCACACACAGCGTGTGCCCGGGGGCTATTCGCAGTCACAATATAAGGGCGTTCTTAGTTCTCCTTACTTTGCCAGACTTTGTGCCCCGTTGGTAAGGACGAGCTCATGTTCCAAACTGCCGATGCTCTCCCTCCAGGCAGCCACCCTCTCTCCCCTGAGGTCGTGGGGGGGATGTGGGTGATCCGGGGATGCAGAGCCAAGCGCCCAGGGTCACAGGAGAACCACAGTCTGAGCACCCCTCCGCGCCTCTCAACCAAGGTCTCTCCAGGAGCGCCGGGGCCTCCCTAGGTCTTCAGAGCAGGCTCCCTGCAGGGCCTGGCCTGGGCTCTCTGGACCAAGGCTGAGGGGCTCCCATCATCGGTGTAAACATGGGCATCCCGCGATGCCAACAGGCCTCATCGTCTCTTGTCACTGAGGGTCTGCAGAGCCCGGGAAGAGGTGTTTGCAGCTCCTGCAAACCGCCTGCGGACCCTCCTTCCTCCTTGTTCCTCTTCCATCCCCCATAAGGCCGAGCAGGGTGCACCCGCCCACCCCTGGGAAAGTCCCAGGGCAGCCCCAGCAGGCACACCCAAGCTTGCGGGGGTGCTGCCGCCTGCCTTCGCCATCTCCATCGCCCTCTCTCTCAGGCACCTTTCCATCTGCTAATTAGAAGCTGGAGGAGGTGGAGCCCACACTCCACTGCCAGGGTTGCCCTCCAGCCGCCCGCTGGCCCTTTGATCGC
>NW_006284618.1:4643269-4653277 GCF_000327345.1 Myotis davidii | reverse complement strand
AGCCCGTGCGGTGCTCTGGGTCCAGGCCGTGGTGGTGCGCTCCCCTCATGCCGCACATCAAGGCCCGGCAGGCTGGCGGGCGCCTTCATTAGCAGCCTGAAATTATAATAATATGTTCGAGAACAAAGCTGCGCCCCGGAAAAATATGTGCTGCATATCTGACAAAGATAAATTGGATTATTCAAAATATTCCTGATGAAATGTTACATTTTGCAACTAATTATCAAACTGTTTTATCTGCGGACCAGCTGGGCACTGTTGTGCATGCAAGACCTGCCTTCGCCACGATCTTAAGATGTCACTGTGGCGTTTACATCTTTTATTTCAAGATTTAAATAACTAGGAAGTAGCTAATGCAACGCACTGCTGGGAAGAAAGGCGAGTGCCTTGATGCCGTTCCAAAGCCATCTCCTCCCTAATGAACTTCTTTGGACTCTGAGTAACGAGGCTTTATTCAAATAATGTTTAAGGAAGCCTCTGCCAGTGTAATTTCTTTTTTAAAAAAAAGGGACCGATGTTTAATACATTTAAAACGTCTCTCTTCATAGGATATTGGCTCCAGCAAGCCCACCATGGCACGTGCCAGGAGGCTTTTGTGTTGCTCTTTCTGCCGCCCTTGGCCCAAGCCAAGCCCTCGGATGCCCCAAGTTCAGGGACGCACCCTCCTTTTATCTGCTGGTTTCTGGGGATGACGTGTCGAAGGTGCTCAGGGTTGATATAAATCCTCACCGTTAAGAAGACGCAGCTCCCTGCCGTTGTCTCCCCACCTGCGTCTCTCCCTGGTCTGACCATCTCGGGGATCGGGTCCATATGGGGTTCTGACTGGCCAGTGAGCATTTCATGGTGTGAGGCAGGAGAGGGGCAGAATCTGATAGCCCCTCGGCCCGTCACACTGTCCTGGAGGGTGGGCGGCGGGATGGTGCCCGCACCCCACCCACACTCCGTCCCCCCAAGCCCACTTGTGTTGATGTGGCAAATGCGTTCTCCATGTAGACGGAGGAGTAAGACGATAAACACTGGTGTGTAAACACTCGCAGAAGTGCCTCCCGCCCGCTCTGGGTTACAGCTCCGTGACGAAGATAAACACAGTCCCCGTGTGTTGAGTAATCCTCACTTCCTCCGTCTCGGCGGACACCCGTGACAACACCAGATGGAGGAGCGAAGGGTGGGCCTCATTCCCATTGTCCAGGTGAGAAAACTGAGGCTCCAGGAGAGAGAGAGCATGGGACTGGCTCGCCGGCACCCTGAGCTGTGCTGGCGGCGGTGGGCTCCACGCCTTCCCACGCCCGGCCCAACCGGCCCTCGGCCCTCCTCTGGGATGGGTGGAGGGGGAACGCGCTGTTGACGGGAGGGACACGCGGGGACCTGTCAGGATGCGGCTTCCCTTCGCAGCTGAGAAGTCTTCAAAGGGGCTGAGAGGGAGCCTGCCAAGGAAAATCAAGCAGCCACTTCCCCACGAAAAGTGACAGATCACACAGCCTCCTTGCTTTTCTAATTGATTTCGTTGTGACTGCTTTTCCATAAAATTATCCCCAGACAGGTTCGCGGGGCTGTCACGAAGCCATCTGAAATTCTGCAGGAAGCACACTGATGCGTGCGCTTCTTTATCCATCTAGATAACGCCTTCCCCTACTTGGCGTGGTGAGAGGGTGTCTTTTGTTCGGATTGTAACAGAAAAGTACCCCCGATCCACTCTGCCTGATTGGACTCCTGATTTGGACATTCCTATATTAATGGTCAAATTACACTAGTAAAGGCTTTCGGGAAACACGGACTGGACCTTCCCAAGATGATGCCCTTTGGTGAGAGTCCCATCTTCTGCTTTTATTTTATTTTTTTAAAATATCTTTTTATTGATTTCAGAGAGGAAGGGAGAGGGAGAGAGAGAGAAACGTCAAAGACGAGAGAGAATCATTGATCGGCTGCCTCTTGCATGCCCCACACTGGGGATCGAGCCTGCAGCCCGGGCATGCGCCCTTGACTGGAATTGAACCCGGGACCTTTCAATCCGCAGGCTGACGCTCTATCCACTGAGCCAAACCAGCGAGGGCCCATCTTCTGCTTTGAAAGGCTGTTATCCTGCTGAGATGCTTTTTTTGTGGGGGGCCCGTGGTCGTCCCAGATGCGGAGGTGTTGGGGCCCCTCCGAGACCCCACTACCCTCGGCTTTCCCGGGCAGCTTCCTGGGTCTTGTGCTCACGGTGAGTTCTGTGCTTCCACCAGATGATGCCGACACCCCGCTCGGCACGGAGAAGGCGACCTCTGTCACAGCAACGACGGTTCACAGGGCACCAAATAACGGATGCTCTGGTGTTTCCCTCTAAAATAATGTCTAAACGGAAAAGGAGATGATTTGCATTTTGGAACCATCAAACCGTTTTCAGTTCTCTTCTATTCAAGAGTTATTGTGTGCGTGAATTATTTAACCATCTCAGCAGCATGTGGCCTGCGATGTTACGGTTCCCTGGACAAGGCGGCCGGCCTTTCTTGGTCACTCGGACAATGCCCGTCCTTCACGGCGGCCGCTCGTGTGTGTGGGTCCTCGGGGCGCCCTGCAGAATTCTTTAGGGCATCTGGAGCAGGGCTGGATCGGCACATTTCCGCCAAGGACGATGACACGTGTTTTAGGGCCTCAGGCCGCCCTGTCTCTGTCCCACCAAATTCTGCGCGGCTCAAGGCGTCTGTGGGCGATATTTAATGAATGGACATCGCTGCGCTCCAATAAAACTTCATTTACGGGCACTGCCATTGGGATTTCATATCCTCTTCATGGGTCATGAAATATTCTTCTTTTGATTTTCTCCCAACCACTTACCAATGTGACAGCCCTTCCTGGCTGGTGGGCCGCACATGGGCCGGTGGTGCCCGGATCTGGCCCGGCTGCCGCCGCTCCCGCCGCTCAGAGCGGAACGTGGGCACTTCCAGTTGCCCTCTGCCCACTGCTGCTCTCGCAGGGGCGGGTGAGTGAGGCCTCCGGTAGCTGCTTACCCGGCATCGGGCTCTCGATTGCTCGCCCCCTCAGGTTCATTGAGATGTAAGTGACATAGGACATTGCATAAGGTCAAGGCATGTGACATGTGATCTGACATATGTGTCTATTCTGAAGTGATTGCCATAGCAGATAGCTAACTTCCATCACCTCGTGTGGTTGCACGTTTTTCCTGTGATGGAAACGTCTGAAGTTTATTCTCTTGGTGACTTTTACATCTGCAACACAGCATTGTTGGCTGCAGTCGCCGTGCTTGTACGTCACACCCCAGAAAGAGTTCATCTTATAACAGAGTTTGTACCTCTCGGCCATTGTCACCCATTAGCCGCTCTTCATCCCCGCCTCTGGCAGCCACCAATCTGCTCTTTGTTCCTCCGCGTTCAGTTTCTCGTTCAGATCATGCACACGGGAGACACCATGCAGCGTGTCTTTCTCCGTCTGACGTATTTCACTTAGTATAATGCCCTCAGGCCCGCCCATGTTGTTGCAAACGGCAGGATTCCCTTATTGGGTTTTTTGGCTGAATACTATTCATAGCCAATGTCTGTATGGGTTTAATAATGTTCGTGTGTAACGTTTCCTTCATCCACCGGCGGGAGGGGTGTCTGCAGCGCGAACCTGTATGATGGGCACTCGAGGCTGCGCGGTCCTCCTGTGGGCTCTGAGATAGCCTCTGGGGGGAGGAAGGCCGGGCAGCTCAGAGCTGCCACCTCCCTGGGCGCCCAGACAGCCGCGGGCAGGGACAAGGCCGTCCCGAAGGATCAGGCCTCAGAGTTGGGGAGCGAGAGCTTCCCCGCTCTGGGCGGGGGCTCCTGCCAAGTGCAGGGGGAGGCGTGATTCCAGGCCCAGGGCATTTGTAAGTTCCTCCCACGCCCTGCCACATCCTCGGCTCTAAATGGCACTAGATTTTCTCCTTTGAAATTCCATTTTACTTGAGCGTTGGTGCCCATCCATGCAGCCCGTCTCAGAGATTTGGACTCAGGCTGCTCCCTGGACCTTCTTGGGGAACTGAGGTGCTGGAAACATGACACATGTAGAGGCCAAACAGGTCCGTGGCCAACCACAGGGAACCCCGGAGAGCCCTCGGGGTGGTCCCCACATTCCACCGCCCAGTAGGTGATCTGGGCTCCTCTTCACCATGATCACCACCACTGCCATCACCACCACCATCACTACCACCATTACCACCACCACCTCCATCACAACCATCCACTACCACCACCACCACCACCACCACCACCACAACCACCACAACCATCACCACCACCATTACCACCACTGCCATCATCACCATCACTACCACCACCATCACAACCATCCACTACCACCACCACCACCACCACCATCACCATCCTAAATGATCACCATCACCACCATCATCTTCACTACTATTACCACCATCATCATCATCATAATCTGTACATCATCACCATCACTACCACCACTACCACCACTACCACCACCACCACCACTACCATTACCACCATTACCACCATCACCACCACCATCACCACCACCACCACCACCACGACCACGACCACCACCACCACCATCATCACCATCACCACCACCACCATCACAACCATCCACTACCACCATTACTACCACCACCACAACCACCACCACCACCACCATCCTAAATGATCACCATCACCACCATCATCTTCACTACTATTACCACCACCATCATCATCATCACAAACAGCATCCAGTGTTGTGCTGAGTGGGATCTTATTTAATGCTAATACCCTACCAAGGTAAATATTGTTTTTAAGAAATTAATTTTCATATTTTAATAAGGAAGTTGAGACTCAGCTAGGATGAGTACTGGCCTCACTTTGCTACTATAAGGGTTTGATTTAGCCAAAGATCAGTGTGTGTAAGTAGGGTGCTTGTGTGAACACGTGTTCATGTGTGTGCACACCAGTGTGCACATATGAGTGTCTATGTATACATGTGTGTACCAGTGTGCTCATGTGTGTATGTGTATATACCCGTGTGAAGATGTATTTATGCATCCTTGCACAAGTAGACCTATGTATATGTGTGCATCCATGCATATGTATGTGTTTATGCCTGTGTGTTTGTACACGTGTGCACTAATAAACTTATGTGTGCATGTGTGTGTTTGTGCATCTGTGTATGCATGTGGTACATGTGACTGCTGGAGGGTTTCTGAGGCCTTGAGGAGCAGGCTGTGCAGCCGCCCTAGTCTGCCTCCGCCCCCAGTGCCTACATGCCGACCCAGGAGACGTGTGGGGCACGCTGTGTCTGAGACTGTGGTTGGGAAGTAAGAAGTGGGCAGGCCCACAGCGGGGCTGACCTAGCTGTGCCCACCCACCTAGAGTGTGTGGGGACCATCCTGGGCGCTCTCCGGGGTTCCCTGTGCTGGCCTGGTCAGGCTCCTTGGCTGGCAGCATCTAGTGGGCCTCCTGGCAGGAGGGGCTGGGCGCCCAGTGTCCGTGGCAGCCCTGCGTGCGGGGTTCGGGCCAGCGGACATGTGTGCGGCTGGAGAGGCAGGAGGGGGGCGGAGTGGAGCAGCCTCCTGCCTGGCACCCACGGTGCATCTTCTGAGCAGCTCTGGGTCCCTGACCTGCCAGCTCACCTGGCAACCAACCATCAGGCGTGTTCCAATATGGCCTCCCCGGGCCACAGGGAGCTATTGAAATGTAATCAATGAATCAATGATTATCAAGCGAGCAAGCTAGTCAATTACAACGAAATGCAGACATTCGGTTCCTCAGGGCAACCACCACCTTTCAGGTGCGTGGTGGTCACAGTCGCTGGTCCAACAGCCCAGCGGGAGAACGTTCTTGCATCACGGGAATTCGGCGGACACGGCTGCTGGAGGGCAGTTCAGAGCGTGTCCCGTCCCTGGCTTAGGAACAACGGCATCGAGGCTTCGGGGACCCCTCTTTGTTCTCGGGCCCCTTTGCCCCGCCACCCACAGGCGAAGGCTCTCAGCGGCACGGAGGCCTTCGCGGGTGCTGCCATCCTTGCCTCGTGCCCGGCTGACGGGGAGGAGGGGCCGGACAGGGAACCTGACGGCTTTTTCTTTCAAATACGCCTGTCGGTGCTGCACACATTGCTGCGTGAGCAGTGACCCGATACATGAGGAGGAGCACCTGCTGGTGTGGATGTGCGGGGGGGCGAGGCCGATGCGCGCCCACACCCTGCCTGTCTCGTCAACAATCTGCCCTCCCAGCAGGAGGCGGTCAGCGGCCTCCTCGTCCCCACGCGGAAGGCCCGCAGGCTGCGAGCAGCACCCGGCCCGCTCGTCCCGGGTGTCGCCTGGGCTCGACTCGATTGACTTCGGTCTCGAAAGCCCATTTCCCAAGCATCCCCTTTAGTCTCGCGTTTCCTCTCTTATTGGAATCATTGTAACTTTTATTTACTTATCTATTATCTATCTATCTATCTATCTATCTATCTATCTATCATTTATCTATCTATCTATCTATCTATCTATCATCTATCTATCTATCTATCATCTATCTACTAGTATCTATCATCTATCTATCTACCTACTAGTATCTATTATCTATCTATCTATCTATCTATCTATCTATCTATCTATCTGTTTTCCTCACATGAGGATTATTTTTCCATTGATTTTTAGACAGCGGAAGGGAGGGAGGAGGAAGAGGGAAGGAGACAGGGACAGAGAGGGGGAAAGAGACACATCACCGTGAGAGAGACACATCGATTGGTTGACTCCCGTCTGTGCCCTGATCGGGCTGCGGATTGAACCTGCAACCGAGGTGCACGCCCTGGATGGGGAATGAAACCTGTGACCTCTGGGTCCGCAGGCCGATGCTCTAACTACTGGGCCACTCGCCAGGGCTGGAGGCACCGTGACTTTGTAGCCGGCACCTTACCCAGTCACTCAGGGGCGAGGATTCTGCAGTGACGTCGGGCAGAGCTGCCCGACCCCGACCCCCTCTTGGTTCCTGCTTTCCTCCAGGGACTCCCAGAGCCGCCTCCTTTCAAAGCCCCATCTCCTCTCTGTGTGTTTAGAGCTGTTGTCTTTAGGAAAGGAGTGTAAGCCCATTGTCCTCCGATGGTTACATGGGCTCGCTCCTCCGAAGAGCTGGCAGGGAGGGCCCTTTAAATGCGGGAGCGCCTTTGCAGTGACCCACTAATTGTAAACATAGGGCCTCCAGGGTGCTGCCCCTTGCGGACCATCCGTGGGCTGTCCTGGCAAGAAGTTTCCGTCGAAAATCCCGGTCAATCAGTGCTCTGCTCTCGGGAGGAAATGAAAAATCACTTGAAAATGGCCGAGAAATAGAAAAACCCGGAATCCTCTGGGCTCCGGCAGGCGCTCTGGGGAGGTGGGCGCGAGGTCAGCTGAGAGCTAAACGCTGTCCGGGCTGGGCTCTCCCTGGGCGCTGGGCCGCTGCCCCCGCCGCCCCGCCTGCCCCGCCCGCCCCGGGAGGAGGCTGTGGCCACTGGCCTGTTCGGTCCCGAGAAACGCCGGCGAGGGCAGGGGTGGGAGAAGGCTCCTGCTCCGGCCGGTCTGTAAGGAAACGAGCCCAGGATGTGCCACGAGATCCGTTTGCGCCCGATTTGGTTTAAATGCTAAACCCTATGAAATGATCTTAAGCAGAAAAATCAATTTCGCAGGCGTCTCAGATGTACACTGGAACTCTTATAGTGGAGCTAAATCTAGGTAGTTAGATAATTGAACTTGCTCTCTGAGTGACACAACTGCATTTCATGCTAGAAATAAGCCGAGTGAGTCGGGGAGCTCAGAGGGGCGGGGAGGGCCCGTGAACCCCACCAGACGGGCCGGCAGTGCACAGACCCACAGAACCAGTGTCGGCCAGTAAGATTGAGACAAGGTGGCCCTGAGTCCTAGGCGTCTTTCTACCCAGAATCGCCTGGGAGCAGCAGAGCCCAGATCCAGGGCCAGAGCTGGAGATGGGAATTGCCTGTGTCGCCATCCAGGAAAGCGAGGGGCTTGCCCTCCAGTGGCATCTGGGAGGCCAGGGAGACGGCCTGGGGACACCGCGGACCTGAAAAAGAGCAGCAAAAGGCCAAGGTCACTGCTCTCAAACGCACTGTAGTTTGTCCTCAAAGCTCGTCTCCTGTGTGGGTGAACCTGGGAGCCATAACTTTTCAGAGCCTCAGTTTTCCATCTGTGAAATGGACTTCCTTCGCCCCTTCCACTGCACCTTTTGACTGTCCTGGGCCCTGGGTAGAGCAGCAAGCAGGGCAGACAGAGCGCTGCCTCTCTGAGCTCGAGGTTCTGGTGGAGGAGGCAGCCAGCCCCATGCCAGCAGAAGTTTCCAGAAGTATTAGATGGTGGGAAGTAACGGTGAAGTCCGCCGAGTGCTGGTCATTCCAGGGTGTTGACTGTTCTTGTCATTATGGGCCACGGCGTTGTCTTCATGGCGTGAGGCAGCGGAGGGGCAGGAGAAGGGGAGCCAGGCTTTAGGAAAGAGCAGGGAAGGTGGGAACTCACCTTGTGCTGGTGGGGGGCGGGCTTCTGCATTGAGATCCCCCGGGATGCAGGCACTGCGCCCGCCTTCCCCTCCACGCTGAGCTTCCCCCCCAGCCCTCCAAGGCCTCCAGCCCTGCTCACCCCAGGAGGCACTGGGGACACTCTTGGGCGCCAGAGACATGACTGGGGTGCCCCTGGCCCTTGTGTTGCCTCTATTTTCTTGTATTTTTTTAAAAAATATTTTTATTGATTTTAGAGAGGAAGGGAGAGAGAGAGAGAGAGAGAGAGAGAGAGAGAGAGAGAGAGAGAAACATCAATGATGAGAGAGAATCATGGATCAGCTGCCTCCTGCACACACCACACTGGGGATTGAGCCCACAACCCGGGCCTGTGCCCTGACCGGAATCGAACCGTGACCTCCTGGTTCCTAGGTCGGCGCTCACTCACTGAGCTACCGTGGCCAGGCATGGCACCCCCATTTCCCTTGCTCTATCTGGGGAGCATTCCAGAGTGGGAGCCAGCCAGACCCTGCCTGTTCCCCATCCCCACCCCAAACCGCCTGTGAGTGCTGTGCAGCCCCTGCAGTTAGGAGTGAGAGGCCCCCACGTGAGGGAGCGCAGTGAGTGTGTTTCTCATTGATGTGCGAGCAGGCCCTGGGGTTCATCACCCTGAAGCGAGGCCCACGTGGCCACGGCCTCTGGACAGCTCCCCCGGGCCCGGGCCCGGCCGCTCTCTCCTGGGAGTGTCTCTCGCAGCTGGAGGCCGGCCTGGCCAATCCCGCGGGCGCGGCCCGTCATGAAGGCATCGATAACCCGGTGGAAGGATGACGTGAGGGGCGCAGATTTGGGAGATAGAAAGCAGATGGGGGTCACTGGGAGGTGAAGTGTGGTTTCGCTGCCTGCAGTGGCGGCTGTGAAACCCAAGCTCCCCCTGAGTCCCTGGCCCGCATTTGTTTGCTGATCTTGGCCGCTCTCCCTGCTGTGGGATCCCCGCGCCCTCCCTGCCGTGGGGCCACATGACACACGTTTCATCGAAACCCATGAATCTCAGGTCCCCGGGCCGCCGTCACCCGCCAGCTGCGTGACCCCCGCGGGCCACTTTTCCAGCCGTCAAGGGAGGAATTCTGGGATTCCATGGGAACTCGCTTTGTTGGCAGAGTCTGGTTCACACAAGAAGACATCGGGGCGGGGGGGGGGGCACCAGCCCCCAGGGTCTGCGCACTGAGGGGGACCCGGCCGTGAACTTCACGCATCTGTATTTGCAGGAAAGTGTGCAGGGCCCATGGAGGTCCGCTGCCAGGTCCTAGTGGCATGACTACACTTTTATTTATTGATTTATTGATCTATTTATTTATTTACTTATTTATTTATCTTTTCATCTTTCTTGTTGACAGTATTACACAGGTCCTCCTTCCCCTCCATTAACCTCTTCCAGCTGCTCCTGTCCTCCCTGGCCCTCACCACGCTGCCTGTGTCTACGGGTGATGCATACGTGCATGCCAGTTCATTGGTTGGCTTCTTCCCACCCACCCTCCCCTGCCTTCCCTCTGGGTTCCACACTCTGCTCATGCTTCTATG
>NW_006284618.1:4624957-4643234 GCF_000327345.1 Myotis davidii | reverse complement strand
GGCAGCTGATCCATGATTCTCTCTCATCATTGATGTTTCTCTCTCTCTCTCTCTCTCTCTCTCTCTCTTCCTCTCTAAAATCAATGAAAATATTAAAACAAAACAAAATGAGAAAATGGAGGCAACACAAGGGCCAGGGGTGCCCCAGTCATGTCTCTGGCCTCCGAGAGTGTCCCCAACGCCTTCTTGTCTCACCCATAAGGGGCCGGGATGAGCGGGTGGCTCCTCCCAGGTCTGAGGGGTGTAATTCTATCCTCCAGATGCTGGGCCACCCCAGGAGAACCCGGAGGAGGTGCCTGGTGACAGTTATTTTTTAAAATTTATTTTTAAAAAATATATTTGTATGGATTTCAGAGAGGAAGGGAGAGGGAGAGAGAGAGGAACATCAGGGATGAGAGAGAAGCATGGATCATCTGCCTCCTGCACGCCCCCTGCTGGGGGTAAAGCCTACAACCCAGACATGTGCCCTGACCCGGAATCGAACTGTGACCTCCTGGTTCATAGGCTGATGCTCAACCACTGGTCCTCGCTGGCAGGCTCACTATGGCTATTTGGATGTTAGAAGAGTTCCGCGTGCAAGTGGGTTGAAAAGCCGGCCAGTGTTTGGAAGAACTGGGAGGAGGATGGGATTCCCAGCCTGTTCCCTTCCCTTCTATCCTGGCCTCCCCTCTCCACCCTCACTCGGGCCTCCAGCTCCATCTGCTCGCCGCTCCCCGACAGGTCGCCCTGAAGCCTGGAGCAGTAATTGGTGGTTAGGCCTGTGCTGGCTCCCGGTGGCGTGATGGCTGATTCCACAGGGCAACCCTGGGTGGGGGACGCCCAGTGATGACACGGTGCTGTGTCCCAGCAGTGTCCCAGGTGAGAGCTGCTCCCACCCCGTGCCCCCGCCCTTCTGGGCATTTGGGGTGTTTCTAAATCACACCCCTCGGATGATCCCGGCAGCTGTGCCCAAACCTCGACGCCGACCTGAGCGTGCTCAGGAGAAGCTCAGGGTTCGATGTGGGCTGTTTGCCTCATTCGGTGCTGAGATCACACATCCTTCTGGGTTGAGAGATTTGTGTTTTTCTTCCAGTAAAACAGCCTGTCATTTGAAGCCCTGCCGACTCCATGTGAGCTGAGCAGGGCTCCGTGGGCACACCCCTCCCCAGGGTCTGCCCACTAGGGAACAGCGCCCCACCCCCCGCAAAGGACAGGCTGGGTTTTTGTGCTTCTTATGAATCAGGTGGACTTTGTCTTTGATATACATTCAGAAATGGATCTGTGGTAAAAGCCTTAGGAAGACGGGGGCGGGGGTGGCCATGGCAAGGGGCACCAGAGCATCCAGGGCCAGCTGGTGGCAGGCCAGGCATTACCAAGGCCCCTCTAGCCAGGGAAGGGAAGGAGGGATGCACAGCCTTCAGAGGCCACCAGGTAACTGAGGAGAGAACTGAGGGGTCCAGGAGAGGCCAGGGACAGAGAAGGGTGGGCACAGCGGCCGCCCAGCAGTGTCCACACCGAGAAATGGCTCGGTCGTGGGACCAGAGAGACGGGAAGTGAATGTTGAAAACCGAGGCCCAAGAAGATGACATTTCTGTGACGGGAACAATGTCCCATGAATGTGTATCTCTAAGGAGGCCGTCATGGGAAGCACTCCGCAGACAGGGAGAGCCGGCCAGGAAGCAGGGCTTGTGGGAACTGGCAGAGCTTTTCTACACAGATCACCCGGACTCGGGGAGCAGGGAGCCAGCCTTTGCAGTGGGAGTGCCTGTGTGCTTAGCAGCCTCCACGGTCCCGCTCCAGGCAGGGGTGTGATCAGAGAGGGAGTCCTCAAGCTTTGATTTGCCAGGTCCCCGCCGGTGGGCCAGATCTGTTGGGTTCTGGGTGCAGGTGACACTGGCCTGTGCTCACAGTGACTTGCCGCCACTGGCACTGAGGCAGCGGATTTGGGGGCTGTCCTGCCTCCACTGCTCCCTCCCTCACCCTGAGCCGGGCCACCCACGGGCCACTGACAGGCCACGGGCTGTGTTGTGGCCACGCCTCCCCCTTCCGCCTCAGTTTCCCACCCTCCCTTGCTGCAGCCTGTCTCTTATGCGGGAAAAGACAGCATGGTGTTTCCTAAGATAGGGATCGCTGGCGGATCTACTGATGTCAGGAATCAAACCTGTCTTAGAACCTGCCGCTCTGCGGGGGACGTCTTTGATCCTCAGGGCCAGGGGGCGGCATTGTTTGGAGAGGGCTAAGGAAGATGAACTCGGGAAACAGGAAGCCATGCAGGACCAGCCTCCCCCTCCGTGGTTCACACGTTCAGGGCCTCGCCCTCCTGCGGTGGCTTCGGCATTCAGATCCGGACGCCAATTCCGAGAGGTTTTCCGTTTTTATGCTTCCAGTCACCCAAGAAGATGAGAACAGTGTGTACGGCTGGCGCGATGGTGCTTTAGTTCAGGTTTATAGCGCAGTCAATGTATCGATCAGGAGGAATTTGTGGAATACAGAGGCGCGTTTAATAAGAGCTAGAAAGGCTGCAAGCCTCTGGTTCCCAGGACCCGAGCAACTGTGAATGAATTGCAACTTTAGCATTTTATTCGGCTGAGAAAATAAAGGGGAAAAAATTAATTGCCATAGAGTAACGGAGGCACCAACATGGGAGCCCTAGCGCCCACCCCGTGCCCAGTGGTGGCAGGACTTCCTCTGGGGGTGAAACTGGGTCCCCTTCGTGTCTGACCTTAGCTCGGGGCCAGCCAGGGGGCATCTCTCTTTCGTCACCCCCCAGGGGTGCAATGGGGATGGGGGTTGGGGGTTCCGAGGAGAAGAGAGGCCCAGCCCGTGTGCGAAGGGTTTCCCAGCCCAAGTGTCATAATCAGATTCGAGACATTGAACTTGCGGAAAGTTTGTGCTAGCCGGGTGGATTTTCATTTCAGATGTTGTCAACTCAAGGGCATTTGGACCAATCAATATCTGTCTGTCTTCTCGCGCACGGAAAGTTGGCTATTAGAAAAGAGAGGCTTACAGCAGCCTCAGCCAATCCCATTAGCCTTAGCCTGAGGGCAGCCTGTCCGTGCGCCCGGCCAGGCACCTGCCCCCTCCCCGCCCCCACCATTAGGGAGGCCACTGGGGATGTCATTTGGACAGAGTGGGCAGAGAGCATTTCTTTATTCTCTCTCTCTCTCTCTTTTTTTTTTAACAGCCAGACTCCCCCAAAATCAATACATCTGTTCTTTGCTCATTTTCAGAACTTTCCTTCAATATAAGCAAGCCCTTTCCTTCCAGCAACAAACTTGAGGAACACCGTGTCAGGCTCATGTGTGCGCGCTGTCTTCCTCTGTTGCAATTGGAAAAATAATTGGAAATAATACCTGATTGATGTTCTCGCGCCCACGCTCTCTCTCTTTAGCTAAAGATTTCAGGGATGAAAGACCTTGATTCACGCCCTTCATGGCTCAGCCCTCGGTTTTCGGCTCCGCGGGGCTCTGTGGAAGGAGGGAGGCGGGATTGTTCTCGTAAGCAGAGGGAATGTACACAAGCGGTCCTCACCGATGCTGGTTTGTACTTCATGTGACTGATGCTTGCCTTGTGATTTCTGTTTCGCGAGGAACAGCTGCCCGGCTGAGAGAAAAGCCGGCAGCGTTGAGGTCCCAGGAACGGGAGGATGGAGAATTGGTTAGCGGAGATGTGAGCATCGCATGGCAGGTCTTAGAGTTTTGTTTCGTTTATTGTGATATTTCCTTCTCCCAGTCTTTCTCTCATTAGAAGACACTAATAAGAAAGGCACAAAAAGTTGGAACTGGCCGTCATTGTGGCAAAGGCCGTTAGGAAGACGGGGGCGGGGGTGGCCATGGCAAGAGGCACCAAGAGCCGTCCGGAGCCAGCTGGTGGCACGACCAGGCCATTACCAAGGCCCCTCTAGCCAGGGAGAGGGAAGGAGGGATGCACAGCCTTCTGAGCCACCAGGTAACTGAGGAGAGAACTGAGGGGCCCGGGAGAGGCCAGGGACAGAGAAGGGTGGGCACAGCGGCCGCCCAGCAGTGTCCCCACTGAGAAATGGCTCAGTCGTGGGACCAGAGAGACAGGAAGTGAGTTCAAAACTGAGGCCCAAGAAGATGGCATTTCTGTGACGGGAACAATGTCGCATGAATGTGTATCTCTAAGGGAGATGATTGAGGTTAAGTGCTCTGCAGAGAGGGAGGGACATGGGTTTATTGGCCAGAGCCCGCCCTCCAACCCCCGACCCGTGACCCCGGGCGGGCAGACTGGGCATCCTCCACGGCAAACGCACCGGTTGGCAGACAAAGGTAAAGGTGTGAGCTTCCTTCCCGTTCTCCCAGCGAGCACTGCGCTTCCAGCTCCCTCCTTTAATGTGACTCTGGGTGGCCTTTTCCCTGGCAGTCGCTGTAGCAATAGTCCGGGCGTGTGGCACAGGCAGGCGTGCCCCTCGTTTCATTGTCATTAGCAAGGGTCGCTTCCTGGCATGGCTCCAGGACGGTCCAGGAGGGGTGTTCATACCTGAGGGCAGAGGAGAGCTCAAGGGGAGATCCTGGGCTTCAGCAACAAAGATGGGCTTGAATCCACAGCTGGACCGGTGATGCTGGCGTGGAGGCTGGGCTAGGACAGCGACATGGGGGTCACGCAGGCCTCAGGGCAGAAGTCCTTCCTGGGCTCCTCCGATGTCTCCCCTGGAGCCCTGTGGGAGGCACCCCCAGATCTGGGCCCTGGAGGTATTTGCTCTGTAGAGGGCCCTGCCTGACCGTGACCTCAGATCATCATTGTGCTGTGATTGTGCATACGCCCCTCTTACCACCAGACGGTCAGAACTGGCGCGTCTGCTTTTTATTCACCTCTGCACCTCCGAGGGCCTGGTGGAGCATCACCCACACGTGAACCGCAGGCCCCTGAGCACACTGTCGGCTTTGTGAAAATATGAAGGCTTTCTCAGCAGAGGAGGGAGGGTCACGGAGCATATGCTGGCGAGACACACTCTGGCATGGACTGTATCGGACAGCGTCGGGCCTCCCTGCTCCGGGGCCAGCCTTAGGGGGGCTGACCTAACAGCGAGCTGGATCTAAGACAATTCTGCAAACCACACTCATCGCCCCACGGAATGAGGGCTGAGGTGGGGCTGCGGCTGAGGCTCAGGCAATCACTGTGCCCCATGTTCTGGTCATGGGATTGGTCTGGACGCGGTCATGTGGCGAAGTTTTACCGACATCTAGTCAGAGCTGAGAGAGTTAAAGAAAATATTTTCTCAGTTCCTAGTTGTGCAACTGGGATGATCTGAGCCCAGGAGCTCCCAGAAACCCTGGTCGAGGCCTCAAAGAGAAGCTCAGCTGGGAGAATAGAGCCAACCTGAGTAGAGGAGGACCTGGGCGGGACCTGGGCGGAGGTGGGCAGGACCTGGGCGGAGGTGGGCGCTTCAGCATATCAATAATATATTTCAATCTCATCATAAAACCCTTTAATGATTTACTTTGCAAATCTCCCAGGCCCATTGAGCCCACAGGAAAGCCCATTCCTTTTGTTCCAACCCATTCCTTCTGGTGGGCAGGACCTGGGCGGAGGTGGGCGGGCCTGGGCGGAGGTGGGCAGGCCTGGCTCCGCCCCCAGCCACCCCTGTCACTGTCCATTTGCTTGCATTGAGCATCCTCTCTCTTCTCCAGCTTCTTTGAGTTCTATTTCTGTCATTGCTACCAGGACAACCTTGATGAATAAGAAATTTTAAGACTCTCTGGGAGTTTTGAAAGGCTGAATTTTAAAGTGAGGCCTCACTTCTTAGAGTTTTCTTCCTAAAAGAGGGGACTTTCATGGTCCAGAAGGTATGACATCTCTTTAGATTCCACGTGTTCTCCCTAAGAAATGTGAATAGGACTGCTTTTCAACATCCTTAAGCAGTGGTTCCTTCAAATCATTTATGTTCAAGTGTATATGCTATTCTTGGCAAAAAAGAGACAGTTTGGGTTAATCAGTGATCTTTAAGTGCTTCCCCTGCAACTCTGTCTCCAGGTAAACATGGAGCTTCTTAAACTTAGGGGACGATCACACCTGTGTTCTGTATGGCTTCCTCCTTTATGACTAAACAAGAGGCCTGGTGCACAAAACTCGGGCACTTGGGGGGTCCTTCAGCCCGGCCTGCACCCTCTCACAGTCTGGAACCCCTTGGGGGATGTCCAACTGCCAGCTTAGGCCTGCTCCCCAAGCCGGCAGTCAGACATCCCTCTCGCAGTCCGGGACCCCTTGCTCCTTCCTGCCCACCTGCTTGCTGCTCCTTACCTCTCGGCTCGCTGCTCCCTAGTGCTGCTGTGGGGGCGGGAGAGGCTCCTGCCACAGCTGCTGTGCTTGCCAGCTGTGAGCCCGGCTTCTGGCTGAGCAGCGCTCCCCCTGTGGGAGCACACTGACCACCAGCGGGCCGCTCTTGCATTGAGCGTCTGCCTCCTGGTGGTCAGTGTGTGTCATAGCGACCGGTCATTCTGCTGTTTGGTTGATTTGCATATTAGTCTTTTATTGTATAGGATTAAGAAAAAACAGTCTTTTTTCAATAACTGCAGCAGTGAAGTTGTTCTTTCAAGGTAGTTGGACCCCGCAGTACTTTTTCACTGTAACGGACAAGGAGGGAGGGGAGGAGTTAAAAATAATAAAGCCATCATCATGTTCAAAATAGCAGCCAAAGCTCAAAGCAGGCCCCATGGGTCTCGCCTACTATTTCCTTTCCTTTACAACTGTTTTGCAAATTAAATTCTCTCAAATCTTATTCCCCCCTATGCAATCTGAACCCCAGCTGCAAAACTGGAGGATTTTAAGTGTAAAAATAGAGCTGCATCTGAAACAGCTACCAAAGTCCACCTCTGAGCGGGCATTGCAGTGGAACACATGCTCAGTAGACCTAGATGCTTTTCATCTGCTCGGTATTCTGTTCTTCGGAGAATTGGCCTAACATAGTCTTGCTCAGATTCTGAGCTCAAGCTGGCACCCCTGCTGCTGGCTCCACCCGGGAAGCCCCAGAGCCCAGTGCGAATGCCTCATCCCTCCAGCATCAGTGCTTGTCTGGGCAATGGGCTCAGCGCTCCCTTGTGGCCACACGGGGTCACCGATGCTTGTGCTGGGACTTTCCAGGAGGAAGCTCACTTTCTCTGGGATCCTAAACGCCAAGGACCAGTGTGTGGAGCCACGGAGACCTCGGCCCGAGGGCCCAGCCGTAAGGGGAGCTCCCTGTGGGCGGAGGTGCCAACCTGGTGGCGGGATCCTGACTCTGCCCCTGGCGTTTCCCAGTGATCTGGGCGGCGGATGCTCTCTTGCTGGAGCCAGTTTGAACTGGTTTCTGTTATTTATGGGCCGGAGCACTGGTGGCTACAGTGCCAGATTACAGCACGCCCTGGGGGTGAGGCGGGCTCTGCACACGGGGGACCCACGCTGCCTGAGGTCACCTGGGAGCTGACAGGCCACGTGGTCCTGATGGCCAGCGCCCAGGGCCGCTCCTCTGGGCACCACAGCCCTGGCCACGCCTTTTGCTGGGCTCCCACCCACAGACGCTCTGCTCTGCCTTCTGTCACCGAGCCTTCTATTGTTCTGCTCCTCCGGGCACCTCTAACAGGGGGCTGGGCAGCGGGTACGTCAGCACCCGGATGAGGGGCTGAGGAATAAAAGACAGACGCCCGGGAACCCATCCTTACTAGTAATTGCGCTCTCAGCCAGCCGCTCCTCGACGCCCCGCCGGTAGAAGCGAGTGCACTCTCATTCCTGGGGACGCTGGCCGTGGACTTCCCTGGGCTCGATGCTCTCCAGACAGCGCGAAGGAGGGAGATGGGAACCACGGTCCCCACAGCACCGCGGGGGGGGAAGCGGCGTTTTTAATGCGCTCACTCCAGGCTCGCCCCTGGTGGCTCCCAGGTGTCGGCCCGCTCCCGCTGGCAGATGTGAGAAGAGGGCCGCGAGCGTGCAGGATGCGCTCTGGGGGTGTGTGTGACCTTCTCGGGGGCTAATCGCGTTTAAAGACCTTCTTGGGCTGTAGACAAAGTGACAAAGAGGACGCGGCTCTCGCTGGCGTGTCGGCGAGGACAGAGGCGGCAGACCCACGCAGGTCCTTAATGATCTGACCCCACGAAATCTCCCGCCGACAAAGCTGCCTTAGAATTCTAAGAATCCTGATAAATAATTTGTTATAACCACAGGGTATCGCGTTGCCGTGCTGCTTATTATGGAACGGGGGTGATATTTATTTAAATTGCTTATTTACAGCATCCAAATAAATGATTTGGGCATGTCGGTGAAGCAGAGGACGCCGCTGAAGTCCCCTGCCCCCGCCCCAGCCGGGTCCTTCCACGGCCCCCTCTCCCCGCCCCTCCCCATCTCCCCTCCTGGCTCAGCTCAGCTCACCCTTCCTTCCTGCGGGTCCTGGCTCTTTCCCGGCTGCAATTACTCCATTATGCTATTAAAGTTCACAATGTGCAGCATGGCCGCCCCCGAAGGCATTTGCCAGTCATTTTTTTTTTTTGAATCTTTTCTAATACCTGTGGCTCCCTTTCCTGGCTAACATTTGGCTGTGAGCGAGCGCCCTGTGGGACCTGCCGGGCACCGGTCCCTCCGAGGTCCCTGGCCTCGGCACCTCTCCTGGCCACTCCTTAGGCCCTCCTCAGATCTCTGAGGTGGGTGGCAGGCAACACCGGGAATTAAATATCAAGCCCATCAGCTCCCACGGCAGCCTCCCCTCCACCCCCTCCCCCTAGACCAGGTAAGCAGAGGCCCTGGGTGGTGCATGGGGGCAGGCGCCTGTCCCTCCCCGTTCACATGGGCCGGCCCCGGGTTGCCGCCAGTGCCCCTCGCTGAGCCCCACTAATTGGGTGGGATTGCTGCTGTCTGATGAGTCATAATTAGGCCGGGGCTCCGGCAGGAGCCTTCTTCTCGGGCGAGGGGTCAGGGACTAATGACTACCAGAAGGTAACGGTTTTGTTGATGCCTGTAGTCTGCGCTGGAAGAAAAAACCCCACTCCTGCTGCAATTCCGCCGGCAGCAGCCTCCCTGCGCCCTCCCCCCGCCCCCATGTGATTCAGTGACCTCTCAAGTGCATCCGCGCCCCGAGGGCTCCGGGCGGCCAGCAACTGTTAAGCCCCTTGGGTTGATAATCTTCTCCCGAATTTGCCCTTAACACCAGAGGTACCACCATTAGCCGCAGCTGCACTGCTGCTCATTAGAGGCGATCGATTCGGAGCAGATAAAGGATGCGGCCGCCTCGCCATCTCCAGTTACTGCGCTTCCAGGGTTCCCGGGCAGGGCCTGCCTGTCAGCCCCACAAAACCGCCGTTTCTGGGTGTGTGTTTTGTAAAAGGGGGAAAATGGAAAAGGATGAAGGGAAAGCACATATTTGCTGCCTAAGTCTCGGGCCGGCGTTGAGTCTAGAGAGAGGAAACGTTCCTTTCGCTGTGATGTGAAGTCGCACACCTTTGCCGTGGGGGCTCCTTGAGTCAGACATAGAGGTGTTTCCTAATGAGTTGGGACTGGCCCGCCGGCGGGAGCCACAGGGAGGTGCTGGCTCTGGACACAGGTGGGCGCCTGTGGCTCCTTCCAGGACACATGGTCGGGGAAGCCGCCCTGGACGTTGCAGTCCTGCTTCTCGCCAGGAGGTGCTGCCAGAGAGCCTGGTCAGGGCCTCCCCTCCGCTGTGGGCTGGGGCCCCAGGGGCACTGGGAGCAGGAGAGGTCTCAGGGTGCCAGGCTGGGCTCATCTCTGCTTCTCAGACCACGGTCCTTTCATAAGAGCCAGGTCAGGTGCGGGTGCGTGTGAGAGGCAACCGGTCAGGCACCTTCTCTCTCTCTCCCTCTCCACTCCTCTTCCTCTAAACTGAATAATAATAATGATAATAATAATAATAAAATCACAAACAAACAAAAAACAACCCTAATACAAAAAAATCATTTGCAAGAAAAATGCATAACTTGGGCAAATAACTGAGTGTTAATGCTCTGATTTAAGATTTTAGGTAACAGCAAAAATTGGCAAAGCAAACGGGCAAAAGTATATATGTTGAATCTCTGCTTTTTGGGGGAAGAGATATTGGATAAAACTTAGTGTTAAAGGTAAACAGAAAAATATGACTTAACAAAAAGAAAGTGTAAAAAGAATCAGCTGTGGAATTAAAACAGGACTCAGCCTTTCCAAATTATTAAAGCAAAAAGAGCTAAGAAAAATACATTTCCAGCAAAAAAAAAATAAATAAAAGGAAGAAACAATAAAATATTTTACAAAATAAGGCATACCAGAAATGATTTCAGAGGTAATACGGATAGGCCAAACTCCCCAAATGAAAGACTTCCCGACTATATTGAAAAACAGAATCAAACTAAAACCTATTGACAAGAGACACATGTAAAAAAATATGGAGCAAATGAAGACTAATGGTGGGACAAAGACGTATCATGTAAATACAGATAAAAACTGAACAATGGTGACAATATTAGTATCAACTTTGAGTTCAAAGAATTTCAAATGGGTTATTTTTATATTGGTAAAAGGTAAAATTCACCATGCAGATATATGAATAATGATCCCTCATGTGCAAAATATAATTATTAGCATATGTAAAGCAAATTAAAAATACAAGGAGAAATTGACAAGACATAATGTAGTGAGTATTAGCCAAATTGGCAAAAATAAACAAAGAGATAGCAAATAGAATCATAAGTAATGAATAGAGCTCACTCAGCATTTAATAAAGTAAATGAATTTTGCACCAAGCAGAGAAAAAGAATAATGTCCATGAATTCTCTTAAGGAACAAACTATACGGACCACATCTGTAGCTACAAAATAGACATAAGTCTTATTAACAAAAGTGTAACACAAGTTGCAAACACTTAAATTAAATAGCTCTCTCCCAGTGGCCAGTGGAAAAAAAGTAGAAAAAACAGAAACCGAGTCTACAATTCTAGAACACTTTAAAAACATGTGCATATAAAAATTAAGGGGTAAAGTCTAAAGTTAGCTTAAGGTCAATGCATCATATTATGTTCATGAAATAATAATAAATATCTAATAAGCATTTAATTTAATATTTTTAGAAACCCCAGGATATTATATCCAACAAATGCTAAAAAATATATATACACGTTATAAAACAGAAATTCATGAATTAGAATGTAGAAAAACAGTAAAGTTGAGACATTCAAAAACGTTATAAATAAACAGATACACTTTAAAAATAGATTCATTACTGGCCAATCTTGATTTAGCAAAAAAGAGGGAAATACAATTATAGAAAATGAGGGATTAGTGAAGGTGATTGTTGAAACAAACAGAAAGAAGATTCTACGATGAACTCAATGCTAATAAAACCCTACAAAGAAATCCTTTCTATAACTTAGCTTACCACTCAATGAATGGAAGATTTTTCCGAGGAAAATATAACTCTCTGTGTCTGACTAAGGAGGGAGAAAATGACAGGCTAATATAACTTTGGAGAGAAATTTCAAAAGTCGCGTATGGTTTAATTATTACAGCGATGTGATATTTTAAAATGAATCTCTTTGTCGTTTCCTCTCCGATATTGGTCTTCTAGAATGATGTGAGAGTCCTTTAGAGTTTGGGATTTTAATCCTGTAAGAACAAGTCCTTCCCCTGCTCGATGGAGGATTGCCAAGCAGAGGGAGAACATAGTTTCCCCTGCATTTTACAGCGAGAGCAGAGGCTTGAGTCCAAAACCCAAAAAGGCTCAGGGACTCCCAGCTCCATCTCCTGGGGCAGGTGAGGCGGGAACCGAGGGGTGGGGCTGGCTCCTGGTGAGGTGCCACCATAGTCATGGAATCAAAGAACAAAACATCCTAAATAACACTGCAAATGGAAAACAACAATTCCGTAGACCGGATAGGCCTGTTCCAGAAAGTGCAATCACGTGTTAATATTCAGAAATCTATTAATAAAATATATTACATTGGTAGATTAAAAGAGGAAAAACTTTAATAAATTCCCAGAGGACATTTGATAAAATTCAACATTAATTTCTAATGAAAACGTAGTAAGCCGCGCGCCGGAGAACGAGTCCTCGACATGAGAGCAATCTGCTATCAGCCGCTGCATCCCACGTAACGAGGCCCTTCGCAGGTTCCTCCGAGGGTGGGACGGGGTGGGCTGCTGCAGCCCCCACTCTTACCAGCGCGGTCTGGGAGGTTCTAACAGGTGCGATAAAACAGAAAGCAGAATTAAGAAGAGTAACTTTGAGGAGGAAACAGGCCCAAGTCTGCATGTGGTCTGATTATATGTCTACAAAACCCTGAGAGAATATTTTAAAGGAAGTAGCTGACAGATTCTTTTGTTGGTAGCACACACAGATCAATAGTGTGCCTATATTCCCTTAATGACCGGCTGGAAGGGAAAGAGATGAAAGATTTCCAGCCCCGAGATCAATGGGACACACTAAATCCCACGGAAGAACCCAGAGAGGTCGCAAAGGACCCGCGTGAAGAAAAGAGCACGGGTGTTGAGAGATGGCACAGACGTCTTCAATGAATAGAGGTCTAGGCCTTGGTTCTGAGTAGAGGCCACATTTCCCCAATTTAACCTACACTTTTCTAGCAATTCCTATCAAAACTCAAATGTGAGGTTGAATCCTAGCCCCATGGTCGGCCAAACTGTGGCTGGTGAGCCACATGCGGCTCTTTGGCCCCTTGAGTGTGGCTCTTTCTAAGCCTTAGGAGGACCCTAATTAAGTTAATAACAATGTACCTACCTATATAGTTTAAGTTTAAAAATTTGGCTCTCAAGAGAAATTTCAATCGTTGTACTGTTGATATTTGGCTCTGTTGGCTAATGAGTTTGCTGACCACTGCACTAGCTGGTTTGCTCAGTGTCTAGAGCATTGGCCTGTGGACTGAAGGGTCCCGGGTTCAATTCTGGTCAAGGGCACATGCCTGGGTTGAGGGCTTGATCCCCTGTAGGGGGCGTGCAGGAGGCAGCCAATCAATGTTTCTCTCTCATCATTAATGTTTCTCTCCCTCCCCCTCCCTCTCTGTAATCAATAAAAATGTATTAAAAAAAGAAAAAAGTGCAGAAACCCAACAGATGGGGGCGCCATTTAAAAACTGAGGTTGACTGACTGACTGTAGAAGAACAGTCAAAATGCCGATGCTAATGGGGAATAGGATGAGAGCATGATTCAGACGAGCTCTGCGGCTCTCATGCTCCCGGGTAGGGTGTGGGTGCGAGACCAGGCAGGGGTGGTGCCTGCTCACTTATCGGATGTTAACGGGGCATCTCAAGTGCACGGGGCAGAGTTTGCACGAATGAGTGAGTGGTGTTGAGAGAGCAGGTTAACTATTGTGAAAAGAGTCCCTTTAGCTCCTCGAGATGAAGGTTCATGTTCGCGGTTGAAGAGGTCAGTCTGAGGGGACAGATGAACCGGAAGCCCCAGGGCTGCGTGGTGGCCTGGTTTCCAGGTTGGGGGGGAAGAACAAGGGAGCCACACAGGAAAACGAAACGATTTGTCTCTTGAAAATTGTTAATTAAACCCTAACCAATCCTCCTAGACAAATGGGAACATACTGTAGCATATCTAAAATAATAAAAAATGCTTAATATGCTAATTAAACCGGATGTCCTGGTCAAAGCCTGCTGGTGGCCAGAGGGAAGCCTGGGTCTCAGGTGCCAGAGGGAAGCCGGTGGCAGTAGCCGGGGGAAGGAAGGCCTATTCTTGCACAAATTTCGTGCATCAGGCCTCTAGTCATTAAAGGATTATTAATACATAAAGCACCCTTATCATTCAGTAAAAGTTTAAAAAGAAAATGCTTGAAAACATGAAAAATCATTCATCACATAAGAGCTACAGATGCTCAATACATATTTGCAGAAGAGCTTGTCCCATCAGGGATGAAGGAAATGCTGTTTAAGTAAGAAGATAGATTGTTGGCCGATCGAGTTAGTACAGGTGTTTGGAAGAGGTAATGGCCGGTGTTGCCGGTTATGGAGAAGGGCACTGCTTCTGTGGGTGTGCGAGGTACCGGGGGAAACACGGACAGGGCGAAGTGAACCTTCCACCATGTTCCCCCTGGGACCTGGCCTGGCCTCGCTCCAGATATTTATCCCACGCACATGATTGGAGGATCACGAAGAGCCGTTCCTCCGGGGAGAGTCTGTGTGATCCTCTCCCTGGTGGCGGGGGTGGGGATGGGCTGGGTGGGAGAAAGGGACAAAAATAGGGTCTGTGACAGCAGTGTGAGCAGCGCAGGCCTCCCCAGTCTGCAGACCTTGGCATTTCACCCCCTTCAGTGGAGTGGAAGGATGTGACAAGAGTAGAGTAAAGCAGGCAAGGGTCAGGGAAAGTAAGCGCAGGAAGAGCCACGGGTATCAACATTCAGCCGGCACCGTTATTTCCGGCGCTGTTAGAATAATTACGGACGGACGGACGGACGGACGGACGCGGCTTATTACAGATTGCTTAGGGTGGACGCTGGGAGTAGAGCCTTCCTCGGCAGCGGCCCCTGCAGTCATTTCCGCTTCTGTGTTTGGTCCGGGCCGGGGCAATGCAGAAACTCCGGGGCTGGGCTTGTCACCGTGGCGTCCGACCCCTGGGCCAGCAGGGAGCTGGCACTGCTCTGGGGATGCCCCTGCGTGCCTGTCCGGAGAGCAACGGCTCAGCCTCTCTGCCGGCCGGGGTCACGCTTCCCGGGAAGGAGCCTGGCCGAGCGTCCTAGGTGCGGCCGTGTTTTATTGCGTCTCGGTTCCTGGGTGCCAGCCAGGAGCTGGACCAGAAGTGCCAAAACGCCCAGAGGAATCAGACCCAGGAGGGGCTGCCTCACCCCTGCCAGCTGCTGGCTCCGCGGCAGAGCGCTTTGTACATTTTGTAAGAAAACATGTTCTCAAGAGGTCTCCCTTTCAAGTTGGCAGCCTCGAGAAGTCGGGGAGCCGGAGTCAGACTTTTCAGGGAAGGTCTGCGCTGGGATCCTGCTCTGTGTGCAGCCCAGCCTCCGACTTCTGGGGCATCGATGGGGGCCTCTGTGGGGCGGCTGATGTCGGGCCACGGGGAGTGGGGGGAAGCGTTGCTCCCACAGCACCTCCGGTGGCTTCAGAGGGTGTGCTGCACGGGCGGCAGGTGATGTAGGGGAGCCCGCCTAGGGAGGGGATCAGGAGCATCAGTTAAACGCTGGTCTGTTCTCCTTTCTTCTGGAAAAGTAGCATCTTCCATTCAGAAAAAGGTAACTTATCCAATTTAAGTCATTTTTGCCCAAATTATTGGGATGGTCTCTTTTTCTTCCTGACCATTGCTGTTTTGACTCTCCTTCTCTTCCTCCTCCTTCTCCTCCTCTTCCTCTTCCTCTTCCTCCTCCTTCTCCTTCTCTCCCCCCATCTTCTTCTTCTTAAATATATTTTTTATTGATTTCAGAGAGAGAGGAAGAAGAGGGAGAGAGGGATAGAAACATCAATGAGAGAGAATCATTGATCTGATGTCCCCTGCACACCCCCAACTGGGGATCGAGCCTGCAACCCAGGCATGTGCCCTGACTGGGAATCAAACCGTGACCTCCTGGTTCATGGGGCGATGCTCAACCACTGAGCCACGCCGGCCAGGCCGTTCTGACTTCCTGACGGGCTGGCTACACATCCCAGTGTAGTTGGCGTATTCCTCTGTCAGGGCCCCCTCTTAGTTCCCAATGCTTTTCCTGGACAGTTTGTCATCTCCCCCCCCTTTATCTTTTTTATTTCCCGGTTCCTCTGCATTTTGCTGGTATAGAAAGAGGTGGCCAGTGGCAGCGGAGGCGGCTCGGTGAAGAGAGAACCGCAGTGCCTCCTGCCCACCTGGCCGCGGAGCTGGGCCTTAGGCCAGAGCGGCACGGGTGCCTGCACGTGACCTTTATCCGTGTGCCTACGTGAGACCCGCCCATCAGAGAAGTGACTGCTTGTAGGAAGCCCAAACTTGCTACATTTACTATTCTTGTCGAGGAAGCACCTTCACTGACGAAAGCAGGTGCTTTCATCTGGACAGAGTCTTGGGATGACGAGCGATTTCTGTGAAGCGGCGCAGCCGTGAGATGACCAACTTCCCGACGTGAACATGAAGGCGGCTGGGGGCGGCGTTGACTCTGAGGCCACCGACGCATTTCCCAGAGTGCCCGCCGCAGCGCAGGAAATTGCATTGTCCTGGTCCCGCTCTGGAATAATGTCACACGCGTTTCCCACCAGGCGTCGTTCCGTTGTAGGGAATAAAGACGTTTACCGTCTGTGGGGAGAGGCAGCTGCCTGGTTGTGTCTCATGCCGGGGTTATGTGACATCAGTGCTGCTGCTGCTGCAGCGAAACCGGGGTTTTTCTCAGAAGACCTGCCTGGAACACAGCCTCCGGTTGTTTATGTTGGAGGTGAGAGCTTTGCGTTCAAATCATTGTTCCAAACCGGATGAGTGCCGCGTGTGATCGCAGTTAAAAGGCATCAGGCATGGGCCCTGAACTTGAACATGGAAGTCTTGCTCAGTGGATAGAGCCTTGGCCTGTGGACTAAAGGGTCCCAGGGTCAATTCCCGCCAAGGGCCCGTACCTCGGGTGCAGGCTCCTGGCGCTGGCCGGGGTGTATTCATGAGGCAACCCACTGATGGGTCTCTCTCGCATCGATGGTTCTCTCTCTTCCTGTGTCTCTCCCTTTCCCCTCCACCCTCTCTAAAATCCATGGGAAAATATCCTCCGGTGAGGATTAAAAACAATAAAAATGCAAGCTGCCAAAAGCGTTTGCTTTGAACTGAAGCTTCATCCCGGGTAGGACGGGAGGCTGGAAATAGGGGCAGATCTAAGTGCCCCGAGAAGGTGGTGACACTGGCCCGTGCAGTCCCTGAGCCTGAGACACACAGCAAGCAGAGCCGCCCGCAGCCCGGAGCGCCAGGCGGCTGAGCCTGAGGCAGAGGAGGCTGTGAACGAGGTGTCAGTGGGTGCAGGTCTCGCGGACACCCCGGCGGGCGGGTGGAGAGGGTGGCCTGTGAGCACATCGCTCCCCGGCCTGTACGGTTCCTGGAATCCTGGAACACGTCCTCTGAGCTGGTAGATCAAAAAGCCCACGGATCAACCTGGAGAGTTGCCACAGAAAAGCAGTTGTCAGCGGAGAAACAAGCGCATATTGTCTACAGAGAGGACATCCTCTTTCTCCATCGCCAAAGGCAAGCTCTGTTCAATGTTAGCGAGACAGGCGCGCCTCGCGACGGGCGGGGAACGGCTTGGCCCGGCAGTGATCCCCGCTCAGCCCCGGGAATGGCTTCATTTGTTTCCCAGAAATCAGAAGGAGCAGACATTGATTGGAAACATTTCAACGCGGAGGGGGAGTGGATTGCAAGAAGGTTTTGTAAAGCCCGGGGTGTAAACTGGGGGTCGGATGAGCCTCTCCCCTCCCCATCGCCTGCCCAGGGGGCTGGGCTCATTAGCTGCGTGCACAGGGATGCACGGGGATGCACGGGGATGTGTGTGGCGGGGACACACCTTTCCACGGGCTCAACACAGAGGAGCAATTCGGTGTGACTGAGTCCCAGCAGGTAACAGCCAGAGAGGACCAGCACAGGGGAAGCTTCCAGAAGGCGTGTGGCCGGAGTCAGAGCTGCAAAGAACGAGCCAACAGCCTGTCTCGAGAACTGCCACCGCGTCGTATGAACGGCAGACGCTGGCGGCCTCGCCAAGGCACCGTGAGGGAATGCGCGTTGGAAACCGGAGCCACGCGCGCGGAGGCTCCAATCAAGTTGCCGGGTCCCGCGGCCTCCCTTCAAGGGCGCGGGGCGTGGACAGGCCAGGAGCCTGGGCCTGGAGGTGCCTGCTCCTCCTGCCCCACCTTCTACAAGCACCCGGCTCCCAGGCGCTGGGGAAAGCAGACGACACCCCCTCAATCTAACACCGTGCCACAGACCGGGCCCTTTCTGAGTCTCTTACACGGGTTCATTTTCATGAATAAAACCCAATTTCCCCATTATTCCCTTTCCTCTGGGGAAAGAGGATTTTATGAAAGTGTGTAACGAACGCGTAAAATGTGTCAGTAAAGTAAAACGCGGGCCTGTGGGGCTAGTGACTGGGATCATCCCTCCAAATGTTTGGAACGGACATAACGTAGAAGTGAAACAGCAGTGCCGTTGGCTGGTCTCTCAGTGTCATGATTATTGAGAAGAACGCACACGGGCACATCCATTTTGTCATCGGCGATGAGCAGGTGTCTGAGCTCCCTCCGAAGGCCCTTTCCGATCAGAGGTTAGAACGAGGTCCGGGGTACAGGGTCAGGGTGCTACTCACGGTAAATGCCTTCTCCCAGGGCAGCCCTGGCGTTGCTACCTGCTGAGACGGGGTGGGGGGAGGGGGAAGAGGAGAGGGGGG
>NW_006284618.1:4620452-4624837 GCF_000327345.1 Myotis davidii | reverse complement strand
GAGGGAGCGGGGAGGAGTCTGACCCACCTGGCTGCACCTCCTGCTGCGCTGCCCGGAACTTACTTTCTGTGTGAATGGAGTTGGTGTCTTTGAGGTTTGTCGGGACGTTGTAACTTTCCCCCTGCTCTCGGCTGCCTTCCTTTTGTGCTGAGTGTTTGGACTGTGACGATCCTACCCGGCTCATGCCGGGGACCCCCATCATCCCGCCTCTAGATTTCCCGAAGGGTGGGCCTCCGGTTGAGATTTTGCAGGGTCAGAGGCTCCGATGCGTCCGCGTTATTCTCAGCTTCTCCGCATGAATCGTCTTGACATGATGGACTAGGCTTCGTGAGGCCCTTGTTACCTCTCCTACATCTGTTTATGTCAAGCCCCTGACGATGACAAATGCAAGGGAAGGCAAGACTCTCTGATCGCCCCTGTCCTAGACATAAAACGCCCCCCATGCTTATCCTGCGGTGGAATTGCAGAGAATGGGTTCCGACACCACCAGTGATGTTGAAATTGCTTTCTGTGGAGTTGCCAGGCTCCTTGGAGGGTTTGCGATGGCTGACGGGGGCGTGGGTACAACTTAGGGGGGTCCCCCTGGCCTCTCAGTCACAGCGGCTCCACCATAAAACGGTCACCCGTTTCCTGCGCAAGAATTTCAGGACGTATTTTAGCTGGGAACAAAGCGGGAGGAGAGAGGACAGCTAAAGGGACAGGGTTTCTTTCTGAAGTGGTGAGGGCATGTTCTAGAATTGATTGTGGTGATGTCTGCACCTACCTGTGAATATACTGAAAAACCCTACCTGTACACTTTAAATGGGTATGTGAATTGCTGCCCAATGAAGTTGTTTAAAAAGAGGATTGAGCTGGTAAGTTTGAAAACCCATTTACTTAGACCCAGCCCTTCAATTCGAAGATGGAAAGAAATGAAGTGCAGATCAAGGTCCAGTTTTCTGAAAGTGTGTTTCTCACTGTCCCCCTCAATCCACCCGCCGCCTGCACACACCCCTCTGCCAGTGGCCCCCCTGGAGCCTGGGCTCCGTGGTCACTGCTGTGTGGCTGACATATTTGCTTCCTGTCCCTCATGGATCGCTGTCCTTTGCTGCCTGGTGTCCAATGGCTTGAAGACAAGTTTTTCCATTTAGGTATTTTGTTTGATTTTTCTGGTTGTTTCTGGATGAGTCCTTGTTACTCCATCTTGGCTGAAAGTAGAAGTCACGATACCTTTAAAAATTTTATTTATCACTTTTTTTGGGGAGGGGGGAGCAGTATTTAAGTATAATTTTATCTTTAATATGTTTATGCAGAATCCAGCTAATTTATTAAACTGCATCTTCTTTTATTTTGTAATTATCATCTATGTAATTGTAATTGTTTACCATACCTTTCTAATTAGGCATGCATCTCATTTTTCCTTTTTATTGCATTTGCATGACCAGGGCTTCCACAAGGAATGGTAATTAATAAGGTTAATAATGAGCATCAGGACTTGGTTACTAATGTTATTGAGGACAACTCCAGCATATCACTGCTAATGATCAGGTTTAATGTCGGTTTGAGATGACCATTTTCTATCATATTAAGAAAGAATGTTTTTGTAATGTGAGATTATTTTTTTTAATCAGAATTTTTTATAGAAACTATTTTGGGATATTTCAACTGATTATTTCAGATGCCTCCTGTGAACTCTCCCCCTTACTTTCTTAACCAAAATTTTCTAAATTGCAATATTCAGTTCCTTTAACCTATTGTTTAACTTTAGTCACTAGTACTTTAAAATAATTGTATCAGCATTTGTGGTTATAAGTATTTCTCTGATTCATAATATTTAAAAATTTCGCTTTTAATTTTACTTTCTAATATGTTAAAAATTAGATAGGAAAAACAGAAAGCCTGTGGCCACCCTTCGCTTGTCTTTGCTTTCGCATTAAATACCTGCATGCTCTATCCTTGCTCTGATGTAGCTCAATCTAAACACGTTTGCTTCCTTTTAGCATGAGACGGGGGGAAGTTATAATTTCTTTATGGTATGTTCATTAGTTTAGGTTTCCTGAGTGAAAAATGACACATTCAAACAGCTTGCTGGCTGTTTTAACTTTTCATGCTCGCCAAGGGAGACGTGGGGAACAGTCTCTGTGTTCTCCTGGAGGCCACGGCATCTGGGGGCCATGAGCTATCACTTCTGGGAGGTTTTTTAAAAAAGCGTATTTGCTCACGCCAGTTCTCTGTGGACGTAAGATGTGTTTGAAAACGCGGGGTTGGATTTACTTTCATTATCAGCTATTGTGGAAGCCGTGGGTGATCGCTGCTCACTGGCCGTTCTGAGGGACTCAGCTAGTTGTTTCCATGTTGGTTGTGCGGCCCGATGCAGATGCCAGGAGGGGCGGGTGACAGAAATGCCTGTGGTTACAGGGGGACCGAGCCCCGGAGCCCAGCCACGGTTCTGCTCCCTCTCCTGTCATCGGCCATGAAACATGTGATGTCATGAAGACTCAGGGAGAGCTATGGGCCCCGGTTCAGCTCAGTGAGGTCTGCGGTTCTTCTTTGGTTTGTCATTTACAAATAACACCAAGAAGTAGTTTCCATATTCTTGCTTTGCGGCTGATAATAATTTTATTGGTGAGTCGTTATAAAACATTACTGTGGATTAAAAATATAAATCACTTTTCTTTGCTATTTTTTTGTCTTTTGGAAATTTGGAGTAGTTGTGGGTTTTGTAGATTATCGCTGTACTAAATTGTACGTTGACTTTCCATAACCTTAAAATGGAAGTGTTCGGAGGAAGACCAGAAGGGTTTTTGCACTATTTCTCTGCATTTAGACCCCAGGAATCCCTCCTCAGTGCTAAGTCACTAAGGGAAGGCCGGCCAGTGCGAGTGAAGGCCACACAGTTTGACCTTCTCCCCAAAGCTGAGGTGGACGGGGAGGAGTGAACAGCTGAGGCTCTGGTGACCTCCCTCCTCTGGTTGAGATGGGGGGGCCATTTCTCTGAGGAGGATCTGGGCAGCACGTCTCCATGCCCGCCACAAGGACAGACGGTGTGGCCGGTAACAATTCTAAATGAGAAGCAGGGCCCGGCCGGCGTGGCTCAGTGGTTGAGCATCAACCTATGAACCAGAAAGTCATGGGCCCATTCCCAGTCAGGCCACAGGCCCGGGTTGTGAGCTCGATCCCCAGTGTGGGGCGTGCAAGAGGCAGCGGATCCATGATTCTCTCTCGTCATTGATATTTCCATCTCTCTCTCCCTCTCCCTTCCTCTCTGAAATCAATACAAATATAATTTAAAAAAATAAATGAGGTGAAGCAACAGGGAGGGTGCTGGCTGGCTTGCCTGCTGCTTCCGTTACTTTGGGGATGGAAGATGCCGCCTCTCCCTGGAGGGAGCTTTGCTCTTCATGTGGCCAGCCTGTTGTGGGCGGGGGGTGGTGCGAGGCGCCCAGGCTCAGGGCACAGTGGCCTCACGGTGGCATCTCTGCATGACAGGAGGGGCTGAAGGGTGGCAGGGCCCCTGTGAGCTATTTCTTCTTCTCCAATTGCTAACAAGTGCAGACGAGACGGTTAAGGCCATGGCTCAAACCCTCTAACTTCCCTTCTGCCGGGCCTCCTGGCAGGGGCTGGGGAAGGGCGGGGCCAGGGAGGGCTCACGGGCAGGTCCCCGGAATGGCTGGGCCTGTGCGGCCTGCGCTGGCATGAGGCCCGCTGTTTCCCCGGGAGAAGCGTGGAGTCCATTATCTCAGGAGCCTTTCGTGACCTGGCCAGGCCACCTCCCCTCTGGATTCCACTTTGCTCTGGATCTTTCTGGGTCCCACAGTCTGCACTTTGGGAATTACTCTTTCTCTTCTGACGCTCCATTCCCCGTCGCTGCCTCCCGCTGCTTTGCTCCCCACAGGTGCGTGCGGACACCTGTGTGAGCGTGCACCGCGGGCGCTCTGTGCTGTGAGCTGTGTGTGTGTTTATCACCATCATCTGCTTGGACGGTTTAAGGGAATGCATTTGCTCTGGGAACGTGACCAGAGGACACGCGCACGGTGAGGTGAGGAGGCGCTGGTTTTCCTTCCTCCCAACACCGAGGTCAGAGGCCCCGAGTGCGTTTCCTAAGCTCCCGCAGAGGGCGGAGGTGGGGGTGCAGATGTCCGCGTGTGGACAGCTTCTCCCACCGGCACCTCCTGGTCCACGAGTTCGTGATCACCACTTGCACCTGGGCTCACTCACCGGCTGTTCCCTGCCCCTCCCGGCCACGGGGGACCCAGCACTGTCCAGGCCCCGGGTCCTGTGATGTGTGACATCACTTCCCATTGTTATGTCACCTGCGACACAGTGAGCTGCTCTGAGCAGCAGGTGGGCAAGCCCAGTGGGCGGTTGAGCTGGTGGGGGAGCAGCTCCCTCCCTGGTGCTCTCCC
>NW_006284618.1:4589326-4616487 GCF_000327345.1 Myotis davidii | reverse complement strand
CAGGGAGGGTGCTGGCTGGCTTGCCTGCTGCTTCCGTTACTTTGGGGATGGAAGATGCCGCCTCTCCCTGGAGGGAGCTTTGCTCTTCATGTGGCCAGCCTGTTGTGGGCGGGGGGTGGTGCGAGGCGCCCAGGCTCAGGGCACAGTGGCCTCACGGTGGCATCTCTGCATGACAGGAGGGGCTGAAGGGTGGCAGGGCCCCTGTGAGCTATTTCTTCTTCTCCAATTGCTAACAAGTGCAGACGAGACGGTTAAGGCCATGGCTCGCACCCTCTAACTTCCCTTATGCCGGGCCTCCTGGCAGGGGCTGGGAAAGGGCGGGGCCAGGGAGGGCTCACAGGCAGGTCCCCGGAATGGCTGGGCCTGTGCGGCCTGCGCTGGCATGAGGCCCGCTGTTTCCCCGGGAGAAGCGTGGAGTCCATTATCTCAGGAGCCTTTCGTGACCTGGCCAGGCCACCTCCCCTCTGGATTCCACTTTGCTCTGGATCTTTCTGGGTCCCACAGTCTGCACTTTGGGAATTACTCTTTCTCTTCTGACGCTCCATTCCCCATCGCTGCCTCCCGCTGCTTTGCTCCCCACAGGTGCGTGCGGACACCTGTGTGAGCGTGCACCGCGGGCGCTCTGTGCTGTGAGCTGTGTGTGTGTTTATCACCATCATCTGCTTGGACGGTTTAAGGGAATGCATTTGCTCTGGGAACGTGACCAGAGGACACGCGCACGGTGAGGTGAGGAGGCGCTGGTTTTCCTTCCTCCCAACACCGAGGTCAGAGGCCCCGAGTGCGTTTCCTAAGCTCCCGCAGAGGGCGGAGGTGGGGGTGCAGATGTCCGCGTGTGGACAGCTTCTCCCACCGGCACCTCCTGGTCCACGAGTTCGTGATCACCACTTGCACCTGGGCTCACTCACCGGCTGTTCCCTGCCCCTCCCGGCCACAGGGGACCCAGCACTGTCCAGGCCCCGGGTCCTGTGATGTGTGACATCACTTCCCATTGTTATGTCACCTGCGACACAGTTAGCTGCTCTGAGCAGCAGGTGGGCAAGCCCAGTGGGCGGTTGAGCTGGTGGGGGAGCAGCTCCCTCCCTGGTGCTCTCCCGGCTGCGTGGAGAGAGGCCCGCGCTGCTCTGCGTGGGGAGGGAGGTTCCCAGACGGCCATGTCCAAGGTGGAGCCTGGCAGGTAAGAAGGTGCCGGCCTGAGAGGCAGTGCCCGCCTGGGGAATCGAATGCGAGGAGGTGAAGCCATGGAGGAAGGTCCAGAGCGGCCGGGGCCCGGCAGGGCGGCCTGGACTCGGAAACCATGGCAGGGCCTGGCCTTCATGGGGATGGCGGACGGCTCTCCTCGGGGAAGTGACAGGTCAGATCCGGGTTCAGAGAGGCTCAGCCTGCGGGGCGGAAGGAGCGGGCCTGGAGGGAGGGCAGAGGGGAGGCCGGAGGGGAGGCTGGGGCTTGGGGAGAGGTGCCGGGTTCGAACCCGGGGTGAGCAGCGGGAATGGAGGGAGTGAGGGACTGCAGTGACTCGGTGGCTACGTGCAGCGAGGGAGGTGGGGGTCAGAACCGATGCCCAGTTCTTGGTGGTTGGCCTGTCCTTGCCCAGGGAGGAGAGGATGGAAATGGAACAGGTACCGGGGAGGCCGAGGTCAGGTCTGGGTCAGGGGCTCTGGGACACCCAGCCCCGCTGTCAGGAAGGTGGTGTTTCCCCCGCTAATGACATATTCAAACCCTCTGTCCCACCCCCCCGGCTGTGCATGCGACCTTATTTGGACAAAGGGTCTTTGAGACGAGGGTGTGCTGGGTTGGGTGGTCCTACTTCAATGGCTGGCGTCTTTATATGAAAAGAGAGGGAGCTCTGGGCACAGACCCCGGGGGCACAGGGAGAGCCTCACGTGGTCACAGGGGCATAGGGTGGTGTGACGCCAAGCGTTGCTGGCAGCAGCCAGGATCTGGGTGAGAAGGAACCCACCTCCCAGCACGGGGACGGCAGGTGCTCCAGCTGGACCTGCCAAGCAGTCACTCCTCCTGGGCAGGGTGGCCCGGCTCCCACACACATGGTTTATGGCCGAGAGGGAAGAGCTCCGAGCGCCGTCAACGACACTCCCTCCTTATAAAGACGTGTGGGTTCTTTCCAGAAGGAAATAAGGCTGCTGCCATGGCCGCCCCTCCAGCCATAAATGATTCAAATGCCAGCTTCGCCTGGGCCTCACGCGATGAGGGCGTATTAACTTATCCAAGAAGCGGGTGTGTGATGGGCGGCTTGTCTGGCACCTGGCTCCATATTTATGCCTGGAACCTGGGGATGTGTTACCTGCATTCGCCACCTCCCTCCTCTGCCCGGGATTTATGGCCGCCAGCCGGCAGGAGAGGGACAAAGAAGTAAATACAGCGGGTGACAGATTTATTCGGATGTGTTTTATGTTCTTGTGATCTTGCGTGCTTTATGGGGGTCTCCATAGCGGAGGCCTGTCCTTCTTTTCCCACTTTTCTCCCCTTTCTAACAGCAGGTCCAGTAAATTACGGGGTGGGTCTGGCGGAGGGGAAGAAAACCGGACCGTTTCCAGCTCTTTGGTTCATTGTGTCATTTAAAAACACACACAACCAAACCTGCTATTTGGTTATTTGTTTTCCTGTTAACACCTGGGTCTGGCAGCATTTCTGTAGGAAAGAACGAGACATTTCTTTTATTTTTCTGTTTTGAGTCCTTGTTGCACTTTGGATGGCAGGGCAATCACTGGGTCTTACTGGCTCTCACTGCTGGGTCTCAGGCTCCTTCCTCTTTCTCACTTCCCGCAGGAGGCCACATCCCAGCCCTCTTCTGCAATGAGGGCCGGGCATCCGGGAGCCCTCAGGGTGCGTGTCCCCGGATCAAGGCCCGGACGGGAGACATGCGATGGTCACACGGACATCTAGGCCCGGGAAAGGGGGCCCTGGACGGGGAAGATTGCTCTGCGGATCTGCAGGCCCCTCAGCCCCGCTGACATTCTTTGTCAGAACGGGAACCGGAGGCCACGCTCACCAGGTGCCCGGCGGAGGGTGGCTTTGCTGACACGTGGGCCGTCTGCCTGTGACCTGAGCGGCAGCCCTGCACCCAGCACGTTCGGAGCGTTACATAGCAGGACACAAGCGGTGCTGGCTCCTCTGAGCGCGTCATGGGCCACTCACGATAAGCGCCGCAGACAGACTGGCTGGCGAGACGCTCGGGGCATGAGCGGCGACGCTGCAAAACCACTTAGCGTCAGAGTCCCAGGAGACCCCAGCGTTCTGTTACCTTAAGCAAAATAGGCTTTAAAAAAACCACACAAAACCAGCAAACACGTTCTGCAGAGTTCCGGTAAAAAGAACTGAGAAGAGCTGCTAGGAATCTGGTTTTATTTTATTTATTTTCCCCCAGGATGAGTGCTGTACGGTGTCCTGGGTCGGACGCAATTCTTCAAAGGACCCAGACTCTGAACACTCCGTCCAGGAGTCTGAAGTGTTTGCACCCCACGGCCCACCCCCCGTGGGGCCCAGGCCGTGCACTCCTGGCGGGCAAGGGGTGGCCCGGAGCCTCACATGGGGCCCGGCCCCGTCTCCAGGTCGAGCCCTGTCTAGCCGTTGGGGCCGGAGGGGCCGGATGGGGCCAGATGGAGGTGACAACCAGGGGCTCTGAGATCAGCGGTTTGTCACTTCTCCCAGCACCTCGACGGCTCATTTCAAACTTCACAAAATTGCAGAAGATGCTGGCGAGGCGGAAACAGACCCGGCGGACAGGTTGCTCCTGAGGGTGTCGTTACCCGGCTGCGATGGGAAATGATACAAAATATTAAGGGGACTTTCATGCGGTAACAAATGGGGAGCCGCGCTGGCCGGCGGGAGGGCGGCTGGAGAGGGTGCGGGGGACGGAGTGAGTCGGCGACAGGAGGAAGGATGCGAGCTCGGCCATTTGCCGCCACTTTAGCGTCGCCATCAATCCTGCGCTTCACGGGGCCGTATTCCCTCGGCTTGAATATTTGATATTTTCAACTCATTAAAGGAAGAGAACTTTTTTTAAAAAATGGATTTGTCTCTGGATTTTCTACAAACGGCCACTTGGATGATGGTAGGAGCCCCGTTGCCATCGCTGCTCCGTCCCTTTTCTCAGGATAACGGATGAGCGTTGGGGGTGTTTCATCTGCTCCAACCGTTTCCCATGGATCAGCGGCGACAGGAAACCCCCGGTAAGGGTGACGGAGGAAAATGAAAAGACACAATTTTGAAAAGTGCTGAGTGCCCCTCCCGCCTCCGCCATGTCTTCAAAAGCTTCCCGTGACTGAGGGTTAGGCTGGGCCCCCGCCCCCGGCTCTAAGCAGATGATTCAAAAAGAAAAGGAGGAGTCTACAGACCAGAGGGGGCACCTGCTTAAAACCTCCCACGTGGTGTGGCACCGAGAGAGGACACTGTTGCTGTGGGTTCCCTAAGGCATCCGGTGGCCTGGGTCCTGAATGCCGGGCCCGTGGCCTCATCTCTCA
Source organism: Myotis davidii (assembly GCF_000327345.1). NCBI lineage: Eukaryota > Metazoa > Chordata > Mammalia > Chiroptera > Vespertilionidae > Myotis > Myotis davidii. Next base: position 4,612,009 of record NW_006284618.1, on the reverse strand, counting down.
CAGATCCACGGAGCCACGTGACACATTTGGTGGGCACAGCTGGTGGCAATGGGGGGCAGGAAGAGCTCTCTGGCTCCAGGGTCCTGCCAGTAGCTTCAGAAACCCCTGCATCAGCGTCCCCCACTGCTCTCCCCGGCCAGCACCTGCTACCGGGGAACGTTTGGCAGTGATGGTTAGGATGGTTCTAGAAAACAAACTCCCCAACAGAAAAGTACAAAGTGATCACTATCATCTTTCTTGGAAGTTTTGTTTTGTTTTGAGAACAGCAGTTTATTCTAGATTCTCACAGACACATGATGAAGGTTTGACCTTGGCCTCCAGTTTCTCCTCACTTAGCAGCTGGCGACTGCCCCCTGCCTTCCTTCGCGGGCACCGCGCTGAGGCGGACATCCCTGCGTGGAAGTTTGCACCAGGATAGAACTTCTTGCTCCGAGCCATCTGCTTCTATTCATGCCCAGGACTCCCTGTCTGTGCTCACATCTCTGTTTCCAAGGGCGGACTACTTCCCTCTAAAATGCTGTGTAAAATGCGGAATGCCGGCTTACTGGTCAACCCGAGGAGGCCACCCCATGGAAGTGGTTTGTGAACAGACACTCGTGGAAAACAGAGGGGCTGTTGGCAGGCCCACTGCCGGCTGTGCAGTCCCCACCATGCTGCGTTCTCGCTCTGGGTCACCTGCTCTGTCTCGTGAACCCCTGCTGGGCACAGTCCTTCTTACACAGGTTGTTTCATAAAACAGTTCCAGTAGTTCTGGGAGCCAACAGCTCAGAAGTGCTTGAAAGAATAACAAATGGAACTTCAAGGGTGAGTCTGGAAAAATCTTAAGATGATCAGAGTTTGTTTCTAATGTTGAGTTTCGTATATTTTTGGTGGGTATCTTCCAAATGGATTTGATGTGAATTCCTGTCTTCTCTCTCATGGGGGAGGGGGCTGTGTGCAGGGTTTGGGGGACGTGTATATGGAGATGAATTTGATGAGGGGGTTTCATACGTGTGAACATTGAGCTCATCCCATTTGCAAATTACTTGGTGGATAGTTTCAGTTTTCTTTTTTTTTAAACGTGTTCTCATGTTTTAAGAAAAAAAAGTATTAATTCCCCTGTCCCCCCACTTTGTCCCCCCCATTTTTTTGCCTTTTCACTTTATCTTTTAGTTTTTGAATTACAGTTAAGATTCAATATTATTTTATACTAGAGGCCCAGTGCACGAATTCATGCATGGGTGGGGTCTAGTTGGTCTGCTCCTATCAGGGGGGAGGGGACGTGGGAGGTTGGCTGGCTGGCCCCACCCCCAGTCATAGTGGCTGGGCTGGGCTGGCTTAGGGGAGGGGCTGCAGGAGGTTGGCCAACCACCCTGCCCCCATCGGGCCAGTTGGCCACCTGCAGTGTGCATCATAGCGACTGGTCATTCCGGTAATTCAGGTCATTCCGGTCATTCAGGTCACTTGGCTTTTATATATATAGATTAGTCTCAGGTATATTGCATGGTGGTTAGACATTTATATTTTTTACGAAGTTATCCCCTTCCTATGCTAAGCTTAGCACCCACTCTAGTGATTTTCTGTTGTGCAAAGGTTCTGCTCTCTCTCAAGTGTGCAAATGCCTTAATCAGAGGTTTAAAGCAAGAATGCTGACCCAGAGGATGGCTGTGATGGGACACATTCTAGAAACCTGTGGGAAGGAACCATCTCAACATGAAGGGCTGGGAGAGCTCACGCCAGCTTTCTGAGGCCATTTGGATCTTCTGGACTATATTTTGATTCTCTTTGTCCCTGGTGACCCTCATGAGTTATCATCATCATCATCATCGGTTCACGTTGTGTAATTGGGTTAGAGGATGTCTTACTTCACAGACAAGAATGCCTGTGCGAGCAGCAGGTCCACCCTCTGCCCCAGGTTGGCACGGACCCCACAGGGCTCTGAACGGATGTTCGCAGCTTGGTTGTCCTTTTCCCAGGACATTTCTCCTCATCCAGCGTGACCCAGAGAATGGAGCAGGGAGAGTCTGGACCTACAGAGAGAAACCAGAGGGACTGGGAACACCATGAAACTGGTCCCCTCCCTGACCGCTAGGGGTGGCCGAGGCCAGGCACAGGTCAGCCACTCAACTCCCAACTCTGACCTCTGGTCCCAAACCTCAGGGCACCCAGGGCCGCAGAGGCTCATCCTTAGGGATGGAGACCGTTACGATGGAGGAGCAACTCCGCGTTCAGCCTTTCATCAGTGCCTCACCCTGACTCCTAGAGCTGGGGGGTGTTTGAACTGAGGATGTGCCTGGGCCCACTGTCCCATGAAGAGGGCCCTTGGACTCTCATTTTTAAGACCAGTTGCCTCCTGGCCTCAGGGCGGGGGATGGAGGTCACAGGAAGAGCTGCAGTGAGCTTTGTTGTGATACAGGACCCAACGTTCCCCGTCCTTTTCACAGGCCAGGAGTCTTCTTCTTGCCCCATCCTTCTGAAGTCATTCCAGGGCCATTGAGGGGCAGGGCCCGCAGGTGCCCAGTGCACTTGTGTGCCAGTGGCCTGTCGGATGGAGCCTTCACATCTCAGAGGTTGCCATCTGATGTGTCCTTCCCACAGTGCCTTGCAGCTCCCCCCGCCCCCCCACCACCGCCCCGCCACCGTCCCCCTGAGGAGGTGAAGTTGGGGAGGTCCCCTCTGCCTGCACGCAGGGAGGAGGACCAGGGCCACCTGTCAGGTAGGCGGTATCTCCTTGTACTGTGTGCTTTTGGGTTTCTGAGCATCATTATTCCTGATATGAGGCTTGGAACTCTCTCTGCTGTTAGTGATTTATTCACAGACGCACCCGCAGTCCCAACCTCGGAGATGGTTTTTATCTGCCAGCGGTAAATATAAGGCATGCAAACACAGCCAGCCTTTTAGGCCACAACCGCAATCCAACTGAAGTGGCCACACAGTAAATTAAGCACACTTCCGTGCTAGCGAGTGTGAGCCTTCACAGGGCCCTGAGCAACCGCAGCAGGCCATGCACTGCGCCCTCACAGATGTCAGGGCAGGAGGGGCGCTCAGCAGCCAATCGGCAGAGAGCAGGACTTGCCGCCCACCCCCCCACACTCCCCAGGCAGGGGACTCGTCCCACGGGTGACAGGCTCGGGCAGAAGCAGCAGGCTGTAAGTGTGACTTGTAGAAATAAGCCAGTGGTCTCATTTGCTGCCCCTCTCCCCCCATGTGGTGTTGGCGCCAAGAAGGCAGAGAGTCTTAATAGAGAGCAATGATTTTTTCCGTGTAACTGAACAGATTGGACCTGGCCTGGACAGCTCTTTGAAATTGGTCCACGGAGCAGCAGGCACGTTGACAAGCCTATACTTTGGGGAGCTGGTCAACACGCTGGAAGCAGCGAAAGGGCAAGTTCCTGAAATAGATGATGCTGGGTGCCCAGCTGCATGGTTGGACTCTGGTACAGGCACCTGTGTCAATTCCAGAACCGTAGGCTGACGGTAGGTGGGGATGTGCTGCCAGTAGGATCTGCTGGGGCTGAGAAATTTGCCCTTTGGACTCACTCTACCTCCTCTGTCCTCAGGGGACCAGAGCAGATATTGAGCCAGGTCAAGCACTGTTTCCACTCTGGGGTAATTGCGTACACGTTTTTGGATGACGGGGCGCTGAGACAGCCTGCCCACTTCTGATGAAGGCCTGCTCCCCTGAAGGCAGGCCCAGACTTAGGAGGGGGGTGTCTAAAATGGTCTCCAGATCACACACATTTCATCTCAGAATGTTTGCCGGTCCTGTGGGGCTTAATGCTAATCCCTGAAGTGGCATTGGTACCCGTAGTCCTGTTGGTGGAGGCAACACCCACTTAACTGGGGGCAATTGTCAGGGTATGAGGGTCCTGGGGAGACTCTTGCTGGCATCTGTTCACCTAAGTGGGGGACAGAGGAATGGGCAAAACCCACAGTCAGAATGAGCCAGGTGCTTTGCTTGCTTTGCGAATGTTCCTCAAATGAAGTCACCTTATACAAGCGGGACACAGTAGGGTGTTCAGGTTTGCATTTATCAGGCAGGAAAAAGTATCTGCAGCCTAGGAGGAAGGTGAGTTTGGAAATGAGGTGTGCGTTAACTCCAAGACAGTAAAATATTTGCAAGGAAGTTATGCAGGAAGCTTTAGAAATATCTGTCTGAAATAATTACACAATTAAAAAAAGCTTAGGAAATTCAAAGCTAGTAGAGAAAAAATATAATAAAGATCAGAGCAGGTATAAATGAAATAAGAAATAGAAAAACAATAGAAAAAATTAATCAGACAAAATGTTGATTCTTAATAATGATCAACAAAATTGACAAACATTTAGTTACAGGGACTAAGAAAGAGAAGACTCAAATTACTAAGATCAGAAATGGGGTATTATATAGTTTCTACAGCAATAAAAAAGATTATCAGAAAGTACTATGAACAATTGTATACCCCAAACTGGATAACCTAGGTGAAATGGATAAATTCCTAGAAACACAAAATGTACCAAGACCAAATTACAAAGAACCAGAAAATCTGAATAGACCTAAAACTTTAAAAGAGATTTAATCAGTAGCCAAAAATTTCCCACCAAAGAAAAGTCTTTGCCTCAGTGGCTTCATTGGTTAATTCTACCAAACATTCACAGAAGAGCTACCCCAATCCTTTTCAAACTTTCCCTCCAAAAATAGAAGATGAGGAAACACTTCCTAACTCATTCTATGAGGCCAGCATTGCCCTGATACCGAAGCCAGGAAAAGACACCACAAGGAAATGACAGACCAATATTTCCTATAAACATTGATGCAAAAGTTTTCAACAAAATACTAGCTAGCCAAATTCAGCGGCATATTAAAAGGATTCTACACCATGACCATGTGTGATTTACTCCTGGAATGCAAGGATGGCTCAATATCTGAAAAAAAAAATCAATGTAATATATCACATTAATAGGATGAAGGAAAAAAAGACACCTTATCTTGAGGATCAGGCCTAAATCGGCAGTTGAACATCCCCCAATGGGTCCTGGATTGGAGAGGGTGCAGGCCAGGCTGAGGGACACCCCCTCCCCCCGCACTGGCATGAATATCATGCACTGGGTCTCTAATATTACATATAAAGATCATGGATGTGTTTGTGCATATGCAAACATCTTTCTGCATACAGGCATACATGTACTTGTGTCGGTGTATATTTGTGTCATGTGTGAGCGTGCTAGCAAGGCTCAGCTCTGGGTCGAGGGGTGTTCTGGGGTCTCATCATATCACGTGACAGGGCCTGGCATACAAGTACAGTTTCTGGTTTGCCCGTCCCCTCATGGCTCCTTTGCTCCCTACGTCAGACCCTGTCCCCGCAGATCCTGTGAGACTTTCCCATGCCCCTCAGAACAAACGGCGGCCCCTTGGTGTGGCCCACAAGGCAGCTGTCAACCCAAATGCTAGGAATGCAGGAAGGTCAGGCAAGTGCGGGGAATAGCAGGGGAGTGGTATCAACCCGTCTGTGTGGCGGGACTCATGGCTGGGCCTCGAGGAAAAGAATCAAGTCCAAGGAAATTGTGGAGAAGCCTTTTGGAGTCCACGTGGCTGCCGACACGTGGAGCGGCCCTGAGCCTGGACTCCATCCTCCGGGAGGTTGTCTGCACTGTTTTTGACTCTCCCTCCACCTCCCAGTTAACCGGTTCTCCTTAATCACTGTGTTCCGTCCTTCCTGTTTTCCTGGGGGCAGCATCTCATTAATGCGCCCCGCTCTTGGTTCATATTTAGCAAATGTGCTCCCTGACCCGCTGTAAGTGTGCGGCTCGCGGCGCGGCGTTTGGCTCCGTGTGACCTGCTGAGGTCGTGGGCTCGGCTGGGTTGGGAGCAGGCCTCCAGCGTCCACAGGCCCGCGGTGCTGATTAGTGACGAGGACCCTCTGCAGGTCCGCACGGTGGGGGCTGGGGGGTGGGCATCGGCATCTCGGGGTTCCTCCAGAGGACAAGGGTCCTGGGCCTCTCCCCACTCCTTCTGTGCATCTCCTCACCTGACTCCCTAACCCACTCACATCTGGCCAAGGCTACCACCTGTCACTATGCCATCCCCTAACTCCCCGGGCGTCGGGGCACCCATAGAAAACACCGGCTCCACTGTCGGACCAAACACGCGTGGTGAGGAGGGGTGGTGGCTATGAGGTGTCTGTGTGGGTGTATTATCAATAGGCTCATGGGACTCACCTATGGGACTTTAGGAATATGCAACTCTCCTCCTTTTGGGATCCTTACAAAGAATCCCAACAATCAGGTACCACCTCACACCCATTAGGGTGGCAACTGTAAAAAAGTAACAAGTGTCAGTGGGAAGGTGGGGCAATGGAAAGCTTTGTGGATGCCTGTTGGGCACATACATGGTGCAGCTGCTGTGGAAAACGGTATGGCGGCTTTTCAGGAATTAAAAGTAGAGCTACCGTGTCGACACAGCCATTCCACTCCTGGGTATGTGCCTGAAAGAACCAGAAACAGGGACTCAAATGGGCATTTGCAGCAGCCTGGCTCACTGCAGTGCACAGGTGGAAGCAGCTCACGTGCCCACCGGGGATGAGTGGGCACCAACATGGGCTCTATGCGCAGGATGGGCTCCTGCCCAGCCTTTCAAAGGAAGAACACCCTGCAGAGGCTACAAAGTGGAGGGAGGCAAGGACACTGCACTAAGGGAAACGAGCCGGTCACAAAAGGACAAATACCGCGCGACTCCACTCACGTGAGGTCCGCGGAGCAGGCAGATGCACAGAGACGGAGAGAGGGATGGTGCTTCCGGGGCGGGCAGTGAGGCTGGGGAGCTAGTGTGTCACAGCGGGAGTTTCCGTTCTGCAAAGCGAAAGGGGGTGGTGGCGATGGTTGCACAATCGTGTCTATTGCTGCTGAACTGAACAGTTAAAAGTGGCCGAGACGATAAATTCTATGTTATTGTGGTTTACCACAATTGAAAAGTGAAACCCCAGTGGCTGGAAGGAATCCTTAGAAGGAATGTTTTTTAGATAAATATAAGTTAGGATGAATTCAATGGTTGAGTCTTGACCTATGAACCAGAAGGTCATGGTTCGATTCCTAGTCAGGGCACATGCCTGGGTTGCAGGCTCAGTCCCCAGTGTGGGATGTGCAGGAGGCAGCTGATCCATGATTCTCGTCATTGATGTTTCTATCTCTCTCTCCCTCTCCCTTTCTCTCTGAAATCAATAAAAATATATGTAAAAATATATAAATTAGAATGAATTGTGGCTGCGCCCTGGTGGCAATCTGCCTTTGACATCAGTGCTTCTCTGTTATTAATAAAACCCCCTGATCCTCCCTTCATGACTGAGAGGGAACTGGGGCGATCTTAGAGGGAGGCCTGGGACGTCTGGCTTGGTCAGGACAAAGTGTCCCTGGGCGCCGCCCAGGAAGGTGCTCGCCGCTGGCTGGTGGCCCTGCTCGGGCGCACGCACGGCGGAGCCTGGCAGCCGGGCCTCTGCCGCCCCAGGCGTCCAGGCGGCTGCGGAGATCCATCTTCATTCTGGCAACCGCCGTGACGTGCCCAGCCAGCCCTGCGCTCCGTGAGCCCCGGTCGGGAACCCAACCTGGTTCCGTTTTCAATTTTGGAAGTGCTGTTGCGGATTAAAAGCCGGTCAAATGATGGGCAGGAGGCAGAGCGAACAGCTGCTGTGTCCCCGCCATGCTGCCAAGGCCTAAATGAGCCTTCCCGAGGCTGCGGAGACGTGGGCTCGGCTCCCGGCAGGGAGATGCACAGCCAGGGGCACGCGTGCCAGCGGGTGGTGCGTCTGGGGAGGACCTGGCCACGCGGGGCCCACTCGCCCCCGTCGCCCACACAGCACATGGAAACCCGAGTGGTCACCTTTCTGATCAAACTTAAAGGACCGTAACTCCCTGACCGGGAATTGGACCTTGACCTCCTGGTACATAGGTCGACGCTCAATCACTGAGCCATGCCAGGCGGGCACACACTTAGCTCTTTTTAAAAAGATACCAAGAGCACAGCACACCCACTATCAGCCGTTTTCTAACTGCGTGAGCTGGTACATTTGCCTTCGTTCCTTTCTGGGCACCTTTGCCTGTAAAAAGCACCGTCATGTAAACACCTTGACAAGCCACCGGCCTCTTTGGGGTGCAGGTCCCACCCGCACCTTCTCCGTTGTCTTCTCCTGACCCGCTTTGGGGGGCTGTCAATGACTAGGCTGTGCTCATAGCAAAAATCCTCCCTTCTTGGTCGTCAAGCAGGGTCGCAGCCTCAGAGCGGAAGCCAGGACAGGCCACCTCGTCTCTGCCAGGAGGGAGTGGCCAGCACCCCACCCCTCGCTGGGCCCCGGGAGCGGCGTGTGCAGCCAGAGCCCCCTTCTTGTGCTCCCTCAGGGACCGTCTGTCAGACTCTGCCTTCCCAAGGCTGCGCGGGGCCTGGTGGGGTTCCTTTGCTCAGCGGGTGTCTGGTGACCCACCTCCACCCTGAGGGTAAAGTCTCAGAAGCGCCACATCCGTGCTGCCTCCCGCCGCCCCCGCCGCGGGGCCTCTGTCTGCAGGGTGCGCGTTGCGGGAGGAGGGCAGGGGGCCAGGCACAGCAAGGAGCTGGTGGGGTCTACAGCCGCCATCGATTTCAAAGACCTTTCCATACTGAGACCCAGGTAGAATTTTCACTGTTGTCCAACTTTACCAGGAGCATGACCTGCAGGGCTAATGAAGACGATTTTTCCTGTCCTTTTACACAAAGATGCTTATTTTGAGTGTCCCCTTCATGTGTTTTTGGTAGCTGTGCAGGACAGCATGCACGTGTAGGAGACTATGTTTGCGATGCCGTTTTATGTAACAGGAGACGATGATCAGCAATGATGGCTATGGCGCTCATACTCATGGAATTTCAGAAGCTGAAACAGCCCCTCCATGTGATGTATTCTATTGAACAGGGCCCTCTCTGTTTTTATCTTCACCCAAAACTCAGGTGGGAGGAGCCTGGGTGTCTGCTGGGGCGGAACTTGGGACGCTCGGGAGCCCGAACCTTCAGAGTGGATTCCTCCTTGACGGCGTGGCGCCCTGTTGCTTTGCTCGGCCAGCCTCCAGCCCTTCATACCTTCTAGCTGCCGGCGAGCTGGGGAACGCCTCACCAATGGCCGAATCTCGCTTCAGATGCAGACGGCTGCAAAGCCATCTGAGTGTGTGTGTGGAAGTGGACATAGGGATGTGTGTCATAGGGATGTTTCCAGGGCCACCTCTTTATTTGTCAAAATAGTGTTGTTACGCCCCAGATATCTAGAGAAACCTTCTCTTGACTAAAAAGATGCCTTCGTCCTCCGGGGACAAGGGCTCCGTGTGACCTACACGCCTTCTCACTCTAGGCTGCGTCTCCACGTTGGAGCTGAGCTCCTCCCTGTCAGAGGACAGCCCCCTCACCTTCCTGCCCCCCCACAGCCTGCCTGATGGCTGGGCCCTCTCCCTTCTGCAAAGTGACTCATTTCCCAGGAGCCGTGTTCATGACCCTGTGCAGTGAGAGGGCTGCCCCGAGAAAGAGCCTGGGCTGGAGAGAAACACGGAGCAGAGGAATTGCACGTTATTAGAACCATCTCGGGGGTCCCTTATTACCTGCTGCTGCCTAGGCTTCTTCTGTGAGAAGTCTTAGCCAGGAATTATTGCGGTTTTGGATGAACGGCTTGAGAAACAACCACATTCAGAAGCACTTAGACATTCGAGCTCTACACACATTCCTACGGAAGGGCAGGACAGTCCTCAGACCTCACTTGGCAGGTTCATTTGCTCTGAGGTAGAGCACACGTCCAGCGGAAAGTGCAGGGAGGTCTGCCCATCTTCAGGGCGCAGTCTGGCGCGAGTAACCTGAACCTCCACCCAGATGGAGATGCGGGCGTTCCGGACCAGAGGTCTCCTTCACTCTCGTTTCTATTCAGTCCATCCCTCTCCAAGGCACGTGCTGTCCTGATGTCTGTCACCATCCCTTAGCCTTTCTTGTCCTTGACATTCACAGAAATAGAATCACACGGTATGTCCTTTCCGTGCCTGGCTTCCTTCTCTCACACTCATCCTAGAGACCCAGCCTTCTGGCGGCATCGGCCAGTCGCTTGCTCTTTGTGAGGTCCCACCATGTGGTTATTTATAGGCCTGTTGATGGGCACCTGGACTGCTCCCAGTTTGGGACTCTTGAAAGCCGTGCTGTCCTGGACATTCTTGTCTGTCCTTTTAGGGATTGACACGCGTCTCCCTTGGATACGCCCAGGAGTGGAACGGCCAGGTCACAGGGTGCATGTATTTTGGGGCGAGTGCATCCCATCAAGGCTTTTTCTAAAAGCGACTGGCCGGCATTTCACTCCCACAGCAGTGTGTCAATAGCTTCAGTTGCTCTGCATCCCTGCCAGCACCTGGCTTTGTCTCACATTTGATTTGCTGCCTGTGTGTGTGTGTGTGTGTGTGTGGTGTGTGTGTGTGTGGTGTGTGTGTGTGTGTGTGTGTGTGGGGTGTGTGTGTGTGTGTGTGTGGTGTGTGTGTTTGTGGTGTGTGTGTGTGTGTGTGTGTGTGTGGTTCGGGGCAACCAGCAGACATCAGACACTAAGTGTGGAAATGACACTAGGCGCCTTTATGAGATGACCAACTATATCTAGAAGGTACTTGAAGGAAATTTGGCTAAGCTGGGCTTCTCAGTCAGGGTCCTGGAAGGAAATAGTTTGCACATTCAAACCGAGTAATTGGAGGAGAAGTTAATAAAGAGACTAATTGCAGAGACGTGAGGGAAGTGTAGGAAACCACGCAGGCTAATGCAGCGCCATTGCTCAGTCTGAAGGCAGGTGGAAGGGGGCAGTCAGGTGATCGAAAGAAGACAGTTGTGTGGTGAGAACCTCCGCACAGACAGTGTGGCCATTGGTGGAGACCAGCCTACCCCTGAGACCTGGCTGGGAGGGAAAACAGGTCCTCATCTCACTCTCTTGGCCCTGCTCCCTCTGATCACCTTCCCACGACCCCACGGATGAGCTCAACCAGGATCCAGTGGTAGACCCCATTATGCAGACCCGCCTAAGCCCATCTCCTTGGGCAGATGGATGGAGAAGGGAGGAGCATGGTGGTACCGGACAGGCAAAAGGAAGCTTCGCAGCACAGGTTTGCGTAAAGTCTAGTTTCCCTTAGAGCTTGTAGTAACACCTGGTGACCCACCAGCAGCATGAACCCGATACCTGGAGAGTGAGTCCTAGTTATGGGGCATTTATTGTGCTGTCTGTCCACTTGCTGCCCTAAAAGCTTTAGCTGTTCCACCCACTCATCAGAGGTCATTCGGACCAGAAGGAGCAAACGGACGTCCCTCTTGTCTCAAGTCACAGAGCAGCTGGCAGTGCAGCCTTCACTGTGGCGCGATTCCCCTGACGGTCGGGTGGGTGCTTGCCCATCCGGGATCCCCTGTGCCCAGCACAGTGCCCGCATGCCACAGGTGCAGAGGGAGCCCTGCTGCATGGAGACAGGGGAAGGAGGGCTGGAGCAAATAGGCCTTGAATGATAAAGGCATCTTCAGGAAGTACGATTAGGACAAACATGCTTTTGGAGATGACAAATGGAAAACAAAAATGTCAAGAGAGTTCACATACTGTTTCCAGAAAAGAGGGCTATGAGGAGTGGCGTGGAAGCCATGCCTTTGAGAAGCAGAGAGGGACAGCCGTCTCGGCTACAACTCAGGCAGCGGTTTCTCTGTCCTGTGATGGCTCTTCAAAGCCGCAGCCCTTAGGGCCTGACGGCTAACAGTGCCTCCTCCTGTGGCCGTGGGAGCCACACACAAGTTCTGGGGCTTCCGATTTTGTGCAGCACACGCGTGCTCACCTGCCACCGTCACTGTGTGTGAAGGTGAAGGCACCGCCATGCCCTGCCATGATTGGAACTTGCTTTGGTTTGAATTCCTGCTCTAGCTCCAGCTCCGTGTGACCTGCAACCGCAAACACCCTTCTCGCGTCCTTTGCTTTTGCTTCCCAGTCCACCTTCATCCCCTCTCCGGTCACCACACCTCGCACCTCCTCTGGGTGAATACACCCCCCCCGCCATGCTTAGTCAATGTATGTGGGTGAAACTTCTGCCCAGGGCTAAGCCAGACAGCACCTCTGACCTCCCTGGATGCAGGACTTAGTTTAAGGATAAGGTCAGGACACAAGCAGATCCATGAGGGCCGACAAGGCTCAGTCAGGGGACGCTGGGCGGTGTGAGCAGAGACCAAGGTGCTCTATGTTCTGAGGATGTAGCCCCGAGCTGACTGGGACCCTGCGGGGAAGCTGGGAATCCAGCCAACCCAGGGAAGAAGGCCCGAGAGAGGTGTCCTGGGCGCCTCGGCCAAGCCCTGGACCAACCAGATGCACCTTGGCCGCATGAGACAGTCATTCTTGGATTTGGGCTTCAGCCAGTTTTCAGTGGGCGTTCTGCTGTTGCATTCAGAAGCGTTGTACCTGATGCGCATGTGTTAGAAGGCGGGCGGACGGTCGTTGGTCACTGTGGTCTCTCCTATTCCTCATGTTTGATGACCGTAGTCAAACACTGAGTGCCAAAAGTATGGTCCTCACCTCGGGCCGGTGGGCTGGGGTGGCCCTGATGATGGAGGGCTGCACTCTGGGTTCACACCCACTCATCCCGTGCCGTGGATCGGTGGCAGCACGCGTGTGGAAGGCTTGGCTGTGGCCACAGAGGAGAGCACTGATGACTTCAGTCCCGTGACCTCACAGCCACTCAGCAGGACCAACCTCTCTCGTCGGAAGCTGGCTTCAATGAGCAGGTCCCACCCTGAGCACGAGGACAGATGGAGCCGTGCAGCACGTGGAAGGCGATGTTTAGACACGCAGGGAGGCAGCGCGTGGTCCAGCGGACAAGCCTGTCATTGAAACCAGGAGCACGAGGCTCGGGCTCTTCCCAGCCCCCTGAGCTCCCTGGACCTCGTGCAGCTCTTTCGCCAGAAAACGAACAACGGTGACCTTATCTTTTTTTTAAAGTATACTTTTATTGATTCAGAGAGGAAAGGAGAGGGAGAGAGGGATAGAGAGAGGAACATGAATGATGAGAGAGAATCATGGATCAGCTGCCTTCTGCACGCCCCACACTGGGGATGGAGCCCACAACCCTGGCATATGCCCTCACCGGGAATGAAACTGTGACCTCCTGGTTCATAGGTCAACGCTCAACCCCTGAGCCACACTGGCTGGGTGCGATGCCCTTATCTTGAAGGTTTTGCTGCACGTGAGCTATGTACCCAAGTAGAGGAATTCGTCCAATAGGACAGCTGGCGAGGGTGCTCTCCTCGTGCCTCCTCTCTGTCCGGTGTGTGCGTGTTATTCTGTTTTTATTTTTTGTTATTGGTTGGAATTTCTCTTTTTCTTAGAGTTGACTTTCCTGGTGGCACGCGTACAGTTTCATTCCCCACACCCCCTTGTCTCCCTAAAAGCTCGCCGCGGGTAGAGAGATCTGGTTGGGGCGGCGCGAGCCATAGGGCGAGAGAAAAGTCCTAGCAGTGTGAGTGAGGACGGGGCTGCCGGGGACTCTGCGCCTACACACTTCATTGCCATTCCGTGGCATCGCCGCGGTGTAGACGACCTGGCGTCCTCCCCGGAACAGCCCAACATCTTCGGGCCTCAGCGTGGACTGTTCATCTCCTTTTAACTCGGTTGGGCTGTTGATGACGCCGCTCCTCGCGGAGGCGACACGCAACGAAGCTGTCTTTGATGGGCTGGGCCCACGAGCGATTTCTGACTTTCTTTCCCGGAGCCAACGTCCCCCCCAACCTCAACATGGAGGAGACAATCTGAGGTGTGGTGGGGTCACGCGGGGGCCCGGCTGCTGGGTGGGAGCCTTTTCTAGGAGGGTCCCTTCCTGATCCTATTAGACTGTCAGCCAGTCTCCTTGAAACTCCAGAAGAGGAGACGAGGCTGGTGTGGAAAGCAGAGAGGACGTTGGGAAGTAATTAGTGTGCCCTAATTAAGAATAAGAGCAGTACCCCTTTGAATCGATGCCTAGAACAAGGGTGGACTCGGGCCCCGCGCCAACCTCGCTCTCCGTCGCCGCCGCCTTTCAAGTCCTCCTGCCTGCGTTCCGAGCGAGGACAGCGATGGCCTGTTTGGAAACGTTTAATTGCTGGCACTGCTTACGGAGAGCATTTCCGCGGCCTCACGTAGGCAGCTCCTCTCACACAGCATCTGCTATGGATGTCACCGAGGTGAGTGGTTAGAAAAGAGGGAGGAAGGACGTGGGGAGGATAAAAAGAGACCCGATGCCTTGCGAGGCGGGGGACAGAGAGTGGCGGTTGGACAGCCGACATCGCGGCGCTGGCGTGCCGGGAAGCAGCGTGCGCCGCCCTCTGCCAAGCATCCCGGGCCGTCACATCTGCCGTCACCACCTGTGATCATTTTCTTCCTCTTTTGCACTAAATAATCAATTACAAGACTCGGGTCCCCTCCCCGCACCATTTATTACTGGCTCAGGACCACGCTTCCAGGAGCGAGCACGCAGCATGTTCTGTCTCAGGGCCCAGGGCACATGGTCTGTGCATCGTGATGAGCTGGGCTGAGGGCGGACACAGCCGGTGACAAAGCCTGTGAGCTTGGAAGAGGATCTTAAAAAGGTAAAAAGTTCCGAATGTCATTGCTTCTGAAGCGCTGGGGCGGAGCCAGGCTCCCGCCGGCTGTGGCTGGGACCTCGTCACCTGCTTTCTGAGAGCTGTTGGGTGGATGCGTCTTCTTACTGTTTCACTCAAGGTTTCCTGCCCGGGGAGCCCTCCCAGGAAAAAGGTCCATCCCTAACCCACCGTGGAAGCTCTGACTCGGCGAACTGAATGGAAATGTGAAGAATGATAGACAAAACAGAGGTTCATTATATAACCCCCACCAAAGGAAACAACCTAAATGTCCAGTAACAAGGGAATCATTTCACCCTGGTTGGTTTGGCTCACTGGGTAGAGCGTCGGCCTGTGGACTGAAGGGTCCTGGATTCAATTCTGGTCAAGGGCATGCACCTTGGTTGCAGGCTGGATCCCTGGCCCTGGTTGGGACACAACTAATTGATGTCTCTCTTCACATCAATGTTTCTCTCTCTCTCCCTTCCTCCCTCTCTATTTCTCTCCCTCCCTCCCTCTCTACCTTCCTTCCACTCTTCATAAAAATCAATGGAAAAATATCATTGGATGAAGGTTAAAAAACCACACACACAACCACACCAACCAAGGGAATCATGTCATCATAATGGAGTATTACGCAGCCGTCAAAAATACGATTTTGAGGAGTACTTGTTATGAAAGGTCCAAATCCCAGGCGACTCTGGACCTTATGTCTCCCTTCCCTGCTTCACTGGATAAACAGTGCCCTGGGCTGTGCACTGGGAAGAACAGAAGCTGAGGTCACTGAGGGTATGGCCTGGATCAGGTAACCACGGTTCCCCTTGAAACAGGCCATGCTCCCGCTCACGCATGTCCTCTTTCATGGAAGCATTGTCACTCCCCAGGAACAGACGCCTCCATTGAGCCGTAGAGCCACCCCCGCCATCTGCAATGACTCATCTCCGTGGGAGCAAGTCGGGGGGCAGCACCTCGTCACTCCGTGGTCATCACTGCCAATTCCAGTGTGCGGGGCTGGGGCAGTGTCCCTGGGATCCACGGGGACTCCGCACCACATCCCCCATGATGGCACAGGCAGTCCTCCCCAGGGCCCACGCCAGAGTCCACCTGGCCTCTCCAAGGAGCCACTTGGACATAAGTCCATCCCATCGATACAAATCCCTCGTCGTCCCAGCGGAGAACTCTCCATCCAGTGATTCTGAGAACAGGTGTTTTTACAGAGAAATAGGAACCCCTGTTTGTTGAACCTACTTGGGTTTATTTAAAAATATCTGCTGTGTTCAGGGAGATGATAAATAGGACAGCACTACTGAGATCATGTATGATCTCACGTGTCTGACAGCTTCAGAATTTCACTGAATATAATCAGCTTAAGATAAAACGTGTTTAAACCGAAAACGAGCGTTTACTTTAACAGTGTCCTGGATACCACATGTAGTTCTTGTACACGCTCTTTAACATCACCTTTCCTTGGTCAGCGGCTGCTAGCGATGAATGGAGCAGGTCTTCCAGAGCCGAGGAGAAGGAGGTGTGCTCTCCACGGAACAGAGGAGGAGGCAGGTGGCTCTGAGCCACACCCAGCACAGAGGGCTGCGTGTCCTAGCGAGACAGGCGTTACAATCGTATGCAACATAATCATGTACACATAACTGTGTGTAATCGTGTGTGTGCAGTCGTGTGTGTGTAATCTCACACATTCTACCACTTTCCTAGAATCACTTGGTTAGAAGTCACAGGACCCCCATATCCCAGGGCATGGTGGGATGGGGCACAATGCATGCGGGTCTGAATGCCAAGGAGGCGGGTTGTGGGCCACCTGGAGTCTGTCCACCACAGATCCCAGGACACACATGTCAAGTGTTGTCGTTTAAATATGTTGAATAAATACCCGGTATCAGCCCTTGTGTGGGTGAGTAAATGCTCCTTTTTGTCAAAAGGAGACAAATAGGATGTCAGAGGCATGAGGGGTCTGCTGACTCAAAGCATGTTATTCCTTTAAGTTGTGGCATCAGAATCCAATTATGTTTCTAGAAGGAAAGGAGCCGAGGGAAACTCCCACAAGTGTATTTGAGAACCCCCCGGGGACCCCACAGGCCTGGGAAGAGACAGTCCCCTCAGAAGCTGAAATGCTATTCCATAGACAAGGCTTTTGCTGGGAAGTCACTGCCAGGAAAGAGGCTTTTATATCACACAAATAATTTGTTTAGACTTTCAGCCAAAGGACAACAGAGGAAAAATTAAAAATTCTCCCTGGAATATATCTGTGAACCCCTGGCCTTGGACACGATGACGAGAATTACGATTTCAAACCGTTCATCTCATTGCACAGGACTCTACGTTGTCAGATTGATGGCGATCCTAGCATGTGTGTTTAGGACATGCTCAGAGCATCACGGGCATGTGCATGTCTGGCTCACAACACCTTCAGGCTCACAGTCCGTGCAGCAAATGCTCCAGCCGCTCCCCAAGGAGACCCTGGGAGGGAAGGTGGGGGGAACTGGATATTTCGCTGGTTGTTTTGAAACCATTTAGAGCATCTGTCTGCATGCATTTATGTAACTAGAGACCTGAGTGATTAATGAACCTCCCCGTGTTTTTCAAGTGCGTCTCCACTTTTTAATAAAACATATTCCTTATTTCCTCAGCTACGTGTTCCTCGCCTCTGTGAAGTGCGTGAGGTAAACATCTTAATGATAGTAAATAAAAGGCTGGAGAAGCCACGGGTCTCCCTCCTCCACAAAGGACTTAATTCTTTTTTAAAAAAATATACATTTTTATTGATCTCAGAGAGGAAGGGAGAGGGAGAGAGAGATGGAAATATCAATGATGAGAGAGAATCATTGATCGGCTGCCTCCTGCACTTCCCCCTACTGGGGATTGAGCCTGCAACCCAGGCATGTGTCCTTGACCAGAATCGAACCTGACACTATCCACTGAGCCAAACCAGCCAGGGCCCAAAGCCTTAATGCTTTAGGTTGTCCCAGGGTCTGGGTTCTCGCCGGGCCAGGCTGTGGGCTCGGCACAGGGGACCCTCATGGGGGGCGTCTTGGGAAGTCCTGCCAGATGTCTGGTGACTTATCCAGGAAGTTTGGGGAGAAGGACGTGTCCTTCTAGCCCTTCCTCTCTGACCAGCTGGGAGCTGGCAAATGTCCAGGCAAGTTTGAGTTCTAGGGAAACAGATCTATTTGCAAAGAGAGGTGGCTGGCCCAGAAGAGAGACGGTGGCCGGCTGTCCAGCCCTGAGAGGAGAGAAGGCGGAGAGTCAGGTGCATGGCTGGGCCCAGAGCACCGCCTCTGCCCATCAGGAGCTTGTGGTGGTGCCAGCGACCCCGTGGATTGCAGAGCGTCTGATCCTTTCCTCCCAAGACTCAACAGAAACAGTCTCAGCCACGTGGTGGCAGCTGCCTGACCAGAGCGCTCACACGATTTGCTTGCATTGCGGTCCTCGCAGCGAGCCCCGTCCTGAGGGCCGGTTGGCGGGAAAGCCGCAGCGTGGGGTCTCCGAGGACCCTGCAGAGGAGCCGAGAAACCCACCCAGGTAACGCCCAGAGGCGCCCAAGACCCATGGCTCACATGCCTGCGCCGCCGCCCTGTGGAACCCGATAGAGCAAAGCACCAAATGGGTCAGGGCCGTGGTCAGCTTCCTCGAGCCCGGACTCTGGTTTCGGGCGTGATCTTCACACGCAGGATGTGAACAATGCAGCGTGGGCGGTCCCCCTCCCCGACTATCTTTGGCTTTGCTTTGGGTGGGACGAGGCGGATCCCTTCTCCTTTGGGTGCCTGACCCTGTCCGTTCCGTCGGGTCGGGCTGGCTCTCACAGAGGTTGATGTTTATCTGTAGAAATTCTGCATTTTGAAAATCAACGTTCCTTTTTAAACCCCGCGAACTCCGCTTCCCCCCTGTGAGTCCTCACTGTGTTCTTGCAGGGAGTCCTCGTGTCCGCTGAGGAGGCTTGGGAAACGTTTCTCCTGGAGTCTTAGCTGCCGGACCACTCTTTTCCGGAACGTTCCGTCTGGCCCCTCTTGGTTGGCTGCTGGGTGTGTCTTTGTGATGAGGAGGCAGATGGGTGGGTGGGGGTGGATGGTTCCGGGTGGTCTCGGTGGTCATGTTGTGCTGCTCAGAGGGTCCCTGACTGAAATGGAGGACCGATGGCGAGTGAATGATCTGCACAGGCTCCTGACGAGGCCGACGCCTGAGGTCGTTGCTTTGCTGCAGCCCCCGGGCAGCACCCTCTCCTCGCGGCTGCTTTCCAGAAGCAAGTGCCCCAGGCTGGTGGCTGATGCGCTGGTCCATGAACCCTCCCCTCTGCGCTTTTCTCCCCGGATTGATCCAGACTGAGCCAGAAAGTGACTCCAGACCAGGGAGTTCTCCACATGACCCCTCCTCCACACGTGACCTTGAGGGGGCGCCTCTGCCTCTTTCTCCATAAAAATGGGGAAAATGGTGCAGTGATTTCTGAAGCCACTGAGCGTCCCCCTCCCTCCATATTTTGGTCCAGAAGGGAGTTGTGTGCAGCTGGATGCATATCACTACTTCTTTTTGTTTTTTTAAAAAATATTTTTATTGAGAGAGAGAGGGAGAGAGAATCATTGATCAGATGCCTCCTGCACACCCCCTACTGGGGATTGAGCCCGCAAACCAGGCATGTGCCCTGACCGGAATTGAACCATGACCTCCTGGTTCATAGGCCGACACTCAACTACTAAGCCACGCTGGCCGGGCCATATCACTATTTCTTCATGAAAAAGGAGACGAGGGCACACTGTCAGTAGGTCTGGGTCCCGGTGAGGCTGGTCGGAGGCCTGGCCTGCTGACACAGCCGGCTCAGGCCCCAGGCCACGTCCACGTGGGACCACCATTCGCTCCACGAGGCACCTCTATTCCACGTCTAACAGCCGCACTAGGAGGACACGTGAGCAGCAGAGAGAGCACAGGAGAGACAGAAATTTAAAACATGGCAAACAGAGGAGGCTGCTGAGGAAGAAAAATCAAAGTCTTCACAGCGTCGCAGACGACTTACCTGTCCCCTCCACCAGGACGTTCTCCGTTTTCGGGAAATTTGCATGCAACCCACGCACATCAAAGCTTTACAAAGCCATTAATTTTGGCATCGTTTTTCCGTTTCAAAACCACAGTGAGGATTATAAACAGTTTAAAGAGCTTTAAAGTGCCAGCGCCGTCCATCAGAGGTCCCAGTGGATGCCCAGGAGGATGTGCAAGTGGTTGAGGTTCCGTTGGCTCCTGGACGCGCCCTGAACTCTCCAGCGTCACGCTTTGATGTTGGGAGCCCGGGGGGCTCCCGTCTCCCGAGGCCTCTGGGCTCCGAGGCTCAGGCGGCGCTGCCCTGGGCGGAAGGCAGGCCAGGCGCAGGAATGACACGCGCTCGCTGTGTCTGTGATGGTCACAAACGGACTGCTAGATCCCCTCGCAAACACAGAGGAAACATAAAAAGAGGCCAAATTATGCAGAAGCACATAAATTATGTAGCTGACGGAGAGCCTCCGTGGAGCGTGATATGAGCGCAACAACCCATCTCCCCGGGGGCTAGTCGGTCCTGTGGGTCCCTTCTGAAGCGTCGGCATATTCAAAAGAAAGCAAATGTCTTGTACTTTGAAAACTACCACAATAAACAAGCTGGAAGAATAATGCCCATTGTGTTGGAAACTGGATACTCACCATCGGCCATTTCCCCAGTTCGACCAAAGCCTAGCACTACCCAAAGCATTTCAACCTTAGTAACCATGTCACGGTCACGTTTCGGATTCTTCGAGAGTTGTAGGAACAACCAACCATTCATTTGTTCAACAGATATGTATTTGTCGCCATGACGGCACCGACCCACTTTGTCACTGTCCAACAAATACTTCCCAAAAGCCATCATGTGCCAGGCACGGAGCTGCCCCTGGCGGAGCTCGAGACGTGACATGGGAGACAGACATCAGAAGTAAACAAAGACCCTCCACGTGAGAACCCAGACTCTGGGCTCAGCACCTTCCCCTGTGTTAGGCAGAGGCTCAAAGGCAGACGGAGGGGTGGGAAAGATTTTTCCTGGGAAAAGGGGAGCAATCAGGTGTTCCCTGATGGAGGCCATCGGCCTGGAGGAGCTGGGCTGCTCACTGCCTGACTTCTCCCTGCCACGGCTGTGGGCCAGAGTTCTGTTTTCATAGGTGGTTTGGCTATTGTCCACGTGTATATTCAGTCTCCAAAGACCAATCCCCTAATGTAACTGCCCCCATGATGTTCAGGGCCTTGAGGAGGCGGGAGAAGGATGAGCACACAGACAACAGAGCCAACATGATCTTCCAAAGGCATAGCAGTGACGGGGGCACATGGTTCAAACACCTTGTATGAGTCAGCTCCGCTGCGTAACAAATTCCACAGACGGGGCTTCTGCAACAGGCATGTGTTGCCTCACAGTTCTGGAGGCCAGAAGTCCTGGATCAAGATGTCAGCAGGGTGAGGGAGAACCTGTGCCAGGCCCTTCTCCTGGCTTCCGGTGGCCCCAGGTGCTCCTCGGCGTGTAGGTGGATGTCTTCACACCGTCTTCCCTCTGTGCGTATCTATCTCTGTGTCCCAATGTCCCCTTTTCATAAGGACACTGGTCACATTGGATGAGGGCCCAACCCGATGACCTCATCTTCACTCGGGCCTCTGCAAAGACCCTGTCCCCCAGTAAGGTCACATTCACAGGCCACCGGATCTCAGGACCTCAACATATTTGGGGACACATTTCTTCTCCTCACACCCCCGAAGGACATTCTGTTTAGTTGGAGCCCGACATTTTTTAAGAAGTCTGTTCTTGTGCCTAAAATTATAAAATAAACATCATTGCTACAAAAGATAGTCCGTTCTAAACCAGCAGCCTTCATAGGAAGTTAGCTCCTGTCCTCGCGATGCTACGCCCTTGGTCTCTGGTTCACGCTGGCCTTCCGCTCTGGAGGGGGCTGGCGTGCAAGGGGATGCAGGTGGATTCTGGGCTGCTCCCGGGGGTGCGTCGCCTCGACCTGGAGTTATTGATGACACGCTTAAGAGGCTGAAGCCATCCCTCCCCTCCCTCTGAGGAGCGCAGATGTCCCCACAGAACAGAGCCTGACGAGTCCTGGCTTCCCAGTGGTGATGGAAAGAGGGATTAGTCCGATGTTAGAGGCGCAGCTCATCTGTGCAGTTATGAATGAGTAATTCTAATTTCTCTGCGAGTTGTGAGAAGTCAGTTTGTTTTACATAGAAATGCAATATGCTCTTGATCCCTACGTAGGCGATTACCATCGCCCTCTGCTCTCGGTCTTTGTTTCATTACGGGATGAAATTCTGAGCTTACGTTTTCGGGGCATTTCACCTCATGCATTTCAATGCCGGTGGGCCCAGCCTCTGCTTCCGGAGAACACATCCTCTCCATCTTCCGCCCCTATTAGCTTCGGGATGTGGAGAAGGAGGTGGCTCTCTCCTTACAGAATCTTTCTTTCAGATTCCGACTCTCATTGGAGTGGACGCCCACCCTCCTCATGAATGCACGGGGAGGACGGCGCCAGTTTCTAAGATGAATGATGATTGCGCGGCGCCGCTCAGAAAAATGGGATTGCCGGCCGGCCTCCGCCTCGGCACGCAGATGAAGCCCATAGAGCGGCGTGTCCTTGACCAGAATCGACCCTGACACTAGATGAAGGTCACAAGTTCCACTCCCAGGGAGATCAAGGTCACAAGTTCCACTTCCAGGGAGATCAAGGTCACAAGTTCAAAGAAATGCAGTTGCAGAAGCAAGGAGGACTCTGGCCGGTGGGGAGAAATCAGACAGACGGTTCTGGGATAGAGGACACCAGGCGGAGGGGACGCTGTGACCAGAGGGGCTGGGAGCAGGTGGTCAGTGTGGGCTCTGCAAACCCTCCGGTGTGGCAGGAGTGGGGGTGTGGCATGGCAGCCATGGCAGGACAGCCCGGGCTCAGGGCATCGGCACAGCTGGGCACCGCAGCAAACCTGCAGCTCCGAGCAGCTCCGCCCCATTCCACAGTCAGGACACCTGGGAGCAGTGTATTAATTTTAGCATGCGCATGCTTATTCTTTCTTTCTTTTTAAAATTTTAATATATTTTATTGATTTCAGAGAGGAAGGGAGAGAGATAGAGAGCTAGAAACA
>NW_006284618.1:4585660-4589115 GCF_000327345.1 Myotis davidii | reverse complement strand
TCTGCAAGTCCTGGAGCCAGTAAGGATAAGTCTGTGGGTGGATAAGTCTGTGAGTGACGTGTATGAGGTGAGAACCTAGCGGGTGTGAGGACTTGGGGGGTGTGCATAGGGGTGAGGACCTGGGGGGCGTGCATGGGGGTGAGGACCTGGGGGGCGTGCATGGGCGTGAGGACCTGGGGAGACTGAGAAGCCTGGAAATGCTGGTGGGGCAGCAGGGGCACCAGAGGGGTCCATTAGGTGGATGAGTTTTGCATCAGGATTGCCATCACCATTCTCCAGAGGTAGATGGGCCAATCTGTGGCTCCCCCAAATCTGTGGCTCTGCCAAATCTGAGGCTTCTGAATCATTGATCAGCTGCCTCCTGCATGCTTCTCGCTGGTGATCGAGCCTGCAACCTAAGCAGGTGCCCTGACCGGGAATTAAGCCGTGACCTCCTGGTTCATAGGTCGACGTTCAACCACGAGCCACACTGGCTGGGCTATTACCTTTTTAAATGCACGAGGGTGTTGGGGTTGGTGGGGCACCATCTTGTTTACAAGTCCTGGAGCCAGTAAGGATAAGTCTGTGGGTGGATAAGTCTGTGAGTGACGTGTATGAGGTGAGAACCTAGCGGGTGTGAGGACTTGGGGGGTGTGCATAGGGGTGAGGACCTGGGGGGCGTGCATGGGGGTGAGGACCTGGGGGGCGTGCATGGGCGTGAGGACCTGGGGAGACTGAGAAGCCTGGAAATGCTGGTGGGGCAGCAGGGGCACCAGAGGGGTCCATTAGGTGGATGAGTTTTGCATCAGGATTGCCATCACCATTCTCCAGAGGTAGATGGGCCAATCTGTGGCTCCCCCAAATCTGTGGCTCTGCCAAATCTGAGGCTTCCCCACTGCACTCTGGCCATGGCCCCGCTCATCAGCACCTCTGCTCCTGGAACGCGGAACTGGGAGAAGGCAGCTGGTTTATATTTTGGCAGCCTCGTTGGCTCAGGGGGCAAAAGCTCTGTGCTAATGAAGCAGGGATCACAGGTGGGAGCCCACGTGGGCCAGGGAGCTGGGGCGCTGGCACTGGCTCCGACATAGAGCCCCGGCCTGGCCCGCTGGTGGGCGAGTCCGTCTCTGCTGGTGGAGAACCATGGGAAAACTACCACCGGCGGAAACCGTTGGTGCCATTGGAAAACCACCCAAGGCTGGTAGCTGGTGCTTCCACTGTGGAGGACAACTCGGACTCTGTGGACAGGAGGCCTTTCCAGAGAGTTCCATGTTTAATAAGCCGTGAGCAGCCAGGACAGCCTGGCTGCTGTCTCTCTCTGCCCTGGGCATGGGGAGGGAGGAGGTTTCCTTTGGGACACAGAGTCCACATTTTGACATTTATGCCTCTTTTTATTGGAGGAGAATGCGTTTATTAAGCAGCTACTGTGCAGCAGGCCTTGTGTACGAATGAAAACCTCATGGTGGAATGGGTCAATTCTATGACATAGCTGCATGGGCAACCTTCCTAGCATTTCATTTATTTTCGATTTTAATATTTTTGATTTGAGAGTCCTTTAGACATCAACTTACTATTCCACTTATTTATGCGTTCATTGGTTGTTTCTTGCAGTGGTCGCCAACCTTTCAGACCTCCACAGACCACCGTGGTCTGTGGACCACCAGCTGGCAGCCTCTGGTTTCTTGTATGTGCTCTGACCGGGGATGGAACCCTCAAGCTTAGCATATTTGGATGACGCTCTAACCACCTGAGCTACCCGGCCAGGGCCAACCTTGCAACACTTTAAATGGGTTGGGTCTTATTGGAAAAAAATATAGATTCAGTTGCTCATGGGGGGGCTGGGAGGAACCCAGGAGCCCCCGTTTCTGCTCTGGGCAGAGGAGAAGTGCTTGGCCCGGGGACAGGTGTGCAGTTGCAGCGAGCCCGGCGGCGGTCTCAGAAGGCAGGTGGTGTTTGCACACACGGAGAGGCTGGCAGAAAAGCGGCAGGAGACAGCCTGTGCCAAGTGCCTGGTGTTTAAAAAATGATCAGTAACTCTTCTGCCCCAACACACTGTGTGCAGAGAGACACCTAGAAGGTGAGCTGTCTTCCGAAAATGCCACCTCCCCGTCACTGCCTGATGTGCCAATGACGTCTTGCTTGTTCCAACTGCAAATAAACCAGACGTGTTCCTTAAGCCACGGCCACACGTGAGGAGTCTAGAGTCTGTGGGAATAATAGGCGTTAACATCCCCCCTGAGGACTGGTGGCCTGGATCCCTGGTCAGCGAAGATCTGAAGGCTCCGTGTGACCTTAGAGCCAGAAAAGAGGACCGAAGCCTCTGGCATTGAGGTAAAGACAGGAGCCGGAGCTGGAGTCGGCGCTGGAGCCGGAGCTGGAGCTGGAGCCGGAGCCGGAGTGGGGCTGTGAGGGGGTGACAGTGGTGTCAGGCGAAGGGAGGGAAGTGTGTGGCGTCCTCACCAAGTCATGGCTCACGCTGGCAGGGCTTGAACGGGGAGGGGGTAGGAGGCGTGAAGCCCAGTGTTTGGAGCAGTTAAAGGAGATGAAGGGAAGGAAAGACCGAGGAGGATGAGGATGATAGACAGCACATTAGGCCAAATACAGCCTCTGAGAGTAGGACCATCACCGCCATTGGAAAGCCGAGGGCAGCTCGTTCCGACGTGAGGCCTATGCCATGCCGAAGGCCATCCATCACACGGTCCCGGAAGTTCTTTCCCCCTCGGTTTGTGGGGTCAGCTGGTTGGCAGCTGTCCCCATCCTCCTTTGTGTCTGTGCCAAGGACAGCTTCGGTCTCACTGAATGATCGAAGATCTTGACCAGTGGGCCAGTCACCTCGAACGCTGGCCAAGGAGTGGTGCCCAATGGGGTGGTGTTCAGCGAGTTTGCAAGCTCATGCCAGGCCGCTGGTGCCCACCCCAGGGACAGAAATGGTCCATTCCCTCCCCCCCCCCGCCCCTCCAGAAAAGCCAGAAGGGGCCTGGGGACCCAGTGGTGAACACACACACACACACACACACACACACACACACACACACGGAGACCAGCTCCACGCCTCCCCCTCTGTGAGGCTGGACCACAGACCAAGCCCGGGCAGCCCACGGGCCGGAGGAGCGCCGGGCCAGGTCTTTCCTCGGGAGTGCCTGCAGCTCTAAGGGAGCACGGGGCACGGGCCACGCGGAGACAGGCAGGCGGTCAGGCCGTCTTTCCCTCCTGGAGGGACGTGCAGTGCAGAACACCACCGCCCCTCCGACAGGCCTTTCATGTTTCTTTCATGGACATTTTGTTGTTTCATTAATGTTTCCTCCGGGGAGGCGGCGAGCGTGGCACGGGGAGCCGGGCCGGGGAAATAGCCCGGCCGAGATTAAACAGGCCTCCGCCGCGTGTGTCCATCTGCCCGCCCATCTGTGGGTAACCTGTAATTATTAATAATATGAGTGATGTCATGAGCATCCTGGCAGGCGGCGGCGCCCAGAGACCAC
>NW_006284618.1:4572059-4585555 GCF_000327345.1 Myotis davidii | reverse complement strand
TCTGCAGGCCGCGCAGAAGCTGCGGGCTGGCCCGCTCCCCGGGCAGGAGGACGCGGCATATTGCGTTTTCTCATCAGCTTCCAATGAGATGGGGTTGGCGGCGTCTCGGAGGAACTCCTCTTAGACAGAAAAGGCTGAGTGCACGATGCAGCCAAAAATGCCATTAGAAGTGCACATGTTGCGAAGTGGGCCACCTTAACCTACTGAGACCTGGGTGTTTGCACGAGCACATCCAAGTGACAAGGGTGGGGGATGTTAGGGACATCCCGTTTCTTGTTAAAATGCTCATGAAATCATGGGGGGGGGGGAGGGGGGATGAAAAAAGAAAAGGCATTCTCAATAAAAGCCACCCCCGAGAGCAGCGAGGGCTCCAGAATATTCCACAAAGGCTTTCTATAGTTCACACCAGGGACTTAGCTGAAGAATTGGCACCAGTGTCCACCGATGGTCCAGGCTGGGGCAGGTGTGCCATCGCCGGTGGGGGCACCTGTTCAGGCACCGGCTGAGTGGCAGCCTCCGGCCAGGGGTAGGGTCCAGGGTTAGGGGCCCCACCATGGCCTCCATGTGAGACTTCAGCCCTTTCCATGGAGCTGTGCAACCCTAGGGGTTTTGCTGGGGTGGTTTACCTGTGACCGCCCAGCCCCCAGAGCAGCAGCGCTGCAGTAGGTGCTCCGCAAAAATGTACCGAGTGAGTTATCCCAGAGGAGCTGCCAGGCCCCTGAGAGGAGAGCGTATTTGCACCCGGCCCAAGGGACAGGCTTGATTCTGGGACTGCTGGTCAGGGGTCGGGTGGTTGGCGTGCTGGGATGAGGGAGAGAAAGGCACCGCTTCTAGGTGACAAGATGCCACACATGCCTTTCCTCAGGCCAGAGGACTCCCTGCCGCTGTTCCTTCCGAATGCTGCCCCTTCCCAGCTCCTCGTGCTGTTACCTGGGCAACAGGAGGCTTCCCAGCCGCCTCCACACAACCTGCTCCCAGACACATCGGAAAGGACGGCTGATCCTGCTGCAAAACTTTTCTTGTTTCAAAGAAAAAAGGGGAAAAAAAACAGAAGAAGGACAAAGACTGTGCTCACCCTGGATGTGTCCCCCGGAAACCGCTCTCAGGAGGAGCCTGTTTAGGAAGCGGGGAGTCAGATCGCTTGTGAGAACGCGGGCGCACGCAGAGCGACAGTCTGTGTTCCTGACGGGGGGCGTGGCCATAAGGCTCTCAACTCACCCCTCGGAAGAGTCAGGCCCACGGTGGGTTTCACACTAAAGCCTCCCAAGGCATTGGTCCTTGACATCCCTCTGCATAAAAAGAGAGGATCAGACATAGAGGAGGGAGGCAGATAAAACACTCAAGAAAATTAGATAAACGTCAGTTTACTTTGAAAAAAAAACATTAAAATGATGAATGCATGGCAGACGTTAAACTTCGTGTGGAGGGTCAAATAACATAGCAACAAGGTGCTTTCAATAAATCCGTTAAAAGTGGGGCCCTGGCTAGTGTGGCTCGGTTGGTTGGAGCGCCGTCCCGTACACCAAAGGGTGGCAGGTTCGATTCCCGGTGGGGGAGCTGGCGGGAGGCAACTGATTGATGTTCCTCTCTCTCTCTCTCTATCTCAAATCAACATAAAAATGCCAGTGGAGATGACTGAGTGAGAACAGGGGCCCAGTGATAAGGAGGGATGCGGTTCACTATTGGAAGGAAGCAAACACAATGAGGGCAGAGGGCCAGCTGTTCATATAAACAACAGCCAGCAGGCAGCGCAGGCTCCTCTGCCAATGCGGACATCACTTCTCTTTAGGAAAAACCAAGGAGGAGATAAATAAAAACGACAAACGCTTCCAATTAGAAGGTTACCCTTCGATCCAAATACAAAACGAGTGGTCGCTGAACACAGCCCCCAGGAAAGTCTAAACGGACTTCAAAGAGGAGCTTCCAGAGGCTTCATCCTTTCGTCGGCCGAGGAAAAACAAGATCCCCGGAAATGACAGATATGAGCGCTGCATCCAAGAGGACGCTCTGAGAACTAGAGCCAGAGCAGCAACATTTCCACGTGGCCCACGACTCTGACTCAGCGCCGAGGGAAAGCAAACTCCCGCCAAACGAGGGACGGGAGGGGCGAGAGGCGTGTAGGGCCATTTTGGGGGCTTCGCTGCTCGGTTGTCCCTTTCCAGGTTTGCAGTGGGGGTCCTGGGAGTCCTGGGTGTGGGGGCCCCACCCGGGCAGGGATGGTGGTTGGGGGCCGAGCTCTAGCTTTTGCTGGGCTCATGTTATGGGGGGTTTTCCTAGTTGGACATTGGCGCCCTCCGTGGTTCCAGAATGAAAGGGAGTAGCGTGTCTGGATGAGTCTTGTTCTGCTCTGGGTGGGGTGTGTCCCCCTTGCTGAGCTCAGAGAAGGGGGTACCCCTTGTGTCTCTCATTGTCCCCCACCAGGAAGCTAACCCTCCAGGTGGTAGCCTGGAACCTTGCCTTACATTTCACGCAAATGCTGGGTTCCAGCCTTTAGAGCAGTAATTCTCAACCTTCCTCATGCCGCGACCCTTTAATACAGTTCCTCATGTTGTGGTGACGCCCAACCATAAAATTATTTTCGTTGCTACTTCATAACTGTAATTTTGCTACTGTTAGGAATCGTCATATAAATATCTGATATGCAGGATGTATTTTCATTGTTACAAATTGAATATAATTAAAGCATAGTGATTAATCACAAAAACAATATGTAATTACATATGTGTTTTCCGATGGTCTTAGGCGACCCCTGTGAAAAGGTCGTTCAACCCCCAAAGGGGTCGCGACCCACAGGTTGAGAACCACTGCTTTAGCTTATGGTCTTAGCTTGGCAACCATAACAAAACCTCACAGTGTGGGCTGCAACAATAGGAGTTACTGATGTCAGAGAGGAAGGGAGAGGGGGAGGGAGAGAGAAACACCAGTGATGAGAGAGAATCATGGATCGCTGCCTCCTGCACGCCCCACACTGGGGACCGAGCCCACAACCTGGGCCTGTGCTCTGACCAGGAATTGAATCATGACCTCCTGGCTCATAGGTCGAAGCTCAACCACTGAGCAACACCGGCCAGGCACCCCACTCACATCTTAAACGTTGTTCTTTAATATGGTTATGGTACTTCAAACTAAGTTTATAATGCATGAAAGAAAGAAATACTGAGCGTGGAAATGAAAGATAATTTGTGGAAGGCAGGAGGCTCTGAGGCCAGTGGCCCTGACCCCTGCAGCCGCTCTGAGCCACCTTTACCTGAAGAGGTAGGCCTGTATCTGGCTTCCCTACCCCTGCTGCCTGCCTTCTGCACCCCACTCCACCCATCCTGTTACAACTAGCAGGTCAGAAAGCCTGGGCTGGGGCTCGGTGGGCGGCCTGGGGCGTTCGGGGGCCATGCTGCCTGCTCATGAAGGAGCCTCCCCACGGCTGCCCGGCTGCCCCTCCCCTGCCTTCTCCTCGGCTCCAATCCCGGCTGCACTCACCTCGCGCCCATCGCTGCTGTCAGGGCTCCCGGTCCCTGGCTCCCGGTCCATTCAGGCTGATGCATGACTCTGAACTCCCACCCCGGGGCCCCGTTACCCGCTGACAGCTCACTCGACTGACCTCCTTTTAAGTCTCTCCCATTGATCAGAGCTCCCTGCACAACCGATCATCCCTCTCCCTCCTCCCTGTCTGCCTGCCGTCGCTTCCAGGGCGTTTGCAGCCACACACAAGGCAGGCCCTGTGCTGAAAGGCAGCAAGGCCGGGCACGGATGCTCCCTGGCTGACAAGCATCCCCAAAAGCCGGTTTGAGCAGGAACACGCACCCAGGGCACCCGGGCTCCGCTGGCAACCCTGCCCCTCCTCTGGGCCTCTGTGTGGGCTGGGACCTGCGCGCAGGCCCCTCCGCAGGTGTGGGTGTGCGTGCCCAGGGCCATGCATGCCAGGCAGCCCCTCATGCATCACAATTACAGGAACAACTGTGCTGAAGACCTGCGTGTGGGGGGGCTGGCGGCTTCCTGGGGTGTCCAACAGCCTCCGAAAGCCTCGTTTCCACGCTGTCAACAGCCCGCAGGTGCGCGCGGCGGGGCCGTGGGCCGGGGAGCTGCGTGCGGGCAGGAGGCCTGGGCTGACAGGTCTGCGCCCAGGACGCATCCATCCTCCCAGCGCCGCGCCAGCACACATCCCGGTACTTACCGAGGGCCCCGAGCAGATCTGTCACGTCAGACCTGCCTCGTGCCTCTTGGCGTCCGGGGATGGGAGCTGAGCAGGAGGAAGGGCCTTGAGTGATGAGCTTATCAGACACTCAGGTTACCGGCAGAAAAGGGGGTCCCCAGCCGACTCTGAGAAGATGGCCGAGGGAGCCCGCCGGACTCCAAACTGGGGGCCGTGGCCGCCTCTGGCCCCTGATGTGATTTGTGCTGCTGGAGAGTTTTGCACTCGTGGTGCTTACATAGCAGTCGGGACTCTTTGCCTGTTTCACCTGGATTTCTGGCTTCTATGGAACAATCCAGTCTGCCCAGGAGGCCAGTTTCCCATTTAGAGTATGAACACTGGGCCCTTTGGAAGGAAGACACCCTATTTAAAACATGTTTTTATTGATTTTAGAGAGAGAAGAAGGGAGAGGGAGAGAGATAGAAACATCGAAGAGAGAGAAACATCAGCGATTTGCTGCCTCCTGCACTCCCTATGAGGAATTGAGCCTATAACCCAGGCGTGTGCCCTGACTGGGAATCGAACCAGTCACCTCTTGGTTCAATGGTCAGCACTCACCCACTGAGCCACGCCGGCTGAGCTGCACTGTGCTTGCATCCCTCACGGGGGACTGAGTTGGCGGCAGGCATCTAAGAAGGCTGGCCTTTCCTTAGCCCTCGGGCAGCCTGGCCCAGACTCGGGGTCCTCCTTGGGATGGAGACCCCAGGGGAGAGCTGGGGCAACGCTAACACAGTCCGCCGCCTGCATGCCAGCCTCGGATTCTGGGCGGAACATTGCTTGTGGGAATTTCCCAATTCAGAAACACGATATGGGGAGACCCAATGCTGGCATTCTGGGTGGAGACCTGTTGCTCAGGGGGCCGTGTTCCTTGTGGGAAGGAGCTGAACCAATAGCCCGGGACCCAGGCCTGTCTGCGGTGATCTGACCACTCTGTCCACATGTGGCCCCGGCGGTAGGGGGAGGGGCATGGTGTGGGGGAGGGGGGAGGACAGTGGTTTGTACCTATAGCTGCCGGCTAAAGCACAGGGTGCCTCGGTCCATTTACACTTCAGTGACATGATGAGTCAGTTCTGTATTCCTGTGCCCAAACATCGCGTGGCGCATACTTCCACAAAAGTGACTCACTGCTCAGCCGCAGGTTCACGTGGAACGGGGTGTCCTATATTTGCGTCGTGTTGGTGTGCAGCCTGGCAGCCCCATTTGTATTTCTAAAGAGCACGGCCAAGTTCGCCAGGCTTCTCAGCACGCCCTAATTCCTCGGGCTGCTGTCCAAGTCGGCACACCTGGACCAGGCAGCAGGCTCGCAGGAGGGGCTGCGCTGGGGCCCGGGTGGCCTCCTCCGACTGCTGTCGGCCTCTCCTCTGGGTGCCCATGAGCTCGGCGCAGCTGCTCGGCCAGGGCCCGGCTTCCCGAGCCGATGAGCACCGCCCCCAACGCGCCTAGATGCGGCTGCTTTGGAACAAGGGGAGGGCGCGTGGGCCTCTGGATGGGGAGGGACCATCAGAGCGTCCTTAGCCATCTTGACTCTCAAACCTTTTAAGATGTTCACGTTCACATCCTCCCTGGTGTCTTTGTTTTTTATTTTTTTATCCGCTGTAATTTGACAGTCTGTTTGAGGCTGCTCTGCCTCTGTATCTATTTTTGTTCATAAGTTTATAATGGTCTTTATTATCCATGAGTGAGTGAGATCACGTGGTGTTTTTGATGTGAGTGCCAACTGTGTGGCAAGAACTGTGCTAGACCAGCGGTGAGCCAGCTGTGCACGGGTTCTACCCCGGGTGCTTGAAGCCCACGGGGGACATGGGGGCACACAAGGCTACAGAAGGGGGGTGTTGACAGGAGGGCATGTGGCTGAGGCTGGCAGGAAGTGCTTCCTGGGGTGGTTGGCATGGAAGCCTTCCAGGATGGCGGGCGGGCCGCTTGAGGCAGAGGGTACGATGGCGGCGTGGATGCCCGCGGCCTGAGCCTACTCTGAGCTGAGGTTGGCCAGGAGGAGGGCAGGGGACCCCATACTTGAAGGGAGAAGGGGTGGGACACCTTGCACGTGCGCTCCCCCTGAAGGCGTGGCCTCGAGTGGGTGCTCTGGTGAAGCCTCTGCACGGAAGGCGGGGATTGGAGAGGGCTGTGCTTCGATGCGAAAGGGGCAGCAAGGAGTTCGAAGACTTGTTCTCGAGCTCCCTGCCCCAGAGCCTGCACCCGCCTCTGATGGGCTTGGCACTGACCGCGTCCCACTGCCACGTGGTCTGCGCTCCTGGGCCTGCGGGCTGCCCCACACGGAAGCCCCTGGGACGACTGCAGGGCACAGGGGTGATGGCTGGCTTCTCCCTTCCCAGAAAGGACCAACACGGCTGACACCTTGAATTTTGTCTCCTGATCTCCAGAACCGTGAGCGAATACACTGGTCTCATTTCCAGCCGCCCAGATGGTGGAAACGGTGACTGCAGCTCCAGAAACAAATACAATGACCAAAAACACACCAGGGGACTTGGGAGCAGGGAGCTCACTGGCGTAACGTGCATTGGCAGAAAATGGAGTTCCTTACCATTCCGTAGCCTTTGGACACGTGGGCTGACGGTACCGTTTACTGTTGACTAATGGAGTAAATACAGGAAGATGACCTGCGGACACGAGGGAGCTCGCCACGCTGGCTGTAGGACACGACGGGAGGTCACCCACCACTGGGGCCTGGCTGGCCACCGGATGGCACATTCCCAGGTGCTCCGGGGGCCACGGCGCCCAGAGGCTGGAGGAGGCCTGCTTTGCACATTCTGCTCCTGAATCATTTTCGCACCCCTTCCCCCCAGTTTTGGGTAAAAGACAGAAATCTATCAAACACGGCGCAGATTAACATATCACGGAGCTAAATGGGCTGTCAGTGTGGGAGACCGTGCCTGGCCCAGCGAATTCAAATGCATGTAAATTTCCCTGGTGGCAAAGTTGAGGACGGTGGAGCTGTCAGACGGTGACATGTGGAAATACATTAACAGTGTTTAAAATACATTTGAAGGGGCCGCCTCGTATTTTGATAACACGCTCACCGGCACATGATTTGTGGGAGGCGGGAAATTCTGACCTCATCCTCTCTATTCGGGAGGCATCTCCGTAATGAGTGCCCGCCCGGTGTGTCGGGCGTTCTGGAAGTTCTGAGATAACGAACAATGCCAGCCCCGACCCGGGGGCGGCCCTGTGCACGGCCCGGGCGGCTGGGAGCTGAGGCTCACTCCAGCTCACTCCAGCTCACCAAGGGCGTGGTCAGAAACGTCCGACGAACCAGTTTCAGTGTCCTACCCCAGTGCTCTGTGTCCCCAGCAGAAAAGGCCCTGGGACCTCCGTGTGGCACCCAATGGGGCTGTTTTTAATCCTGCATATTTATTTGGAAACTAGACATCTTCGACCTAAAGGACTCTTTTGCAGTATTCAAAGAATAGAGCTGTGCTTTAAGGGCAGTGTTTCAAGGACTGGGGTGTGTCTTCTTACGGTGTGAGTTGATTTGATGATCACGGGGCTTGTTGGATGTCTCCCAAATTCACAAACGAGGCTACAAAGACGTGTGACCCTTGAATGGTCCGTGTAGGCTTGCTGCCGCCTCCAGCTTCCTTAGACCAACGGGTCAGTCCTTCTGTAGGGATGGAGTATGGACAACTGCCTCCTTGGGTTGCTGGGAAAGTACGGGGGTACAGCATCATGCTCTGCCTGGTACCCTCTGGCTGCTAATCAAATCTTCATCAGTATCAACCAGGCAACGGTGTCACTGTAACATCCTGCTCCCTGGCCCACCCAAGCAATGTTCTTTCTCCAAATCCAAAGCCCTCCTGGCTGACCCTGGACAGCGTCCCAGTTATCAGGCGAGACCTCAGGAAACGGCAGTTCCTCAAACGGTTGGGTGTTTGCAGAGCCCTGACTCACACATTTTCCTCCCAGAATGTGCCAAGGAGATTTCAATGCCCTCAAGGACACACACAGCTTTTCTGGACAAGTAGGCACTTTTGACAGTGACATTCAACATCCCACTTCTAAGTGTCCTTTTTTCCTAACAGAAGACTCATTTGCAGGGGCTACTGTGACTCACATCCGTCACCTTGTCTGACATCCCAAGTGGAGGAAATGGGAAATCCTTTTAAAAAGCTGGTGCTAAAATTCTGACAGCCTCGCCTGAGCTCCCACGAGTCTCTCCCTCCCCTCCCCCGGCCCCCCTGAAGGCTTTGAAATCAACAGCTAAACCACAGACGGCGGCGGAAATAAAATCGAGTTCTAATTTTCATATTTATTTGTAAAGATTTAAACGTGTTTTCCTGCAGCCCTGCAGCAAGCTCAGCTCGGCGCTCTGAAAACTAGTGGGAAATGACATTTTAATTTTATTTTTTGAAAAACCGGATTACGGATAACAAAACACGCAGCGCAAGGAGTCATTAAAATGCATCTTGTAAAATTGAAACTTAAGTGTCACGTTTTTATAGCAGTCTGTCAAACGCTTGACAATTAAAATAGCGATTTTTAAAATTTTAATGAGACACAATAAGGGTGAAATGTGCATGGAGGTTGCACAATTCCAAGACTGACACTTTCCGCATAACAAGTCCATTCCGTATCATTACGATAATGCCCCATTTGTAAAATTCACCATCTATTTTTAATTAAATTAGTGTGTGTCATTTATTATGGGTATTATATTTATTAATCTTTAATATTTAATTTAAGATGACTTATCGGAGTAAAAGACAGCTTAGCAGATCCAGTTAACACCCTGGTAGTAATGGCTTCGCCGTTCTGATGGCAGTAAATGTGTTTCATGCTTTAATTTTTAGAGCTAAATCTTGGATACGTTTAAATGCATCTTTCCTCTTCGATTCCCTGGTTTCTCGGCTTCTGCGGTTCTAAGCCCGGCTGTTTGTGTTTGTTTGAAAGGACCATAGCTCCTCATTCTCAGACTCTTCACCGAGTTCCTAGATTCCTCCTTGAAAACATCTCACTGGGCATTGGCACCTACATCTTTCCTATCCTTTCATGGATCAAAATAACACTTTCGTTTCTGATGGGCAGAAAGCGGTCCATTGGAGACGCCCCAGGATTCCGTAATGGCCCGTTAGAGGAGCCCTTTGGTGGCCTCCTGTCTTCGCTGACTCCTGTCAGTGCGGCTCAGAGAGGAGACCACCCAGTCACTGGCCCTTGTGGCCGCACCGGAGACTTCCAGTGAGTGCCCTTCAAAACCAGTGACGCTTCTCTTCCAATAGCCTAGACCAGTGGGCACTAACCTTTCGGACCTCACGGACCACCAGTGGCCCAAAGACCACTGGTTGGCGACTGCTGGTGTAGACCTGTCTCCTTTCTCAGAAGTATAGTTAGCAACCTGCCTTGGTTTCATTTAGGTGATAATGATAAGAAAAATTCAGTGGTGGCTCACAGGGTAGCGGGAGGGAAGCTGATCAAGGTTATGGGCGTCTCTCCTTTATTCCTCCATCATTGTGGTCATCACTCCCACCGTCATCATCATTGTCATCAACATCATCCTCATCCCCATCCTCATCCTCATTGTCATCACCTTCATCGTCCTAATCACCATCACCACTGTCACCACCCTCCTCCCCATCCTCCGCCTCCCCATCATCATCATCTTCATCGGTGCCATCCTTATTACCTCGTGATGCTTTTTGGCTCTGAAGATAAGTAGGTCCTTGGGCTCTGAAGACCAAGGTCAGGCCTTGTCTTGATGGTGGAGTTTAGACTCAGAGGCGGGCTTTGGCTCCGGGTACCTCTGGAACTCCTGGGCTGGGATGCTGGCAGGAGGCTGTGCAGAGCCCTGGCCGTAGTCCCTCTGACTGGTTGCTTCCTGGAGGTCTCCTGCTCTTGGTTCCTCCTCTGGAAAAATGGTCCTTTCCTGTCTCCACTTCTCCCATGTCCCTTCTTCTGGAGTCCTCTCTCCTGCCACTCACTTCTCTTGTCCAGCCTGCATGGTGTCACCAGGCCATGCCACACCTGGGGGCACCTGAGGGTGGGGTCATCACACACAAGGAGGTGTGAAACCTGGCTGCCTTCCCAGGTTCCCAGGTGCCTGGACAAGGCCACCTGCACCCAGCAAGTGAGGCAGATGGGGCAGCGTGGATGAATAATCAACTCCCGCACCCCTGGCTTCGGGCTAATTCTCAGAGGCAGGTATGACATCAAATCCTGGCCAGGGGTTCAGGGGGATGGGACGGGCCCCAGCAAAAGTCCTGAAGGAGACGATTCTGCCAGGCCACTGGTGGAAGCAAACACGAGGCCGCTTCTACCTCTCCCAGGGCCGTGTGGACCCAGCGTTGGTTTTCCTGGTCACAGGCTGGGAATCCTTTGGAGGCCGCCCACCTCAAAACCAGCCCCGGAGGGGCTTGGGGCCTACCTGGGGTCTGAAGACTTGTTTTCCTTTCCTGCAAAGTCTGCGATTTGGGGTCTATTTGTGCCTATTAGGCAGAAAGGCATGCCTGCAGCTGCAGAGCCCAGGACTGCGGGCTTAGAAATGGAAATTTCCCTTCCCGTCCCACAGCCACCAGCCGGTGATCCCTGAGGGCCGAGTGGGAGCACAAGGCCCCCGACAGCAGGTCTTGCCGAGCTCAGGAACCCGTGCGCGTGGTGCTGTGATTACGCAGCAAAACCAGAAATGCTGTTGGCGTGGTTTTGAGTGTCTGATGGCTAGAAGGGGTGCAGGGGACGCTCTGTCCTTACACCCCAGAACGCAGGGCCCCTGGGCCCCGGGCCCCCGGAGGAACCGCTCCAGGGGTAGCCCCTGCCCATTGCAGGGACCGGCTGGGGAGTGAGCCGGCCTTTGCCCAGCTCTGCATATGCCCCATCCTCCATCTACCACCGTGCAAGCCCTGTCTGCTACAGGCTTGTGTGTGTGTGTGGGTGTGTAGCCAACAAACAGTGAAAAACAAAACAAAACAAGACCCCGCAGTTCGCAGTGTGGCTCAGGTTTGACATGTGGTGGCTGCTCCGGAGCTTCCTTCTCAACTGGGGTCCCGCTCGCCTGATCCCTGGCAATTTGGTGGAGTGGTTGGTGCATTAATTGAGATAAACGCCCTGTTGTGCAGACGCATAGGGGAGGCTTGTTAAGAGCAGGAAAGAGCTGGGCGGCGACAGGACTCCTCCCCGACGCAAGGAGGACTGGGGAACCGACTCAATTATCCCAAACCCTCATCAAAGGCCGGAGCTTCCAGGCGGAGGCAGCTGCTGGGCCGGCAGGTGCTTTAAAGGCCACACGAAGCAGGAGGCTGGGAGCTGACTCAAAGTGGCACAGACGCGGGCAGCTTTTAATGACTGGAACGGACTGGGGTCCCCATTGCCTGGCTAGACAAAGTGACCAATTCACTGTGCAGAGCTGGGGACGGACGGGCCACCACGCTCAGCTGCCGTTCCTGCCATCTCGGGACGGAGCTCTGAGTTAACGTGTTCCAACACGGAGCTCTGACTTAATGTGTCTATACTTTTGAGCTTAGTTGTGGGAAGAAAACAAGAACGGATGCTTTTGGAGGCTTGGACGTACTGACAACAGGGGCCCTGTGGTTTTCAAATGCCATTACAGAGGTTTCGGCTCTCTCTTCTCTTCTCCTAACCTTCTCTCTCTCTTCTGCGGAAAACTGCACGAAATAATAATTTGGCAGAATGTACGAGCGTGGCTCTGAGGGCGCGTGGAGGGCCATGTTAATTTCTCTTGTCTAACTTTAAAAAATGTTTTTATTGATTTCAGAGAGAGGAAGGGAGAGAGGGAGAGAGAGATGGAAATATTACTAATGAGAGAGAATCGCTGATCGGCTGCCTCCTGCACGCCCCCTACTGGGGTTCGAGCCCACAATCTGGGCATGTGCTCTGACTGGGAATTGAACTGTGACCTCCTGGTTCATAGGTTGATGCTCAACCACGGAGCCACGCCGGCCGGGCAACCAGTTGGCTTCTTCTTCTTCTTCTTTTTTTTTTTTTTTTTTTTAAGCAAAGCAACAGAATTTTATTGGTATTTTTATCTATTAATGGGTTTTTTATTTTTTTTTATTATTGTTCAAAAGTTTATAATGGTCTCTATTATCCATGAATGAGTGAGATCATGTGGTATTTTTCCTTCATTGACTGGCTTATTTCACTTAGCATAATGCTCTCAAGTACCATCCATGCTGTTGCAAATGGTAAGAATTCCTTCTTTTGTACCACAGCATAGTATTTCATTGTGTAGATGTACCACAGTTTTTTAATCCACTCATCTACTGATGGGCACTTAGGCTGTTTCCAAATCTTTAGCTATGGTAAATTGTGCTGCTATGAACACAGAGGTGCATATATCCTTTCTGATTGGTGTTTTTGGTTTCTTGGGATATATTCTTAGAAGTGGGATCATAAGGTCAAATGGGAGTTCCATTTGTAGTTTTTTGAGGAAACTCCATACAGTCTTAAAACAAGACGGTAGCGACAGTTTCTACATCACCCGAACCTGGAGCATGTCCAGTCCTCCACTGGCTCACCTGTGGGACCCCTCACTGTGGGTCCTGCTGGCTAAAGTCATAGACCCAGGGGCAGGCAGCCTTGGCAAACGGCGACACGTGGAACTCCCCATCAACGTTCTCAAACACCTGGAATGTTGTCAACCACCAATTTCAGCTCAGAAGGGGCCTTCATGAGTAGGCTTTGACTTTTCCCTCTGCAGTAGGAAGCCAGACCCTCAGGGCTCTGTGCTCCATTCCTGCGGCCATGCGCCTGCCTCCGAGCCCTCATCAGCTCCGCGACCGCCTCCGTCCCTGGAAAGGGCAAGACCACCTCTGTCTGTTTCCCGATCGTGTTCTCGGGAGCATGCCAGTAATGGCACTTCAGTGTGTGACCACCGTATTTGACTAGACGTGCATCTATCACCAAAGTGCCAGGCAGCGGCTATACATGTTACCCTGATACTTTGTGCAGGCCCATCCCCGCCCCCAGTAACTTCGGAGTCAGGGGTCACCATGGTCCTTCCATTACGGTGGTGACTGAGCTGAGGCAGGGAGGGCTCACAGTCACCCAAGAGCAGCGGCTGCCCCAGGAGACTTCCTGGGAGGACGGAGCTGGAGTGGAACCTGGGCAGGCTGGCTTGGGCCACAACATGTCCTAGATCAGTGGGGACCTGTCAGCATAGGGCGCGTGGGCAGTGCCAGCGGGCAGGTGATGGCAGGCATCCGATACGCCTTCTGTTAGTGAATAAGAATGAATGTCGCTGCGGGCACTGGTGAGTGCAGAAGAGGCATGGATTCCTGTGTACTTCTGAGGGTCAGGACCCACCCAAGCCCTGGGCACAGGACCCCAGGGCCAGCCCAGAGCCTGC
>NW_006284618.1:4561818-4571958 GCF_000327345.1 Myotis davidii | reverse complement strand
AGGCGCACCTGCTCCGGGCGCGCGGCCGCCACAGTCATCCTTCACATCTCACACCCTCGCCACACTCGTTCCGTGGCACCCGGAGCCCTGCCAGCTCTGCCCGCGCCCGCCCGCCCTGTGTCCCTGCTCAGATGCATCATCGCCTGGCTTTTCAGAGAAGCCTTTAAAACGTACCCATCCCAGGTTAGCCATTCGGTCCCTGTGTCAAGGGTTTAAAACGAAGGTAAAAGAACCACACGACTTTGAACTTCTTTGGCAGTTAAGATGCCATGGTGACATGTTCGTTGCCCACTCCCGGGCCGTCCTCCGCCAGGGGGGTGTGCATGTTCTCAGGGTCTCCGGGGACCTGGACAGCCGGGACCTTCTCTCTTTCTGGGCACATACGCTCTCCCTCTGTCTAAGGAGAGACTTACATTTTATAAACAAAGGCCAGCTTCCTGAGAGGGAGATGAGGAGAGGAGACCTGCCCCGCCCGGGTCTGGCTCCTGGGAGCAGGGCGGCGTCGGCAGCCAGTGGAGTGACTGAGCTGGTTCTGACCACCGGTACCCTCTCTGGGGACCCTCCAGCTTCCTTGGCCCTGGCTCTGCCCATCTGTGCGGTCCCCTCGAACCACACACACGAGCACGGGCACATACATGTCCATGTGTTTCTCCCAGCGGAAGAGTCTGCGTGCTCCATCTGTGAGCCAGGAGCCAGGGAAGTTCATGGCTGCTTACCTGGATTTCCACCTGGCGCCCCGCCCACCGGGGCCCCGGTTTTCCCAGGCACCGAGGAGGAGAGAAGCCATTCCCTGTAGAAGCTGAGACTTTTGGGACCAAGAAACAAAGAATATTTAGGCTATTCCTGGGGAGCCGGGATCCCTCTGGGGAAGCTGCTGTTTGCCGGCAGACACAGTGGGGAGGACCCCCCACTTCCGGGTCCGGCCCTGCAGAGACCCCTTTTCTTGCCTTGGTTGTGTCCCAGGCCCCCTGGGAGGTGGGGCTGGGTCTTGCCGCTGGGTTTCCCAGCTCTTTCCTGGCCACCCTCAGTAGCGCAGTGGTGAGGGCAAAGTTGACACGGGCTCCCAGGTCCGCCAGAGGGGCGAGCTCAGGTTTGGGGGTCGGCAGACCTCGCTCAGCTTGCAGCTTTGACTCCATTTTCCTGGCTGGGTGTCCTTAGGCGAGTCACCTCACCTCTCTGGGCTTCGGCTGCTCCACCTGTAAATGGATAAACCTCCCGCGTAAGAATCTGTGGAGCTATACGAAGATCGCGTAAACAAGGCCCCGCAGGGGCTCACTACCAGGGTGCCGCTCCCTCCCCGGGATCGGTGGGCCGCTTCTCGCACCCCTGCCCATTCGCCTTGGCCTGAGAGATCCTGCACCAGGCATGTACACGTTAGCGCGTGCGGAGGGGTCCTGAACTTCACGGGGAACGGATGCCTGCGGATGCCCTGGCTGCGGAACCGAAGGCAGTTCTGTCCGTGACCTTGAAGAATTAGGCTTCGGGGACAGAGGAGGGTCAGGTACGGGGTGAAGGGCTTCCTGGGGCCGCACCCCAGCCTCAGGCTGAGGTTTGGGAGCTTGGTGTCTGGGGACCGTGACGGGGCGACGTGCAGGGCGGGAGTCTCCGAGGCCAGCGACCATTAAGGCAGCAGTTTTCAGCGTCTTTTCTTACCGTCT
The DNA here is from genome assembly GCF_000327345.1 of Myotis davidii. Taxonomy (NCBI): domain Eukaryota; kingdom Metazoa; phylum Chordata; class Mammalia; order Chiroptera; family Vespertilionidae; genus Myotis; species Myotis davidii. Next base: position 4,570,300 of record NW_006284618.1, on the reverse strand, counting down.
CGGGGCGCTAGGCTTCCCTCTCTCTGGGTCCCCTCTGTCCCTGAGGTGGTCTCTCCCAGTGAGCGCCTTCATGTATTTCTCATCTCCCATTCTGACCTGGCAAAGATCAGACTCATTCTCAGAGCAAAACTCTAGAACCTTCTAAAACTCAGCAGGTAAATGTTTGGATGACAGACAGTGTGACAGCCGTGACCCTCACTGCCAGGCCTGCACGTGTGTGTGCCCCATGCACGCGTGCATGTGTCCCTATGCGTGTGCGTGCGTGCCCCGTGCGTGTGAGCTGACAGGTAAGTATGAAGACTCGCACGATGTGTCCCACCAGTGACCCAGCGTCTCAGCCGTGGCCTCCCGAGCTCCGTTGTTTCAGGCACATTTTCATTTAGTTTGGGGTCTCCTTCTTTCTTTAAAAAGAACGGCTCAGAAGCTGTGGTTGGGAACAGGGAGGAATCCTCTGCTCTTTGGAAGCCAGAATCATTCAGCTGAGCACACTGCCTAGTAAATGGTCCAGATCCCCCCACGGTGGGCGGTGTGGCCGGAGGCCTGAGTGAGGCCGTGCCAGGACGCCACTGCCACCCGGGCCTGTCCCACGGCAGCAGCCTAGGAGCCGGGGAGCGTCCTGTCGCCGGCCCTGCGGCCCGTTTCTCCAACCTGGGTCCTGCAGAGGGACAGGAAGGCGACCTGAGGTTGGAAACGGCTCCTCGCTCCCCTCGGCATTTCCCAGGGGGACTGGGCAGGCTGTAGGGACTGGACTTTCTGGGAATTAAAAAAAAAAAAAGGAAAAGTAGAAGTGATGGGTAAAACTGCAGCCTGCTTTGCCCCACTCCTAAGGACGTACGGAGGGCGCGTGGGTCTCGACTCTGGCAGCGTCCTACGACCCTTCCATACAGGCCTGCATTCCATCTGGGGCGGAGGAGACCTCGGCCTTTGTGGAGCGGCCAAGTGCCCCCAGAATCCCCGGGAGCCCTCTCCCCGTTTCCGGAGGAGCGCCAGCCCAGGACTGCGTCTCACAGCCACAGACTCTGCTGTCCCCCTACTTTCCCCCCCTCCCCCTGATGCCGGTACCCGGGCAGCCATCTGGGCTGCATGCGTGGGGCATGACGGGTCAGGGCCGTGGGCAGAGGCCAGCGTTAATCGCCAAATTAAAGGCAATGCCAACCTGGGCAGGTGAGAAGATGTCTCGGCGCTTGATCAAAACCACACCCCCGCTTCAGGTCTAAATAAGGGGCCACGGGCAGGCACATCTGTGCATTACGCAGGGAGCCTCTGCAGCCGCTGATTCGCCCTGACAGCTTTACCGGGTCTGTGAAAATGAGTATTAAAGATGTGATCTGTAGGCGCCCTTCCAGGAATTCCAAGCTGGTTTCAATAAAATGGGAACGCTGATTGGAAGTGAAGTTGCCTTCCGGTTTTGCCTTTGGCTATTACGTGCTCATTCGCGAAATGACTGAATTCCACAACTACTTTTAATATTCACCTTTTGAGTTCATCTCCAGCGCCGGACACATTGGAATGATTAAAATAGCACGGGCTCCGCGGGCTGGGCGGCTCTAATTTAAGACAGCCCAGGTGCCGGAGACAAATGAGGCCGCCTGCTAAGCCCGTTCTTTCTTTACACCAAGTTGCTTCACGGGTACATCGAGTGAGGAATATTAATAGCAAAAAAAAAAAAGAGTGAAATAACTCTCCTGGAGTCGACGCCTGGGGGGAGAGATGAAAGTTGGGTGCAGGCAGAACTTGTACCTGGTGCGGAGCCTCCCGGCCGCACTGGTTTTTCTGGGCTTTTCTGCTCCAATCCTGTGCCTGCAGCCCTCACAGCGGCATTCTGGGCTCCCCTTCCTGCCCTCCCAGGAGCCCGGCTCTTGGTCAGCCCTGCGCTCTGAGCTGGCCTCACCTTCCCCAGCGGGGACGGGGGATCGTGCTGAGCCAGCTGCAGCTGCCCCCTCCCCCCTGCTCCCCAGGCCCCAGGGCCTCCCTTCCAGGGCCCCCAGGATTAAGGAGCTCAGAAGAGGGATGGTAAATGGTGGATCCTTCCAACGCCCCCCTCCCAGGGACAAAACCTCTTGGTCCCCCCCGCCCACACACACTCCTGCTCTAACCACTGAGCAATGACCACAGGGGCTTTTTCTCTCTGACTTTTCTGAGGTTTGCTAGACCAGGTGGATGAACAATTTTGCTTCTGTTTCTGCACCAGAGTCCTCCCAGCCCTTGACAGCAGGCGAGGAGAGCTGCTAGCTCTCACTCTGCCTCCCCCACTATTTTTCATCCAAAGCAATGATGGGATTTCCAGCAGGAGAACATGGGCCTAAACCCTCAGGAGATGGGCATGGCTGGGAGTCACACATTCATTTGGAAATGGATTTGTGGGATTTCAAATGTTGCTTTAAAAAAAATATATATATTTTAGAGAGGAAGGGAGAGGGAGAGAGAGAGACATCAGTGATGAGAGAGAACCACCAATCAGCTGTCTCCTGTACGTCACCTACTGGGGATCGAGCCCACAACCTCGGCATGTGCCCTGACCAGGAATTGTACCCTGGTGACCTCCTGGTTTTTAGGTCAATGCTCAACCACTGAGCCATGCTGGCCGGGCGCAAATGTTGCCTTTTTACATGTGAAACCCACAATCAGTCCCCTCTGATCGTCTAAATCACAGTAGTTTTCAGGCATTAACTTTGGGACGACACTTCCTTGTGTTTGTTATTCTTCATCTGAAAAGAACTCCATGGCCTGTGTTTTGGTTTCACAGGCTTAAGGGTGTGGGACCCACATGCCCATGACAATGGCCGTGATCACTCACTCCCTGGACAAGGCAGACAGGTGTGCCCTGCCACCCGCACCTGTCCGTTCCTGAGCCAACCACCCCGACCGCATGCTGGACCGCAGCGGCAAATCTGCCCTTGCTGTGGGAAGTGACCCGGATGGTGACTCCGACGTCTCCTACAGCAAAACCCAGAAACGTTTGACCATCTGAGACCCTGTGGGGAGCATTCCTAAGGTGGATGCTGGTGGCGATGACACAACACAGCCCCTGGCACCGCGGCTGTTTGCATTTAAATGAGTGAAAATTAAATAGCATTTAAAACCCAGTTCCTCTGTCCGGCCCCCACATCTCAGTCAGTAGATGGCGGGTGGCTGCCGGCGGGCGGGGGCAGGTCACCCATCCCTGCGTCACAGAAGGTCCCGCCAGCCTTTTATCACGACGCTAAGAAAACCAGGAGAAGATGGGCTCTCGCTCCAGGCTGCGCCTAATCGAAACCCCGTGGCATGAGGGAGGACCTGCGGGCTGTTGACAAACTTTGATGAAAGTGGAAATTTCCCATGTGGGACCAAGGACTAAATTTGACCCAGAGTATTTGGAAGATGAGCTCAGTTAACGATGGTTCTGCCAGAATCCTGGTGACGGATAGGAGCGGGATGGGATTCCAAACAGGGGCAATATCCCGGCCTCGGTCCTCAGCTTGCGACGCTAATGACACGGCGGAATGGTCCTCATTTGCTGCAACATTATTTTTTATTTAGAAAGGCTCAGACGTCTCGCACCTGGGGGACGGCCTGCAGGTCTGAGCACCCTCGCCTGGGACTGGGGGATGGGCCCCCCAAGCTCGCCCCAGACGGCCTCCCAGCCCTGTGCTCGGCGGGGGGAAGGGGAAACGCTTATTTCCAGGGGCCAACACCCCTAAACCTGAGCCCCGCACTGAGAGATTATTTTCATTCACTGCAACCGACTCAAAACAGCAACACCCACCTCCCTGCTCATCCTTCAAGCTGTGAAGCTTGATGGAGGGTCTGCCACAAGCCAGGAGCAGTGCCCACATTTACTCTGCACCCTGGGCTTCCCAGGGGCTCCAGCCTCTAGGGACCTTTTCTCCCTGGACCCCTGCTTCGAGCAGGTTGCACTCAGGTCAGGCCAGTACCTCCCGGCTGTAACTGCAGGTCCAGTCCTGCTGGGCTGAGTGACCCGTAAAGCAAGGGGGAGGGGTGCCCTGCATGAGTCGCATCCCTGTGGGCCACCGTGCTGGCCAGGACAGCGGGTTCTAAGGAGGTGGAACCTTCGGGAAGACCTGAGCGAGCTGAGGATGAGTTTCCTAGTGCCCCGCGGGTCCTGAGCTCCGGCTGTGTTTCCGGAAGTATGCCAGGCGCCTCCGCGTGTGCTGCTGCCAGTGAGCCCGGAAGCCTCGGTGTCAGGCCTGTCACGTCCCTCATGCACACGAGGACCTGAATGTGGGCGGATACATGACTGGTCCCAGGGGACGGAGCACGAGACCCCTGAATTCAGACCTGAAACCAGGCCTCCCGAACGCCCAAGCCAGGCTCCCGGTAGCGGTGGCGCGCCGTCTCCAAGGGCGCTGTGCGTCTGGGGCCCCGGGGGCACCAGGCTTTCCCGGACCTGGGATGGGATGGAGGTGTCGGTGGGACCTCGCTGTGCCTCCTCGAGCGGGAGTGTGTGAGGGGGGCTGCTTCTGCCACTGGAGACGTCTTCATCTCCAAGCCCCGGAGCCTGAGGTGGCCCCTGGGACCCTCCGTCCCATGTCACTCGGGGATGAGTTGCTGGCGGCCAGGGCGGCCTGGCCAAGGCCCCACAGAGCCGGACGTGAGGCCGGTCTCCTGCCATTGCCCCGCCCAGGAGCCCACTGGCGGTCCAGCCCCGGGGCCAGGCTGCCTCGCTGCTTCCTGTCCGTGAGCACTCGGGCCTGTGCGGGTCTCCTGGGAGCCCTCCCAGCCAGCGCGGACGCCCCAGCCTATCGGGCAGAGCAGGCCTGAGTCCTGCCTCACCCCAGAGCCGTGCTTGGGGGACAGTGAATATGGGGACTGGGTACAGTTACGTGAGCCTTGGGGTGCGGGTGGCAGGTGCTCCCCCAGAATTGGGTGAGACTTGAGAGCGCTCAGAAGCCCTGGGTCACCCAGCACAGGGTTCTCCACCTTCGGGGAACCGGGCAGCAAGGCGGCCTGGGCCTGGGCGTGGCCTCGGGCTCCGCTCTGAGCGACCCTTGGAGAAGGCGCATCGTCTCCCTGGGCCTCTGGCTCTGAATCCCGTCCCGGTGCCTGGAGAACATGGCGACCCAACCGCGACAGTCCCCAGGGCCGCCAGGAAGCAGACACGCCGGCCCTGCCCCCGCGCTGTCTGTGGGTTTTCTAGGGCCTAGAATCTAGGCCGCCCCTCCCGGTCAGAACACAGTCACACGTGTACCCGTGTGACCCTCATGTGCGCGTCTCTTATCAGAGCCGAGGGCGCGCCTGTGCTGGTTTGATGTCTGCTGATGCTGCCCAGGCAGGCGCTGCCGCACGCTCAGGCCTGGGAGGAGCCTGCACACGGCGCCCCCTGTCTCCGCTGGGGGACGGGGACCGGCCCCGTTGTCACCCGCTGGCCCCGGTGGAGGGCTCTGTGTGGGATCCGGGCCCCACCCGTCTTGCCTTGCGTGGTCTCCAAGGCTCCCAGCCCATCGCCCTCATTCGGAGGACGAGAAGGCCCTCACAAAGGCCCCCCCCCCCAACACCCCCCATTCCTTTGAAAGAGCCTCCTCCCTCTGCAAACCCCTGGCTGCTTTGAATGCCGGTGACGGAGGGAAACAGGAAGGACCCAGGAGTGCTGCCCGCGCCACGCAGAGGGCGCCCCACCTCCAGCTGCTGGGAGCTCTGGCGCGGGGAGGGGGCGTCGGGGGTGACGGCATCTTCTCCAAAATCTTCATCCACCGTAAACACTGCTAACTACCAACTCGTAAAACATATCAGCTGGGTTTATGACTTTTAACCGTCTTTCCGATTGTGCCATAAAATACAGGCAGATGCCACTTTAAGATGTTATTATTGTCAAGGGCCGGCTTCTTGCCGCAGCACCTGCTCACGGCCGGCTGCTTGGTTACGGGCCCGGCTTTTATAGGTGACAGTTTAAGGTGGCGCTTCTCTGGTTGCAGAGTTCCTCCTGACGGAGCGCAGTGGCGTGCGCTGGGGGTGGTCTGCTGCGCCCGCCTGTCCGCCCGCCCGCCCATGACGCCAGGCCGGTCCCGGGTTCACCTGGGTTTTCAGCTGACAGCTTCGCCGCGCACGTCAGGCCCTGCCAAATGCTCGGCCATTAATTTATGATTTAAAGTAATTAACTTTTGCTGATTAAAGTAATTATTTCGAGTGCATTGCACGCGGGCCCAAACGATGCTGCCAGCCCCCTTTCGTCGGCGCGAGCAGCATGCCAAGCGCTTACAGCCGCCCCGGGGATGCGCGGGCGCCGCCGTCCCGCGGATCTGCCGTGTTTATGACTGACGGGTGCTAACTGCTCATTTTAATGCCGGGTTCTGGCAGGATGCTGACGCCGTGTGAAACCGGCCTCGGGTAAACGAGAGGAGCTGCGGCTCCGTGACACGGGGACCGTGGCAGCATGACATGCATCTGGCTCCGGCCTTCCTGAGGTCTTGGGGTTCGGCACATGCCGGCTGCCCCAGGTGGGCCCTCCCCAGCGCACAGCTTCATCTGGCCTCAGCCGGGACTGCAGGACCAGGTGCGCAGCGAGGACCCAGTCCTGCGTCCCCAAACTCAGCCGTGGTCCCGCACTGATCTCCGGGGGCCCTTGGGGCCCGGCCAGTTGGGTGGAGGAGGAGCCTGGCTCTGCCTGGGAAGCTTTGGGGTGAAAAGGTGGGCGGGGGGGGGGCGGCCCCATTCCTCATATCCAGGACTTTTGTGCCTTCCCAGGGCCTCTTCTGTGTGAGGGTGGGGAGACGTTGTGTGGCGGCTTCTCCAGCTGGGAGGCTGCTGTGGACAGGGTGGGGGTGCCGGGGTTGGAGTGAGAGACCTTCCACGCCCCGTTTCATGGAAGGCGTGAGAGCCGACGCTGAGCCCGCCTCCTGCGGAGCGGGCAGGGACGTGGGCCCCGGGCTGAGGGGAGGCCCAGGAGCCCTTCCCTCCTGGGAAATCCTGCAAAGGGGTCCCCGTATCTGTCCCCATTTCTCGTGCACCGCTGTGTGCCTGGCACGGAGCCTGCCCTGCAGAGAGGGTCGCCAGCACCTTCTCAGCAGCCTTAGGTGGCGAGCCGTGCTACCCCATCTTCCAGCGGAGACACCCGAGACCCAGAGAGGCCAGCGCGGGCCCCGGTCCCAGCGAGGGAGCCAGGGCTCAGACCTGTCCTTCTTGTCCCGACGTCCAGAAATATGGTCTCTGATTGATGCCTCTTTATCTTCAAAAAATCGGGGTCCACAGCGGCCTCTTGGAGACCCCCACAAGAGATGACCACGCTGGGGTTCAGGAAGAGCCACAGCTCCTTGTGGCACCTGTGTCCTCACCCAGGACGGCCGGAGCAGGGGTGGGGGTGGGGGCTGGAAGACGGGTGCCTCAGGGGTGTCACTTTGGGCTTCCGCTGGGCGCTATTTGGGGGTACAGTTTGGGAAGACAGTTGTATTTTTACCTTTTCTCTTCGTAATGATCCCAACACCCTGGGCTTCTGGTGAAGCCACGAGGAAATCTAATTTTGTGAGTAATTAAGTGCCTGATGGGCAGCGGTCCCTGGCAAACAGTATTTCAGCCGAACACTGTGGAGTGCACATCATCGCCGCGCGCGCCGTGCCAGGCAATCATCTGCGCGCTGGCACCCTCGCCACGCACGACGGCTGGGCCATAAATAACCACTTCACTTTTGGGGTGAATTAAGTGCTCTTCAAGGGTGAGAGTGAAAGAGCATCAAAGGGGGACATTCCGCTTCCATCCAGAAGTCGGGGCTGCGCCAGGGTGGTTGGCAGATGCCCTGTCCTGCTTGGCACGTGCCTGCGAGAGCCGCACTCCAATCACCACTCTCGCGAGCATCCTTGCGGCGGCCAAATGCCTGAGTCTGGGATGGGACCCGCCAGGAGGGCCAGGCGGATGGGCCCCTTGAGGGGAGGCCCGTGGAGGCCTGGGAGGGAGGCCCACTGCTCGGCCCTGTCCCCTGAGGCTGGTCATTGAGTTTTGAACAGGCAAACGTGACGGGTCAGATAAACATCCCATCGACCAGCAGACAGACAGACAGACAGACGGACAGTCCCCACCACTGACCCCAGTCCTGTCTGGGCTGGAGCCGAGGCAGCCCCTGATGTGCAGGTCTCGCTCGCGTGACAGGGAATGTGGTCCGCCCTCCCGCACGCGGTGGGGGGAGAGCTGCTGGCTGCGGTCTTCGCCCCGCCTCCCGCACCCACCCATGGACCAGTGTCTTCCACACACAGTGGAGAGGACTCTGCCATCTGTCGGCCACAGACAGTGGCACTGCTGGGAGCTCCCCCAGCTGGGAGCTCGGAGCATCTTTTTAAAAAATACATTTTATTGATTTTAGAGAAGAGGGGGAGAGGGAGAGACAGAAACATCAATGATGAGAGATGGAGCTGGCCACCCAGGCATGTGCCCTGACCGGGAATCGAACCCATGACCTCCTGGACTTGGCCTTGTTACTTTGCTTTAAAGAGTTTCCGTAGCATCTTATGGAGACAGGGTGGGGGTGTTGTACCCTTCTCTATGGTCCACCGCCCCA
>NW_006284618.1:4541434-4561767 GCF_000327345.1 Myotis davidii | reverse complement strand
TGGATCCTGCCTCCACCTGGGGACTGAGCTGCACAGCGACAAAGGCATGGGGTCCGAATCGTCCTCATTCAGATCCAGGCTCGACTGTCCTCTCCCTTGATGTGACCTTGGGAACATCAAACCTTTGGAATCCAAGTTCCTGCATGTGCAAAACGGGGTTTTTAAAATTAACACCTGCCCCACGGGTGACCCACGGGTGACCTATAGGTGCCCCGCGGGTGCAGGGCTGACCTGGACACACCCACCTGCTAGGCAAGGCTGCTGCTTGCCACTCCATCCCTGACAGCTTGTCTTAGAAGCCCCGATGACCCCCCACAGCGCTGGGTACCTCCACACTAAGGCCACCCAAGGGCAGGCCCTGGGGACCAGTGGGCATGGCAGGCGGCCCCTGCTTAGCGGGGGATGTTGCTGTCCTTGGACCAGCCGGCAGCTTGTTCTCTCTGACTGGGGCCTGCAGGTGGCAAAAGCCATTAGAAGCAATTTGTTGTCTGCAGGCAGGCCTGCCCCCCTAAACTGTTATCAATGAGCTTGTCAACCAAGGCCTAACCTCCTTTGTTCTTTTCATCTGTTCTCCCTGCCGAGGCCTCTCTGGAGCCCACAGCCGCCTTGCAGGACCTGCAACAGGCTGTCCTACACCTGTTAGGTTGGAGGCTGGGCCCATGCGTCCGGGCATGGTGGGAGAGGGCAGTGGGTGGCCCGGGCCTCCTGGCTCCCGGCACGTGTCCGCATCAGGATGTCAGATGACAGTTGTTGGGGCTGCAGCTGGTGCAGCCGCCCGTGCCAAGGGCGTGCGTGCCTGCTGCCTGCGCCAGGGTCCTCCTCAAGGGGCAAGGGCCTCGCCTTCACAGGGTGCTGGGCTGCAGAGGCCAGGCTGGCGGTGCTGGAGGCCCAGAGGCTGCCGGTGTGGGGCCCTCAGCAAGGACACAGGCCGGGAGAGGTCACCCCATCAGCTGGCACCTCCTAGGGATGCAGGGGTCGAGAGGCCTGCCTGAGTGTGCCCTCGGGAGTCCTCACCCAGAGCTACCCAGGCCCGAGTCAGCCGTGAACAACACAGAACTTTGAGATCAGCACCGTCCCTGACCCTCTCAGAACCGGGCCGGCAGCCTCACAGATTTGTGAAGTGTGGGGGATCTGAGAGAGGGCTGGCCTTGGTCACCTCCAGCTGCCGCACACAGTGCCAGAGACGTAGGCAGCTGACTTTTATTTATCACACTCTGGAGGCTGGCATCCGAGGTCATGGTGGCCCTAGGCAGGTGTCATTCCCAGGATTCTTCTCTCGGCTTGTAGGTGGCTGCCGTCTGTCCATGTCCGCATGTGGCCTGTCCAGAGGGTGGGGGCAGATAAGGGGCAGAGATGGAGATGGAGAGTGTGCCAGGCTCTCTTCTCCGAAGGGCACCGATGCTTTCATATCAGTTCCTACCCTCATGACCTCATCGAACCCCAGTCACCTCCTGAAGGCCCCACCTTCACAGTCCACTCCTTTCCCGGTGACTCCAGGGCAGCCAGAGGGGACTGTCACTTGTGTCTGGATCCACTGCCTCCACCTGACCCCAGCACCCTGGACCTGAGCCTGAGAGCACAGGGGCCCCCCTGACTACCATTTCACCTGACATCTTCGCAGCTCAGGTGACGTAACCTGACCCCGAAAAGGCACTCTTTCTCCTCTTTTCCGTAAGGTGATGGTCACAAACTCAGAGCGAGCAGCTCTTTGTCCTGGAGACGGTCTTTCACTCAGCATGTCCATCCTCCTCCTCCTGTGGCTGTTCCTGGACAGAACAGTTCCGGCCCAGCCAGGCAGGTGGCCAGAGGGGCGCCCAGGGCCAGTGAAGCCCAGGCTCAAGCCCAGAGCCCTACGGCCTGGTATGCCAGCGTCTCCGAGCCACACGCTGGGGCTTTGAGAAAAGAGGTTTTACCAAACTCTAATTCAGGGACACGGGCTGTGCTGGCTTCTCAGCCAGGACAAAGGATGCCAGCCGTGCGTCACGCACTGCAGATGGAAGGCCATGGATCTGGTATTGTTTTACTGTGGTGTTGTATTTTTTGGTTGTACAGAAGTTGTGTATATAAATATAAAAATATTCCAGCCATTGTGGCTCAGTGGTTGAGCATCGACCCATGAACTAAGAGGTTTGATTCCCGGTCAGGGCACATGCCCGGGTTTTAGGCTCCATCCCCAGTAGGGGGCACGCAGGAGGCAGCCGGTCAATGATGTTCCCCTCTCATTGATGTTTCTATCTTTCTATCCTTCACCCTTCCTGTCTCTCTAAAAAAAAATTTTTCTTTATAATATTGTAAAATACAATAATGTTGTGTTTAAAAACAAACAAACAAACAAACAAACAAATACCCGGGCCTCAGATGTGGTTGGGGTGGAGCAGGGCCCTCACGGACTGTGGGCGCTGACACCTGTGCAGGTGAGGGGAGGGGGTGCTCTCTGAGGGAAGTCCCTGCTGGGAGCTGTGGTCCATCAGGCATCTCTTCTGTGCCTCGAGGTGCCATGAACACAGGTGCCCTGGGAGGGTCACGTGACGGAGCAGACAGACGAGCTTGGGGATGACGGGAAGGCCAGGGGCCGCCGGGTGTGGTGTGCACACACCCAGGGGGGCTGTCCTGCGACAAATCAGCTTCCTGGGGCAAACACCAGGATGTGCGTGGACACGGCTGGCATGCGCGCCCGCTGGGCACAGGGCTGGCAAGTGCAGAGCGCAGCCTTTTAGCAGGTGCCGTGCACAGCGGTGTGGTTTGGGACTGCGTGCCCACTTCCGCCTGGCTGCCTGGGAATGGAGGCTGGGCGAGTGCCAGGATGCCCGCTTCCTACCGCCCATGTCCTCTGTGGATGCAGAGGCAGCATCCTAGGAAGAGGCCCATCGAGGGCGCGGAGCCAGTGGCTCGGAACGCCCTGACACTTACACGCTGCCGGCCTGAGCTGTCTACTTCAGAGCTTTTCCGGGAAGGGTGCGGGCCCTGGTGGCTGCATCTGCTAATGCCTCGTGCTTTTGTGTTTAAAAGTGACACTTCCAGTGACTGTCAGTGTTGGCCTCAGTGGGAAACCTCCCAACATGTTACCGAGGAGGCCCTGGGACCTCCCTCTGCACCACTTTTGTTCTGTGGAGAGACGGGGGAGAGATGACACCAGAGTTGGTTGTTTGTGGGAGTTGTGGTTTCTCTAACAGCCTGGTCGTGTGTGTGGCTGTGGCCTCCCTGAGCCCTCAGGCTCTTCAAGGTTTTCTCTTGGAAACATTGAAGGAAAGGCCTTCAGACTGATTATCGGGGGGTGAGGGGCTGTTGGCATCATCACCTTTAGTTTGTGGCTTTTGAAACATGATTTTATTGATTTTTAGAGAGAGAGAAAGGGAGAGAGAGAGAGAGATAGAAACATTAATGATGAAAGAGAATCATTGATTGGCTGCCTCCTGAAAGCACCCTACTGGGGACTGAGCCCGCAACTCTGGCATGTGCCCCTGACTGGAATCGAACTCAGGACCCTTCAGTCTGCAGGCCGATGCTCTATCCACGGAGCCAAACCCAGCCAGGGCTAGCCTGTCGGGTTTGTTTCAAGATGGCTGGCGTGTCCAAGATCAAGGTCCCAGCAAGGTTGGGTTTCCGATGAGGACTTTTCTCCTGGAATTTTGTCTGAGAGAGAGAGAGAGAGAGAGAGAGAGAGAGGAGAAAGAGAAGTAGGGAGAGAGAGAGATGGAGAGATCAGGTTTGCACCCTCACAACTTCATTTTACTTTAATCGCCTCCCAAAAGGTCCATCCCCAACAGTCACATACGGCTAGAGCTTCAGCACATGAATCTGGGGGATGCACTTCGGCCCATAGCACCCCATTAAAACAGGAGTTCCTGGTGGTGAGGGTTTTCTGCTTTTCCCACTATTCCCGATGCCGGGCACTGATGCCAAAGGTGTGCAGGGGTACCTTGTCCGACCACTGTCACCCCAGGGTTTGACGGGACCTGCCTCCAGGGCAGCTGCGGGCCAGGCACATGCGCCCTGCCATCCGCGGTGCGGGGGGCCTGCCCTGGGCTTCTCTGTTCTTCCTGGCGGGCCTCAGGTTGGTGCCCTCTACCTCCGGGTGCCGAGGGCTTTAGCTCCCGTGTTCGCTTTCTTGTGCCAGATCCCATTTAATCTTCACAACACGCTGCGGGTCAGCCTCTTTACCACCCGTGTGATAGACGGGAGGCGGGCGGGGCGGCAGGAGGGATGTTGTGTGGGAGGTCATCCCGGGCAGGGCAGCGCCACGGTGCGGACTCGGTCCTTCTGCTTCTGCCTCTGGGACGAGAGGTGGCTGCCGAGGATGCGTGGCTGGGAGGCGGGCAGCGGGGCGGCGTGGACTTCCCCCAACAGCTCCCTCTGCCTCTGTGTCCCACGCGCCTTCGGCTCACCTCGCCAGGACAGGGGGCAGTGTGCGCTTGCCCCAGGCAGCTCAGGCTGGAGGGGTAGGTCAGCCATGCTTGAAGGCCCACCACCACCTTTGCTGTCCTGGGCTCCATCGGGGAGGGAGGGAGGGAGGGGTGCCTACTTCCTGGCAGCGGCGAGGTCACCAGGTGAGCACGTCCCAGGGACCCCCCTGGTCCATGAAACGTGTTTACTTCCTGACGGTCTGTCCCCCCATCAGTCTGTCCTGGCTGCCATGGCAAGGCACTTTGCTGGCGGCTTAAACAAGAGGGTGATATGTCTGGGGTCAGGGCATCAGGAGGCAAAGTGAAGAAGAGCTGGGCATCATGAGGATAAAGGGGGCAGCTGCAGGGAGCCAGCAAGGAGTCGGGGTCCTCCCAGGACTCCTCAAATGCAGCATAAAGGAGACTCTGCCAGAGGAACCAAAGGGAGGGCCCAGCTGAGCTCGCGAGGCCGGGCTCTGGGCCTGCAGGACCCCGGACCCGTCTGGCCGTCAGTCTGGCTGCCCCCCTGAGGCTGGTCCCATCTCAGGACTGAGCACCTCCACCCGCTGCATCCGGTGGAAAATCCCCCCTTCGTGTGCGTACCAGGACTTCTCGCTTCATTATTCGGAAAGTCTTTAAGCGGATGCTCAACCTAGTTAGCCACATTAACATATTTAAATCACAATTAATTGGAAAATTACAGTAAGGTGTGAAGTGGGAATCGTTGCTTTCAAATGAGCACGGATGCTCGGATGCTCGTTGATGAAGCCGAGTCATTTGTTTCTTTCCAGGAAGTCTTGAGAGCCCCCCGATGGGCACGTGTGGACGCGGCACGTGTGAGCGGCACCGAGCGAGCTGCGCCCCGCACCCCACACTGTTAAAGGGCCTGCAGGTGGCTGAAGGCACCCGGGGAGGCAGGACACGGCGCTCTCATCAGACAGGCACGGGCTCTGTGAGGGGAGCCATCCTCTCCAAGGTCCTCACCCTGGGATGTGGTGACTTGACACAAGGCCCTGGACCCAGCCCCCCTCCTCCTCCCCCCGCCCCCTGGGCAGAGCCCCAGCTCCCCTGCTGCACGTGGCCTTAGTCCAGAGCAGATAAACATGTGCAGTAATGACCTGGACAGGGAACACTGGATGAGGGCATCACATGCCCGTGTCTGACAGAGCCTGGCCTTCCCATGACCTTCCTCAGCGCGTCACTGCTACAGTAAAATCAAGGCTGGGATTTGCACCCAGCGGGCTGGCCCCAAAGCCCGGGCCACAGCCTTTCGTCCCCCTGCTTTCCCCGAGGTGGCCCTCTCTCTCCTGAGCAGTGCGGACAGTGGCAGGTGCGGGCCTGAGAGCGGGCGTGCACCCGGAGCCTCACCACCTGGCCCCGGGAAAGAGGAGAGAGAGAGTCACTCTCGGATGAGCCCCGAGGGTGCAATCCCAGTGACAGCCTGGACTCTAGACAGGGCGATAGCTGGACCCTGGGTGAGGATGGGCATCCAGGCCCCACTGCCCATGGGACACGCCTGGTGCAGCCGAAGGACAGGTCGGGCTGAGGAAGGGCCGAGAAGGTGGAAGGTGTGGCCCTCAGGCAGGGCGCCTGAGCGGGGGCCGCGTGGCTGAGGCACAGCAAGTGTTGGACTGGGTTCCCCAGACATTCTGTGAGCTGGCCTCTCACAGCAGGTGCTCAGTAAACATGTAAGACACCTGGAGGTTCTAACTGAGAACAAAGGAGGGGAAGGCACGGGCCTGCTGTGGGCGTGGCCGGCAGGTCTGCGTGGCTGGCAGGTCAGCACGCACCGCTGAGTGAGACGATGTTGGGGCTTGAAGCGACACCCACATTATGTTGGGACCTTGCAGATCTGAGCCCCCTAACTTCCCACTGGCCACAAGGGCTGGTGCACACGCCGGGGTGGGAGGAGGCGCAGACCTCTCCTGTGAGAGATGGAGCTGAATGACGGCTTCTCACCGTGTTCCGACGGGGACACTAAGGGAGCAGTAATCCAGGACAGCCCCGGGGGGCTCTCCTGTGGGCGCGAGGGGATCCATTTCCCTTCCTGCAAACAGGATGGCTCAGTGGCAGCCACTCGACTTTCTAGATTCTCCCAGGCGCCTCCTTGTCTCGCCGGAGGTCCACTGGCCTTTCTGGATAGGAACGCCAGCTCCATTAACCAATGGTGTTACGTAACGTGTTCTTTAACGCCTCATCTGTCTTGTACTCGAATGTTTGTGCCTTCTGTTCGAGCACATTGATTTTTCACTTTAAAAAGTTCCATCCAGGAGTGTGAGCTGCGTGTTAGATGGAAAGTGGGGTGCAGAGGGGCATGGGCAGTTCCGAGCCAGTCGGCCTGCGTGGGGGTCCTCTCAGTGGCTTTCCAGGGCTCCCCTCCAGTGCCTGGTGCTGTCCGTGCGAGAAGGCACCTCCTCCCTTCCAAGCCCAGCGCCCCCGCCTTCCTGGAGGTGAGGGGGGCGCGTAGAGGGTGAGCGGTCTAAGCTGGACACCTGCTGCCCTGAGAGGGAAAGCGGGTCGGCATTCAACCAGGCAGCAGGAGTCAGAGGCCGGCTCCTGACACCGCAGGGCGCGGCCTTGGACGTGGGCTCCTGTGGAGGCTTCCCTCCTGGGCCCAGGCTGCCCCTCGCCCCGCCGCCTGGCAGAGCAGGATTCTGGCTGCAGGGACGTCTGCTCCTCTCAGCAGCCCCTCGTCTGGAGCAACCTCTGCCCTCTCCCACACTGTGGGCCGCGGGCTGCCTGCGCTCAGGACCGCCCGCAGACCGCCCGGCTCACTGTCTGATGAGCCCGTCCTGATGAGCGGGAAATCAATAGTGGACTCGGGGCTTCCTGTACCCACAAGGCCCAGACGCCCCCGCCTCTGTCGGCCGCCTTCCAGGCAGAGCCACCTGTGGGGAGAGGGAAGGAAACGCGCACTAATGAAACCTCCCGCGGTCCCGGCCGCCGGGCGTGCGCCTGTGTGAGCGCTGTGCACACGTCCTCTCTCCCTGTCCACACGTTCATTTCTGCATCCGGGCGGAGGCATATCAGGCGAGAACAGACGACTGTGCGTAGGCACTTATGTCTGTGGAAGGGTTGAAGTGTGCAAGTCTGTAGGCCTGAGCGCTGGTGCGTGTGCGTGGGAGAGAGGCTGGGGTCCATGGCAACACGCGTGTGGGAGTGCATGTGTACACAGTGTTGATCTATGGGTCTGAGTTTTTCCTTCAGTCCCAGGTAGCACATAAGGACTTGTATAGTGTGTGTGTTGCTGCGTGTGGTGTGTATATGTACATACAAGGTGTGCATGTTTATGCACCTGCTGGCTCAGAGAATGGGGAGTCAGTGGGTGAGCAGCAAGCTGAGGTGTGGGCTCATGCTAATCCCACGCCTGCATTAGCCATACATCTGTGGGTGAGCTGCCTGCCATGTGACCTTCTGTCGCAGACCCTACCTGCAGCCCTGACGGTGTCCCAGGGCCGGGCCACGCTGCCTGGAGCTGATTGGCTTGGCATAGACATGTGACCAAAGATGCCCACTGTCTCTGCTGATCAATGACCTCGGGCTCAGCCAGTTGAGTTGAGATAATGGGACTGTTCCCTTGGCAATTATAACTTAGATATTCGTCATGTGTGGACAGCACATCCAGTCCACAGCCACTGGGCAGCAGGCAGCCAGGGACACAGGGGCTGGAACTTGGGTTGTGGAGTCTTAAGAATCTCTAGGAATCCAGAGTTCCAACCAGGCTGCAGCCTCTGGACACCTCTGCCTGCTCCTGGATTTCCAGAAATTTCCTTAGTGCTCCTCCCAGTGCACCTGCTCTGCCCGAGCTGCCGGATGAGCCCTGGTGCCGGAACCCGGCTTGTCAAAGACAGCCTCTCCTCTGGGCCCGCCCGCCCGTGGGATCAGAGACACTCCAGGCTGCCAAGCACGTGCCCACTGCCCAGCCTTTCATCATCCTGGCCCTCTTTTAGTGGGGCCCACCCCATCTTCACTGAGTCACATCTGCAAGGAACCTCTTTCCAAATCGGTCCCACCCACAGCTTCCTGGTGGATGCATCTTTAGGGGACACTATTCAACCTAATGAGTGAGCAAGCATCAGGTATAAAGAGTGAGACCTTGTGGGAAGCAGTCTGGAGGCAGGGCAGGGTTCCAGGGCGGCTCAAGGCAGCCCTCAGACACAGAGGTTTGTCAAGCAAGGGCTGAGACGTGTCCGACGGAAGAGCCTTCAGAATGTGGCATGGCGGGGGTGGGGAAAGTTCATGGTGACACACATCCAGGAGCTAATCCAAGGGTGTCCCCGTGCGGACCTTCCTCTTCTGCCAGGGCGCGCTTCTCAGGTGTGGGGCTGGAGCCACTGCTCAGCGTGTGGTTTTTTGCACCTTTGTAACAGGATGGGTTGCCTAGCGCTCGCTGAAGAAAAGCCAAATATTCTAAACCCGACTTCCTCGCTGTGTATACCCTCACTTTTCTTGTTCCTCTCAATTACATCCGACAGGGACACTGATTCATTCCAGATGTCCAGTCAGAGCAGGTGACCATCATGTCAAGGAAATCCCGTCCGGTGCTATAGATTTCTCTTCCCGTACTCAAACCTGACACAGTCTTTGGAAATGATGTTAATAATGAATAAGCATGATATGTCCAGATGAGTTACAGGAGTAAATTGTGTGAAAGGGAAGTCCCCCCAAATTGCATTTGTTTCTGAAACCACGTTTCTATCATGACCCCCAACTCATGCTTACACAGCTGCAACAAAGATTTAAGAAGACAGTGCCTCCATAAAATGCACTTCCATTCTTATCTAGCTCTTATTGTTTTTGTTATGCTGGCTATGACCTTTAAATTGATTTCATAGCTCACTCATAGTTCATGTACTTGGAAAACATTGGTTCTAGAGCAGGGGTGGGCAAACTTTTTGACTCGAGGGCCACAATGGGTTCTTAAACTGGACCGGAGGGCCAGAACAAAAGCATGAATGGAGTGTTTGTGTGAACTAATATAAATTCAAAGTAACCATCATTACATTAAAGGGTACGGTCTTTTTTTTCAATAGTTTTATTCATTTCAAACGGGCCGGATCCGGCCCGCAGGCCGTAGTTTGCCCACGGCTGTTCTAGAGTCATCAAAAAAAAACTCACGATTGTTGCAAGTTTCTCTCTCTTGTAAATAGCTCTCAGGGCTCAGCATTGAGAGTAGAGGGACCTAGAAGGAAGTTTCCAGGATGTATTTTTAAATTAAATTTGTAATTAAGCAGAACTGGAAGCATTGTTGTTCTCCAGTGGATGTTTCAGGGCATCTGACAGCTGGTGAAAGGACTGTCTTGGACTAAGGCTGAGCACGCAGGCGACACTTGGGTGTGGGGCACCTTGCTGAACCCCCAGGACCACACATAAGCTGTGCTGGACCCTTGGAGAAGGATGAAGCTCACCTTAGCACCATGCTGACAGTGTGCCTTGACAGTGGGGTCTTTTATATATAACACTAGGGGCCCAGTGCATGAATTCGTGCACCTTGAAAGGAACTGTGGGCTGCGAGGCTGCGGTGGGCACAGGGGTGGGTCTCAGACCATCCTTTGTGCTCCTGCCCAGCTCCTCTGGTCTTGATCCCCAGTTCCCTCTCTGCCAGCAGCCCCACTCCTGCCACCACTGCTCCCATGCACTGACAGCACCAGCCCCACTTGCACCTACTGACAGTGCGGAGCGATTGTGGCCGGCACCAGCACCAGTGCGAGTTGGTGCTGTCAGCAGGTGTGAGCTTCAGCTGCTTCTCTGATCGCTCCTCAGGAGCAGGGGGAGGTGGAGAGCCCTCAGGGGCGATTAGGGCCAGCAGCTGCACTGAGTGATGGGGGCCAGCACCGGGTGCCAACAGCGGGTGCAAGTGGTGGCTCCGGCGCCAGCAGTGGGTGCAAGCACCAGGTGGGACCGTGGCATGTGGGAAAAAAGAATTTTCAGTAACCACCAGAGGCTCGCCCCGATGACAGGGACCGGCGCCCCACCTTGGTCTGGCGCCGCTGCTCACCTGCTCCACCATCCTGCTGTGGCTGATGCCCACCATGTTCTATGTTCTGCAGCCTGCTGCCAACGCCTGCCATGTTCCGCACATGCCCCCTGGTGGTCAGTGCACGTCATAGCCACCGGTTGTTAAGTTGTTCCACCGTTTGGTCTATTTGCATGTTAGGGTTTTATATATATATAGATGATGCCATATTTTGGTAAATATGGCCCATAACCCCTTATGGATAAGGTGTCCATGTGAAATGTTGGGTGTCATCTAATCCTTTCTTCCTTCTATCCACCTGCTCATCCATCCATCCATCCATCCATCCAATCATCCACAGCAACAGCGTGATGTTTTTTATTAAGAAAAATTTCAAAGATAGCTACGGATAGAAAAGTTGTACCTTGAACTGTCCAATACCCATCGGTGAGATTCAATAGCGATTAGAATTTTGCCTTACATTTTTTTAAATTTGCTGACGGATATAAAAGCAAATTCCAGATGTTATCTCATCTTGCTTTAACGTATCTCCTTGCGAAGTTCTGAAAGTTACATCTACTACCCTACCCCCACCAGAGTTGTTGCAGCGCTAATGAAAGCTGGTCTGTAAAAATCCAGATTCAAGCAAGGCCCACCCTTTACATTCGGTGGTTAAGTCTCTTCGGGTCCCTTTACATATAAAGCACCACCCACTTTGGGTTTAAGTCATGACGTTGACTTGCTGAAGAAACCAGCCCAGCTGTCCTTGGGAAGGGGCTTCTCTCCTGGCTTCCTCGTTGTGTCATTCAGTGCCTTAAGCTATCCCCGTATTCCTATAAACTGGAAGCTAATTCTGAAGACTTGATCAGATTTAGGTTCTGTGTTTCTGGCAAAGATTCTTCAAGTACTGCACATAGTGTGACAACACTTGAAGGATCGTGTTTACTGCTGTGTTTTAATGATATGAGAACCAGTCAGTGGGCTCATCCCACGGCGTGATGACCCCCTTGCAAAGCTCCCCACTAAACTTTTGCCCAAAGGTTTCCTGTGCTGATGATCGTTTCCTGAGTCAGCTGTCACCTGGGGGTTGCACCCTGGTGACGACTCATTCTATCATCCTTTCCGTGCCATCAGCTAGGTGCTTCTACAAGGACTTGACTTCCTCCACTCGGTTCATTTGGCTTCTCAAAAATACAGTTCCTAGAGGAGCAATCCTACCCTCTGTGACTTCAATGGTCTGGGCCTCTTCTGCTTGGTGAATGGTATGCGTACTGACACCTTTATTGTGTAGATTCTCCAGATGGAAACCTGGAGTGATTCATCCCACGGAGCCCAACATCTATGAGCCTGGCTGCGTCTTCCGGGCTGAGAGGAAGAGCCAGTGATTCGTCGATTGACCAATGGCCAACAGAGTGGCCTCCTCTCCCTGAAAGCGGCTCTGCCAGGGGCCCTGCTGACGCGCATGGCCTTCTCCACACAGGTCCAGGAGACTGCCCCACTGTCCCTGGCCACCCCTCTTCTTCAGGAAACCCACTGTAGGGCTCGGCCTCTGCCGTAGGAAGCATTTTCCAGGTGAGCTCTTCCATGTCAGAGTTCATGGTGGGGAGGAGAGGGAAGGTTGTGGTGGGACACGGCAGGGAGGGGAGGGCAGCCACCGAGGGGAGGTTCTCACCATGAGCTCTTATGTGATTCTAGGAAGAAGACTTCAATCCTGTCAGTGGAGGATCTTGCTTGCTGCTCCTTTTCATTCATCTAACTGTCTGAGAGATGCTTTTCATCCTAGCCCACCCACCCCACCCCAGCTGGCATGCCAGTCCCCCCAAGATTTCCTTATAACGTGCAGCATCTGGGAACTGAGCATCTAGCTCAGGGAAGCCAGACGTGGGCTACAGAAGAGAAACATATCTCGCTTCTCCATTGGTCCCAAACTCTTGGTATTCGTATTTACATGAAATGAGGGCACAGTCTAGCCGTTGGTAGGATAAGTCACCTTCCTACATGCTCCTCTACAAGACAAGGCTGCAATAGACTCACTCACATAGATGCCAAAACCGACTGAGCCCAACCAGATACTGTTTCCAACCCGGAGGTAAAAGCAAACAATGGGGCTCCCCCCTGAGTGTTCAACCGGTTAAACTGGAATAAAGGGTACAGGTTACAGGTTCAGCTCCACTTCCAACTCACCGTGGGCTGTTCTGTGAGGAGCGTTCCGAGAGGCAATCAATAACGCATGTATTTACCGCTCAATCGTTTGACGAATCCAACTGGCTGTTTACAACATCACAGGTACTTGAGTGAGCACAACCTCCTTTTCCCCAGACTCTGCTGTGTGTGTGTACATGTAGCCTAAGGTTGGCAGGCGAGCGGATCTCCAAATACTTCTCTTCGGGAATCGGCAGGCTTCGGACAATCGAGGGAGTACCCAGGCCCAGGCAGCTCCCCAGCGCCCGGGGTGGCCTGGGAGATGCCCGTTGTGCCTGATTATTACAGACCACACGTAACCGTGTGTAAAATCCCCCGCTGTTCAGAGGTTCTTGTACTAAGCAGGTTAATTAAACTTTAATTTGAATCTCCCAGCTTATATGGGTCTGGCCTTAAAATTATCCCACCTCATTCTCTGCCTATGTATGCATTAGTGGAGGAGGGAGAGCGGGAGGGTAAGGCATTTGCATGCCCGAGTCATTAAATTGGCTTAATCTAATTAGCAGGTTGTGAAACAGTTGACGAGGCTTGATCGACATGCCCCTTTAGGAAAGCCAATCTATTTTAAAATATTATTTTTCTTTGCAAAACACCAGCTGTATGGTATATGATAACAACTCATGCTCAAATTCAATTAGCCGGTGTTACCTAGGAATCCCACGCAGGCACGCTGTGTCCGGCACCTCCAGCTCCAGCATGGGCCGCGGGACCCCCAACTCCGGGAGACAAGGCCAACTTCACCCTGGCTTTGGGGCATTGAACTAACTTTATGACTCAAAACATCTGGAGATTGGTAAACTCCCAAATGCTGGGCAAATACAAACAGGGCCTTCATCCCCAGCCGTCACTGCCTGTGAGCCCACCCCGCCACGGACACACAGCATCCCCACGTGCTCCCTGGGGTGGACCCAGACCTCAACGCTCCCCCTCCTCTTCACCTTTCCAATCGCAAATATAAATCCATCGGTGTCACTGGCGAGCCCGCTGGGAAATTCTCGGCCTCAGTTCAGGACATTAAAAGATGTTGGTGAGAATTTTCAAAACCCAGCCCTACAATTTGTCCTCTGCCTACGGCTAGCGACCAGGCCGCCAGCACCGCTTTGTCACAGATCACAGGTCACAGGTCACAGGGAGCGTGATGGCTCCAGCGCGGTCCCTGTTCCCTGGCAGGGCAGGTCCCTCTGTCAGGAGCGCCTCCCTCCAGCTGCGGTGGGTGCACCTGCGCGCACCCTGGGTCAGCAGGAGCCCACAGAGCCATGCAAACACCTCTGCCTGCCGGAGGCATCTGTAGGCAGAGGTACAGCCCAGAACAGCGCTCAGCCTGCAGCACAGGAGTGCTTGGAGGTTGAACTTGAGAAAAGCGTGCGCCTCACCCGCGGAACTCCATTCTCGACTCGCACCAGGAGGCTGTGTGCGAAAACGGTCTAAAACTAGACAATCAATAATTCGTATTGCAAACACAGTGTGCTGTTAAGTGGTCCGGTCTTCGGATGTCTTTGAAGAGCAGGGAAGGAGTGGGAATAAGCAGCCAGGAGTAACCAGCGGAAACACGTCCCCTATGAACCAGGGTCTCTGAAGGAAGTCACAGACACGGGCTGCCTGCTGGCCCCGCGGACGGGCTGGGGCTGCAGCAGAGCGCGGGCCCTACCTTTCCGGTGGCTCTCTGTCTGCATGCCGGTCCTCTCGGGAGTCGGCACCGCCTGGCCTGGCGGAGGGTGCAGGCGGAGCAACCTCGAGTCGGGGGCCTGGGGTGGTTTATGAAACAGGAAACGGTTTGGCTCCACTTCTCTGGGTATTTGGGAGAAGGGGGGTAAATTATCGTGTTTTTGTTTCTTTTTTAAGAAGAAATATTTCTTTTTAATAGATTTCATAGAGGAAGGGAGAGGGTGAGAGAGGCGCATCCTCGATCGACTGCCTCCTGCACGCCCCCTACTGGGTATCCAGCCTGCAACTGGCTTGTGCCCTGGCCAGGAACTGAAGCAACTGGTGACCTTTGGTGCCTGGGATGACACTCAGCTCCCGAGTTACACCGGCCGGACCTTTCTGCGTCTTTCTGTTCTGGTTCTTTGGTGCATCAGTGAAACAGTCCACGCTCCTCCCCAGGCAACGGTAGAACGAACAACAGGCCCTCTGCTGGGCAAGGAAAGGCCTTAGGAAGGGATTAGGTACAGCCGTGGGCAAACTACGGCCCACAGGCCAGATCCGGCCCATTTGAAATGAATAAAACTATTGAAAAAAAAGACCGTACCCTTTTATGTAATGATGTTTACTTTGAATTTATATTAGTTCACACAAACACTCCATCCATGCTTTTGTTCCGGCCCTCCGGTCCAGTTTAAGAACCCATTGTGGCCCTCTAGTCAAAACGTTTGCCCACCCCTGGGTTAGTAGGAAGAACTGACTTCTCCCCACAGCCAGGGTCTCTCCACCTCCACACAGGGCATTTGGGGCAGGGTAGCGCTGCAGGGCATTTAGCTGCTGCCATGCCCACTGCCCACTAGATGCCAGCAGCGCCCTCTGTGGGTGGGGGTGCAGCTGTGTCCTTCCAGCACGTGCTGAGCGGAAAGCGCTGCTCTCCCCACACACGCTCGCAAATCCCGGCCCCAGCGGATGTCCCACCTGGCTCCGTGGACCCGGCTCTGTGGATCTGGCTTCATGGACCCGCGTGTCCGTGGGGCTGGCTTGCTGCAGGGAGAGGGGAGGTGCGCCAAGGACGGAGGCCAGGACAGAGCTGTCTTCCATCCCAAGGGGCCCGCCGCTCCCCATAGGGAGAATGAAAAACACCTGTGCCCGTGCGGCTGCGGGTCTGCAGCGTCTTGGGACCCAGGACGCTGGACCAGGGGGACGCCCATCAGCTGGGCGGCGGAGCAGCAGGATTTGGTAAAGCCTGGAGTGGCTGACTCACAGGCTCCCCCCAGGAAACCCAGAGCGGGGCCCCTTTTATCCCTAACGGGGACGGGAGGCCCCGCCCCGAGGAAGCTGGTCTAGTGCCTTTGGAGTCCCTCCCCTGCAGCTCATCGACGGGTGCAAAGCCCCCCCGAGGTGCCCTTCCAGCCGGCTCTCCCTCAGAGCCCCGGCCCAGGCAAGATGCAGTCTGAGGGCCCATGACGGGGCCACGTGTGGCTTAGAGGCAACACTCTGCATGGACACGCGTGCTTTTGTGGAGATGGAGAGATTCAGTTGTCATATTCGATTCCACCCTGACCTGGGCCCCAGGTCCCTGCCAGCCCTGGGCGGTTTGTGGGGGCCAAGGCTGAGCCCCTTCCCTCCGGGGTTCTGGGCTGTGGGGCCGCAGAAGTGCTCTGAGCGGCGGTGAGGTGGCTGTGAGGGAGGGGCAGGTGGCAGCGGCGCCGGGTGCCCCTCCTGCTCACTAACTGTGTCTCCGTGCTTCCTACGCTTTGTGGGTCCTTCTGGGTCCGGACTCTGTGCTGGTAGTGGCGTCTGGTCCCCTTGACTGAGCTCCACGAAGCGCCTGCAGAGGCCACGCCGCCCCCTCCCGCGCCAGGGAAGGGGAGGCCCAGGAGGGAGCTGCCTGCCGCCGCCATCTGGTCGGCCATGGGCGGGCTGGGACCACTGCCTCCCTCGCGAGCAACTAGACCAATTTGCTCGCCTTTTTCCTCTTCCTTTTTCTCTTTTTTTTCTGGCCTTTATGGTTTTTCAGTTTCGATGCCAACGACCTGACCGAGGACACGGAAGGAGAGCAGAAAGGAAGGTTGTGTTGTATTAAAAACATCAGAGAGAGGCTTTGCGGAGCGTCAACATTTTACTTCAGGTGTCGAGAGGCGGCGGCCCACTGGCTAGCTCCGCGTCTCCCGGCCTGAACTTTTCCAGGGGAGGCAGGGCCCGTTATTGCAAATATGACTGAAGTGGCAGATTGTCATGTGCTGCGAGTCACTGTCCCGGTTAATGGAGACATCCAAGGACCACCCGGGGAGCAGCTGAGGATGTCACCCAGGAAAGCGACCCCCCCACCCCCCCGGCTGGCATCGCGGGCGCAGCCTGGGCTGGCTTCGGGAGGCAGAAGGCAAATGGGTCCCGCGTTCCAGGGGCCGGTTGGTTAACAGAGCAGCGTGGATGGGCGTCTCCAAGGACCGGCCTGTGGGGCGTCCCCTCCGCTGGAGGCAGTCTGCTCCCCTGGCGGGTGACAGAGGCGGAGCTGGGAGAAGGGGCGGGGACATGTGGCCACCCACACGGGAAGGGACGGCCTGTGGGTTCTTGGATGAAGAGCTAGAGAGGAACTTGCCAGAAAACCTGAATAGGTTCGCAGGGAAATGCCTTCACACCAGCTGGTTAATTCCATCCAAATGAAAGGCTTGCAGCTTCTATGAAAACCTGCCGGACGTGCTACCACAGTCAAGTTGGGCTTGCCACTTGTGAACGGGTGTGCACGGCGCCAGTGCTCCCAGCTTAGAGGAGGTACCCGGAGCCTCCGTGTGTGAGACGCGTTTTTCTCTATCAAAACCCACGTGACTTCAGGACACATGCAGCCGCCCCCCATTTGCATATCCCCCCTTTTGTGCCGAAATCTCAGCTGCTCCAAAGAGAATCAGTTACTAGAAAAAGTGCCGAGGCTGTCAGGCCAGCGTTTCCGGGTCTGACATCCGCGGCGTGGGGCCAGGGGGAGACGCACAGTGTACCGAGCACGGAGCTGCTGTGGGTTTCGTCTCAGAAACCACACTGAAGAACTGCAGAGCTCAAATGAAGTGGGGCGCGTTCACTTTGGGGAGCGGAGGGGGTGCTCCCGGGCCCGTTCTGCCTGGCCTTATTAACTCATCCGTAATTAGCCCATAGCTTCGATACAATGTAGCTCGTGCCATATGGGCTAATATCGCGCCGAACGGTACCCCCCGCGCAGGTGACAGGCTGTCACACTGAAGGGAGATTAGCATAAAACAAACAACAACACACCCTTAACGGCGGTGGTGCCATTTGCCACGCCAGAGTTATGGCCGTGTAAGCACTTCCATTAGAAACCCGTACTTTCAAAGATTTTATAAATTAGTCATTTACAACATCACTCTGGGCTGAAACAAAGCCCAGCCAATCCGCTCTCAGCCAGGAAGGCGGACGCTCAATGACACTCGGAATAAAACATGTGGCGATCGCCCCGAGTTCTGGCTGCGCGCGCTGTCCTCGGATTCTCTGAGCCAAACCCCGATGGCGGCTCTGGGTTGAGTGGCAGAGATCGGCGGTCCGTGTGGGAAGAGATGTTTTCTACGGCTCTCCGGGCTGAGCAGGCGTCTCCGTGGTGGGACTGAGCTGGCACTGAACACGCCTGTGTCCCCTGGAGGAGCGTGTCGCCTGCGAGGACTACGGACAAGCCTATGGCCCCGGTTTGGGCTTCCCCCCAGGAAGTGGCCCCATTCAAGGCGGCGGTCAGAGTGAGAGGACCCTGCTCAGGTATATCCCCGTGTTCTCTCCGTCACGGGCTCTGAGAACCAAACGGCAGCGAGGACCCTGACAGTATTTGTGTTTTTCCATCATCCAGGGGTCAAAACGGCAACATTGTTGAGGGCCCTACACACGTCACGAGCGTTCAGGACCTGGCTGGGCCTGGCTGGTGTGTGGGTCACAATGGCCGTGAAGTCTTGGATTCTCACTCGAAACCACGACTGCCACACCCCTCACTCACAGGACCATGGCAGGCCGAGGCCCTTCCACAGGCGAAACCCACCCAGAGCCAACCTCGTTCCCAGGTAGCCTCTCCCTGTGATTTCCAGCGGGACCACTTCCTTCCCTTTCCCGGAGCGAAAACGGCATTTGATGCTGATTTCTTTCTATTCTGCTCAAAGCATCTGGGGTGCCCCAGGAGACCCCCTTGAGTCCTCCCCTCAAAGCCTTGTGGCCCTGCTGCGGTCTGGTTCCACGGGTCCCTCCCAGATGCAGGAGACGGGGCCGAGCGAGCAGCGGGGCTGTGGGCTGGCCCGGAAGGTGCAGGGGCCTCTGAGTCCTGTTCTCACCTGGTGCCTCCAGCACAGAAGCCACTGGAGCTCGAACATTTTTGAGCTCAGATAACCGGGTCCTAAATCATCTCATCTCCACTCCATTTCCCTTGAGAAATGGACAGAACCTACCCTAACCCTCCTTCCCAACAAAGCCGGCCCTGAGCTCACACCTGGGGCAGGGCTGCAGCTGGGAAGGGGCCAGGAAGGGATTCTCTCAGATGTGTGGGTGGGACCTTCCTCTCCAGCCCCTGTAGCACGAATGCCTCACAGGCAGGAGGTAGAAGGCATTGGCGGGAGGGAGAAGGCATGGGCGGGAGGCTGGGCATATCCACACAAGCACTGACCTCACAGAAAGGGCTCCAACCTTCCAGAAGGACTTCACCACTGGGCTGGCCCCGGGGCCACGTCCACCCCTCCCTGAGCGTCTGCGTGGGCCATGAGCGACTCCTGGGGCCGTGTGGCTTTCGATGCAAACTCAACTGGGCCTTGCGGGTCCCCTGCCCCGGGTCTGCTTCCCCACCAAGGGTCTGTGCGTGGGCTGAGCCTGGAGGAGCCATTTCCTTCGGGGCTGGTCCAGCCTTGCTCTGCTTGGGGATGTATCTCTACTCACTTTTTTTGTTAATCCTCACCCAAGGATATTTTTCCATTGGATTTTAGGGAGAGTGGAAGAGAGAGGAAAAGAAATATCGATGGGTTGCCTCCTACACGCATCCCGGCCAGGGCCCAGGCCGGGGAGAAGCCTGCAACTAAGGTTCGTGCCCTTGACTATAATCGAACCCGGGACACTTCGGTCTGCAGGCGGACACTCTATCCACTGAGCCAAACCGGCTAGGGCTCCACTCACTTTTAATAATGTTCAAGATATGACACAACACGCGACGGGAAAACAGGATTTCTTCTGACGCCGGCGTCGTCTGGTGAGGTCTGCAGGATTCCCTTCTGAAGGGCAGCTCCGCTGTTTG
The DNA here is from genome assembly GCF_000327345.1 of Myotis davidii. Lineage (NCBI taxonomy): Eukaryota > Metazoa > Chordata > Mammalia > Chiroptera > Vespertilionidae > Myotis > Myotis davidii. The sequence continues at coordinate 4,542,320 of NW_006284618.1, read as the reverse complement.
GCATCACCGCCATGACCTGCCTGCATGGGCGGACAGGACAGGAGCTGCGTGCTCGCTCCTCCCTCTCGCTGGCCATTTATGGGACTCTGTGGCCAATGCCCTGCCGGCCATAAGCGGCAGCAGACAGGGCTCCGTGCAGAACACTGGCCCTCGAGCATCTGCTGTTCCTCTGGCGATCGCGCGGTACAGGACCTCCATGTTTGTCTCCCCGTTACTTACCGAGCGGGAATAATACGCCGTGTGTGTGCGAGAAACGGACGGGGTAGGGCCGCTGTGCCAGTGTCCATGTCCGTGTTCCTGTTTGTCACTGATTGTCAAATAAACTTTGTCCCTTTTTAATAAATGTTATGAAATGCTCTGCAAATCGGGAGAGTGTCACCCATCAAGTCTACGGAACATCACCACCATTAAAAATGCAAGGCTGTCAGGCACGCGGGACCCTGGCCCATAAAATGCCACATGGCCACACGGACACATTTCTCTCTGGCCGACAGCCCCTCGCCACGGAGGGAGAGGGCAGGCTTCCTGCAGGAGTGTGCATGCTCACACGCACACACACGCACACGCACACGCCCTCCTGGCCCCGGGGTATCTGGAAATCCCAGCTGATCAGATAGCATCTCCACAGGAATGCTTTTAGCTGCCTCACACTTCCTTTGCAAGGAGGGTATGAACAATAACAAAACCCAGGCGAGGCAGCCCGACAAGAGGATTTCGTTTTGGGAAAAGTCACCCGAGAGCGCGCCGGCGCGGGAGCCATCTGGGGAGTGTCGGCCAGGCCCGGAATGCGCGCCTGCCTGCCTGCCGCTCCAGCCGGCTCCCCGCGGCTTTGATTCTGAGAATGATGCTGCCCAGAGGCGGGCGGGCGGGGCGGGCGGGGACTGGC
>NW_006284618.1:4538417-4541359 GCF_000327345.1 Myotis davidii | reverse complement strand
CCCTCGGCCTCTGCCGCCGGCTCCCAGCGTCCTCCTGTCCCTGCTCCCCGCACCGATGTGGGTGGGTGCCGCCTCCTGTCCCTGCTCCCCGCACCGATGCGGGTGGGTGCCGCCTCCTATCCCTGCTCCCCGCACCGATGTGGGTGGGTGCCGCCTCCTGTCCCTGCTCCCCGCACCAATGCGGGTGGGTGCCGCCTCCTGTCCCTGCTCCCCGCACCGATGCAGGTGGGTGCCACCCTGGAGATGCCAACCCTGATGAAGGGCCCTGGCACGCCCTGCAGCGCAGCCCCAGGAAGCCCAGGAGGCCCAGCCCATGAGTGGCAAGAGCTCCTCCCATGATGCTCCACTGCAGAGGGCCTTTTGTCTGGCGTTTAGGTTCCGTGTGGGCATGATCCCAACCCTTTTTGTAAAAACAAAGGAGAAAAAGTAGAATTAAAGTCATCGGATTTCAAGCTTTATTTTCAAGGGATGTCTACGCACAATTTCTTGTATCGAGGCTTCATTTCAGTGTGCGGGGGAAACATCATTTGACCAAGAAACGCCTTCTGCAGTGAGGGCAGTGCAGGGCCACGCGGACGCCCTCCTGGCCACGGGAGAGGGAGGAGGAGCGTGGACCCGCTGCAGAGCCGGCCGGCGTTCCCCCTCGCGGCCCAGGGATGTCCTGGGAGGCGCGTGGAAATGACGGAGACACCGAGCAGCCTGTCTGAGGTCCTCGCCCCAGGACCCCGTCGGCAGGAGACACGCTGTTTCTCCAAGCCCCTCCGGCTGGAACCCAGCACCCTCTTCTGTCCTGTCTCCTTTCGTTTTTGCGTATCAGCCAAGCAAAGAGCCCCCAATGGGAGCCCGGGATTCCTGCCTCTGGTCCCCTCTTCCCCCAGCCCCCAAATCAGCCCCACGCACCATCCTCCCCTTCAGCCTCCGTGCACCCGGCCCATAGAGTGGAGCGGGGAGCCGGGGAAGCCCCATCTCCGCACATGCCAATGACATCCCCATCCCGCACACAGTGGCGCTTGGAGCCACCAGTGGAAGACAACCCAGGTGTGCAGCACTGTGTCCCCATCGCCTAAGCCGCCGAGCTGTCCCTGAGCAGTGGCCAGGGAGCCATGGTCTGGGTGACCTACAGTGGGCACCAGTCCTGCCCTGCCCTGCCTCCTTCACCTGTATAGCACAGAGCCACCCTTCCCTTCACTCGGCCCCTGTGGTGTCAGCACCTGCTTGGACGGGAGCTCGGGTTCAAGGCGCAGTCCTTCATTCAGTGGTCAGCAAACACTCACCGAGCTCTGCAGTCAGGGAGCATCTACAATCAGCGCTGCGTGGGCCGCGGGCGTGGGCGAGTTTCCCATCGTGCCTGCTTCTCTGCTTCTTCACAAGCGAAGCGCATGCTAAGAAGAGAGGAACCAAAGAGCTTAGGTACTTCCATGCAGAGCCATGGACATGGGCAACAGGGTAGTGAAGACCTGGGGGCTGGGTAGGGGCTGGGAGGAGGGGGCTATAGGGGGACAAAATGGGAGAATCTGTAATACTGTCAACAGTAAACAAAATAAACAAAAATAACATCATACCTTCAATCCCCCCTCCCCCCCAAACAAAACAAAACAAAACAAATGACGATGCAAGTAGAAGCCACAGAAGCCCGGGCATGGTACCTGACCTGGGGGAGGGAACCCTCGTGCTCTCCAAACATGAGTTGACTTTGAGCTCCATTGTGAAGGTCAAGTAGCCTTCGGGACCGGGCAGGGCTGGAGACGGCTCTCAGTGGTATCAAGTCACAACCAGGCTGCCGTCCCCTTAACCAAACTCAGAGCTGTCTGCAGAAATGGAGACAATGCCCGGGCCCCCGAGGGTCCCCCAGCACCCCGCTCTGAGAACTGTCGTTGCATCCTCGCCCCTTGATCTGTGGGACCAGTGGTCAGAGAGGAACACTGGCCCTGCCTCTTCCTCCAGGCAGGAAGCAAGGAAGGCCGTCGGGGCCTCTGAGGGCTCAACGGGTGACCCGTGAGTCCATCGTTCCATTATTACCGTGACATCAGCTCTATCATTTAATCATCTCCTTGCTCAACCCTATGACACATGTCCAATTCCTGGTTTTATAAGGCGTATGCAGATGTTCAAGCAGGTGGAATACTCGCCCAGCCTGGGTAGGCAGAGGGTCTCATCCATGATTCCCAAGTCTTTTCTGTACCATCCACACACATGATGTATGTTTATGCATGTGTGTAGATATGTTGATGTATAGACATGCATGCATATAGATATCTTGAGGTATATATCAACTATGAGATCATGGAAACGTATGAAAAGTTGTATTGTTCTTAGGGACCACCTGTGGGTACATGGAATGTGCTGCTGGTTTCTTTTCTCAGAATGTTCTATAAAAGTAAAAAAAATTAGCAGGTCACCTCTCCGCCTTTGGCAACTGGAAACTTTCCAAGGTGGCTAAAAATAAGTGATGGATGGGAACTGGTTCTCCGGGCGCCGAGAGGACCGGGGCTGTGCCAGAGCGGCCCGGTCCTCACTGAAGGAAAGAAGCAGCGGGCGGTGGTTGGGGAACCAGGCCTGGGTCTCGTCTCCATCAGCCACGCGTCAGGGCGTGCAGGGAGCACGTGCTCTTTTCTCTCTCTCTCTCTCTTTCTCTCTCTCTCTCTCTCTCTCTTTTTATTCTCACCTGTAAATCAAGGGGTTTGGGGACAGCCTGAAGGCTAAGAGCCATCATCCCCTCTCTATGTGTCCACTTTCCCGTCGCTGAAGACGCTCTCATGGCCCAGCCTGCTTGAGTACAGGGGTCCGACGGGCACCCAGTGGCAGAACCAAAGGTCCAGCCTGTAGTGAATTGGGAGCGCACAACCCCAAGGTCTAGGACAAGAAAAGACAGAAGCGTAGACGGGAACTTTGGGAGGTGTGGCCCGAAGGGGGAGGGAGTGTGCCCAGCATCTGGACGCTGT
>NW_006284618.1:4537209-4538207 GCF_000327345.1 Myotis davidii | reverse complement strand
AGGGTGCGGGGGGGTGCGGGGTGGTGAGTCTCCTGGCAGCTCCCTGAACACACTGCTTCCCAAGCGGCTTGCAGTCACTTCCCTGCTCCCAGGTCCCAACCGCCGGGTATTTTTCATCTGCTCCCATCCCCACAGGCTCTCTCTCCAACTCGGCAAATCCAATTTGTCATCACTCAGATATGCGTTCAGGCTCCGAACAGCCATTTCTTATACAAACCAACGGGGATTAACCTCCATCAATTGTTTAAGTGCAATCAGGCGCGTTCATAAACAATGTGAATATATTTAGTGCACGCCTGCCCGAGACAGGTGCCCGCAGGAGCTGGGAACCGGGCAGGAGGCAGCTCGGGGCTTCCCGGTGCTTTATGGGGCCGTTAATGAGTATGGATTGTTGTGTCTCCTTAATTTTACCTCGGCCAGAGGGACCCCTGTTTTCCTAGGGATTTGGGTTGGCTCCCAGATGGTAAAAATCAGGACCAATCTCCTTTTGAGTCAAACAGCCCTTGCCCCCACTCCTTCCCGCCGCCCCTCCTCGGCCCCTCGCTCCCCACCGCCGGGCTAAAAATAACCCCGCGCTTTGTGGAATTTGCCCACTAACTCCTCCGTCCCCACAGGTACTGGCTGGTCACATGCCGTCTACTTGACCCACTCGAGTCTCCTCAAGTGGCCGCGTGATGCTTCCGGGTGGATAAACCCACTTCTGAACCCTCTGGAGCTCACATGTTCTGTGTTTCTTGGGGACGAAAGCGGTGCCGGGAGGAGGGCATGGGTGGCTCACTCCCCACTCACCACATGGGTGTTTCCCGTTGCATTTAGGGAGCGTCCCCCATTGGCGAGGTGCCATCCTGGGCGCTGGGATCCCTTCATGGATGAGACCGTCAGTGACTCCGGCCCTGGTCACGCTCACTCTCTAGTGGAGGGGGGGGACAGGCAGGGTCACCATGAGAGTCAGGGGGGCATACGGTTTGTAGAAGGAGGTGAGCTGAGCGTGAGCAGGA
>NW_006284618.1:4534776-4537188 GCF_000327345.1 Myotis davidii | reverse complement strand
GGGAACAGGGCAGGGGCCTTCAGACGGTCCCGGGCCAGTCCCCTGAACTAAGGCTGGGGACCCACTGTGTCCGTCTGTGAGGAGGAAGGTTGCCTTTCGCTGAAGCAGAGGCCTGGCCAGCAGACACATCAGACCCCATCGGAAGGCAGGCATGGACGCGCTTTTGCTGGAACCCAGATGGAGCCTGGCGGAGTCGCTGCGTTTTGGTCCGCAGAGCCAGGCCCTCACGTGTGGCTTTTCACAGACCAGACGTGGAAACCACGGGCACGCTTGCCTTTGTGCAAAGAAAGACGCGCTTCTCCTCGGGCCGACCCGCACCCTGCGATCTATTATTTAAGACACTGCCACATTTTTGTTGACACTTTAAAGCCGGGTCGGAGAGCGTGTCTGAGAGCCGAATGTCTTCCGTCTGACCTGCCTTTCTGGGCCACTCTCCCTCACACATCTGTCCTTCAGGAGGAAGCCTGCCTGGGCGTCCCCTCATCAAAGTCCACACCGCCCCCAAGACCAAGGCCCAGCAAGTGAGACAGCAGGCCCAGGCCGCTCAGACTGCTGCTCCCTCCATGAGCTCGGCCAGCTGCACCTTCCAGTGAAGGGCGCACCCCCTCCCTGCTCTGGGGTGAGCGCTGCTCCGACCTGGGTCCCATCCATCGTCTGGTCGTCCTCAGACCCTGATGACAGATGGATGGAGATCGAACGGAAGGGGGAGAGGGACAGGGTCCCTGCTCCAATGCGCCTGTGCATTAAAAAATAAATAAATAAAAGAAAAGAAATAAAATACAAAGAACAAAAAAGGAAATACAAAAATAAAATTAAAAATCTCCTAAAGCACACAACGTGGTGATAAGCACGTTGTCCAGGCCCAGTGAAGCCACAAGGACACGAGGTGAGCACCCAACGTTCCCGCAGGACGGAGCCGGGAGCCTGGGATCCCGGGGGCCTCACCCAGGTTAGGGATCGGCCTCCTGAAATGAAATCCCACCGCCGCTCCCGCCCTGCAGAGGGAACGATTGTCAGGGGCCTTCAAACCCTGTTTCTGGCTTCAGCTCTCATTCTGCTCTGCCCACTTTCTTTTTTTTTTTTAGAGAAAAGGGGGAGTGAGGACCGAGCAACCCGATCTCCCTGAGATCGAAGCCGGCACAAGGGCCCTTTGTTTCCCGGCCGAAGCCCGGGGACTCCTGTCCGTGCCAGGAGGCCGAGCTCAGCGATGCCGTCATCGTTCCGCCTCATTTCCACGCGGCCTGTCCGCGGCCTGACCTGTGCGGAGGAATGCGGGCTCCCCGGCCCTGCGCGCGGGCCCACAAACGGCCGCGCTCCGTCCCGTTAGCCAGCAGATGCGGTGCGCGGTACCCGGTGCTCACGGCTTCAAGGCGAGTCTGATAGACGCCCCCATCTGCTCCCTGCCTCCCGCAGTCTGAGCCGCGGCCTGTGTCTCCTCTGAATGTAGGGGGTCAACCTACACATTCAAACACACTGACTTTGGCCCGGCCGGCGCCGCTCAGTGGTTAAGCATTGACCTATGAACCAGAAGGTCGAGGCTCGATTCCTGTCTGGGGTGGTGCCCAGGTTGCTCCATCCCCAGCAGGGGGCATGCAGGGGGCCACCCATCATTGATTCTTCTCATCATTGATGTTTCTCTCTCTCCCCCTCTTCCTTCTTCTCTGAAAAATATCTATGAGAGGTTGACTTTCCCCGCGCCTTCTCGCTAGTTACCTGCTGACCTAGGAGGAGACCCAGCATTGACTTCTGGGCTACTTATTTCTGAATTTTAATTTGTACCTTTAAGAAAAAAGTCTTGACCAGAGATATTTTGCATAAAAGCGTGTACGATTTTTTTCCCCCTCTTATTTTGACTGTTTTTATGGTAAGATTATCCTGTTACTTGAAACATTACTTTAGCTATATGTATACACTTTCCTTATATTGTGGCATCATAGCTTTTATTTTTTTAATTCCCCCCTTCAGAACATACTGTCCAACTTTGTATTCAAAGCTGCGAAGACACAGACCACCTTTTATAGAAATCCAAGCTACGTGAAACCTCAGGAACGGAGGAATGTCTTACCACGGTTCCCCCACCGGCCACAGGTAGACTCGGGGTTGGAAATAAAAGTTTAAAAAATGTTAAAGACTTTCCTAAGGGGTGTTAGAGATCTTGGTTTCCACACACCAGGAAGTGGGTCAAGGCGCCCGGCTCCCCGGTGAGCCCAGCCGGAGACATCACGCGGCCTGGGACTGATGGCAGCGTTTCCCAAACAGGGGACGTGCGGGACACCGGGTGTGGGCCGCAATGGGAGGCGGAGCCCTCACTCACCCTCAGGCCGAGTTTCGGTGGGGACAGCGCGTTCTCCTGGGGCGTCTGGGCCGGTGGACACACTGAATCCAATGAAAACCTCAACAGCATGTGGGGGG